>NW_024080685.1:2536226-2800835 GCF_003009895.1 Hyaena hyaena
GTGCATGGTGTGAGAAAATGATCTAGTTTCATTCTTCTGCATGTTGCTGTCCAGTTCTCCCAACACCATCTGTTAAAAAGGCTGTCTTTTTTCCATTGGATATTCTTTCCTGCTTTGTCAAAGATCAGTTGGCTGTATACTTTTGGGTCCACTTCTGAGTTCTCAATTCTGTTCCATTGGTCTATGGGTCTGTTTTTGTGCCAATACCATACTGTCTTGAGGATGACAGCTTTGTAGTAGAGGCTGAAGTCTGGGATGGTGATACCTCCCGTTTTCCACCAAAACATTTTTAAAACAGTTTTACAAAACATTTTAAAACACAATTTTTAAAGTTTCCCATTCTATCCCTGGGGGAGATCAAAGAATATCCACACTTCCTAGAATACCCTTTTTGGGTTGGCTGTTGGATCTGTAGGCTATCTGTGCGTCCCAGTTAATAAGTAGTTACACAGAAAACAGAACTTGAGGAAATGTGAGAAACTGCAGAAACAGCTTCATGGTCTAAAAAGTGTGCTGCTTTGCCATGGCAGTAACGCCAAGGTAATAGAGACCATGGATTAAAAATATTAAGTGCCAAAATTTCTGCATTTATAGCTGAAGATTTCTCTTGCAGCAAGAGGTTCACTGCTGAAAAAAGATGGTCTTGTCATCTATGAGGATAAATGAAGGGTTTCTCTCTCTTTCTCTCCCTTCTTTTTAAATGGGAAGGTGAACAGACATATGCTTAAGTGTCAGACAGTGCTCTCAATCATTTTTTGAATATTAACTCATTTAATCCTTGCAACATCCCTATGAAACAGGTGTGTTATGCCTCCATTTTATGGAAGAGAAGCCTGAGGTATGAAGAGGTTACATGGCTTGCCCAGGATCAACAGCAAAACCAGGATTCAAAATATGTAGACTGCTTCCATCCTCCCTCCCCACACCCCCCACTCCCCAAGCTCTGGCAGCCATCAATCTCTATGGATTTGCCTGCTCTGGATATTTCATATAAATGGAATCACCCAATATGTGGTCCTCTCTGACTGGCTTCTTTCACCTGGCATAATGTTTTTGTTTTTGTTTTTTTTACAAATAGTTCTCAAGTTGGTTTCCATATAACACCCAGTGCTCATCCCCACAAGTGCCCCCCTCCGTGCCCATCTCCCCCCTCCCCCCCACATCCATCAGTCCTCAGTTTGTTCTCAGCATTCAAGAGTCTCTCATGGTTTGCCTCTCTCTCTTTCCCCCACCATTTCCCCCTTTCTTCTCCTCCATGGTCCTCCATTAGGAATTTACCCAAGGGATACAGAAATGCTGAGGCATAGGAGCACATGGACCCCAATGTTCATAGCAGCACTCTCCACAATAGCTAAAACATGGAAAGAGCCTAAGTGTCCATCAACGGATGAATGGATCAAGAAGATGTGGTTTATCTATACGATGGAATACTACATGGCAACGAGAAAGAATGAAATTTGGCCATGTGTAGCAACATGGATGGACCTTGAGGGTGTTATGCTGAGCGAAATAAGTCAGGCAGAGAAGGACAAATATCATATGTTTGCACGTTTAGGAGGATTAGAAGGAACTTAATGGCATAATGTTTTTAAGGTTCATCCATGTTGTGGCACATATGCGTACTCCATTAGTTTTACGGCCGCATAATATTCTGTTATGTAGCTATACCATATTTTGTTTATCCATTCATCAGTTGATAGATATTTAAGATGTCTTCACTTTGTGGCTAATGTAATAATGATGCTATGAACGTTCATGTTCGAGTTTTTATGTGGATCTATGTTTCCATTTACTCTTGGGTATACACCTAAGAGTGGAATTTCTGGATAGTATAGTAACTCTATGCTTAACCTTTTCAGGAATTGCCACACTGTTTTCCAAAGTGACACCATACTTATTCCCACCATCCACGTATATGTGTGTTCTAATATCTTCACATGCTCACCAACACTTATTATTATCTGTCTTTTGATCATAGCCATCCTAGTGGGTGTGAAGTGGTATCCCATTGTGTTTTTGATTCTCATTTCCCTGATAGCTAATGATGCTGCGAATCTTTTTATGTGGCTAGCAGATATAAACCTGCAGGTCCCCTCACTTGGGGATTCTCTCTGGATCACCTCTTTTAATTCTAAAATGTTTGTCTCTCTTCTTTTACCAATGAAATTTTAATCCATTTTGGTGTCTTTTTAAAAATTTTTTATTATTATGTTTATTTATTTTGAGAGAGAGAGAGAAAGACAGAGTGCGAGTGGGGAAGTGGCAGAGAGAGTGGAAAACACAGAATCTGAAGCAGGCTGGAGGCTCTAAGCTGTTAGTGCAGAGCCCGATGTGTGGCTCGAACCCATGAGTGCGAGATCATGACCTGAGTTGAAGTCAGATCCTCAACTGACTGAGCCACCTAGGTGCTCCCACTTTGATGCCTTATTTTCTCCCTCTTTAACCCCTCTTTCTGTCACATAATTCCAACTATTCCAAACTTAGTATTTAGCCAGAGACCCCCCAAAAGAACTACTTTTTCTAAGTAGCTGCTCCATGTTTTATAGTCTTTGGAGTATTTATCACTGTCTCAAATAATCTCATTTACCTCTTTATCTCCTGTCTTCCCATACACATACTAAAAAATAAGCCCCATGGGATAGAGACGCTATTTGTTTACCACTGTATCCCCAGTGCCTAGAAAAGAGTCACAACAGAAATTCAAAAAATATCTGGTGACTGAATGAATAGTTCCTAGATTGTAGAGTCCTCACTTAATTTTATTATGCTATATTATGTATGCGTGCACACTAACATTTCATAGCTCTTTAAAATAAGGTATATTTCCTTACAGATCAAAACCACAATGAGATACCACCTCACACCTGTCAGAGTGGCTAACATTAACAACTCAGGCAATGGCAGATTTTGGTGAAGATGTGGAGAAAGAGAAACCCTTTTGCACTGCTGGTGGGAATGCAAACTGGTATAGCCACTCTGGAAAAGAGTGTGGAGGTTCTTCAAAAAATTAAAAAGAATTACCCTATGACCTAGCAATTACACTACTAGGTATTTATCTAAGGGATACAGGTGTGCTGTTTCAAAGGGACACATGACCCCCAATGTTTATAGCAGTGCTATCAACAATAGCCAAAGTACAGAAAGAGTCCAAATGTCCACCAACAGATGAATGGATAAAGAAGACATGGTTTGTATATACAATGGAATACTACTTGGCAGTGAGAAAGAATGAAACCTTGCCATGTACAGCAACGTGGATGGAGCTGGAGGGTATTATGCTAAGTGAAATAAGTCAGTCAGAGAAAGACAAATATCATATGACTTCACTCATATGTGGAATTTAAGACATAAAGCAGATGAACATAGGGGAAGGGAAGCAAAAATAATATAAAAACAGAAAGGAGGACAAAACATAAGAGACTCTCAAATATGGAGAACAAACTGAGGATTGCTGGAGGGGTTGTGGGGGGGGGAAGGGCTAAATGGGCAAGGGGCATTAAGGAGGACACTTGTTTGTTAGGATAAACACTGGGTATTATACATAGGGAATGAAGCACTGGATTCTACTCCTGAAATCATTATTGCACTATATGTTAGCTAATTTGGATATAAATTTTTAAAAAATAAATAATAATAAGTAATTAAAGATTAAATTAATAAAATTAAATTAAATTAAAAGAAGGTGCAGTTCCTAAGGTTAGTCTCTGAAATACAGAAGAGCAAAATACATCACTCTTCATCATAGCATATTTACAAATGAAAAGATATCAGTAACACTCTGAATGCTTGACATCTATAATTGAAATGTTATGCAGGACAGTTAATGGTGTTTACATACAGATTGTACTATTACAGGGATGTGTTTGCTCTATTATATGAAAAAGAGCAAGACACAAATATGTGCATGTTACATTATGATCACAAATGGATTTTTTTAAATATAATTTATTGTCAAGTTAGCTAACATACAGTGTATACAATATGCTCTTGGTTTCAGGAGTAGAATCCCATGATTCTAGCTTACAATCAACACCCAGTGCTCATCCCAACAAGTGCCCTTCTCAATACCCATCACCCAATTCGCTTCTCTCTTGCCCCCCCCCATGAACTCTCAGTTTGTTCTCTGTATTTAAGAGATTTAAGAGTCTCTTATGGTTTGCCTCCCTCTCTGTTTAAAACTATTCTTCCTGCTTCCCTTCCCCCATGGTCTTCTGTTATGTTTCTCAAGTTCCACATATGAGTGAAAACATATGATATCTGTCTTCTCTGACTTATTTCACTTAGCATAATACCCTCCAGTCCCATCCACGTTGTTGCAAATGGCAGAATTTCATTCTTTCTCATTGCCAAGTAGTATTTCGTTTTTATATAAACCACATCTTCTTTATCCATTCATCAGTTGATGGATATTTGGGCTCTTTCCATAATTTGGCTACTGCTGAAAGCACTGCTATAAACATTGGGGTACATGTGCTCCTAAGAATCAGTACTTCTCTATTCTTTGGATAAATTCCTAGTAGTGTTATTTCTGGGTCATAGGGTAATTCAATTTTTAATTTTTTGAGGAACCTCCATACTGTTTTCCAGAGTGGCTGCACCAGTTTGCATTCCCACCAACAGTGCAAGAGGGTTCCCATTTCTCCACATCCTCACCAGCATTTTTTTTCCTGAGCTGTTTATTTTAGCCATTCTGACAGGTGTGAGGTGGTATCTCATTGCGGTTTTGATTTGTATTTTCCTGATGATGAGTGATGTTGAGCATCATTTCCTGTGTCTGTTGGCCATCTGGATGTCTTCTTTGGAAAAATGTCTATTCATGTCTTCCCATTTCTTCATTGAATTATTTGTTTTTTGGGTGTTGAGTTTGGTAAATTCTTCATAGATTTTGGAGACTAATCTTTTAACTGATATGTCAACAAATGGGGTTTTTTAAATGCTTAAAGAAGAGATAGGAGGAAATTAACTAAAATATTTACAGGATTGTCTTTGGGTGGTACTATTAAGGGCCACTGTTTTTCTCTTTCCTTGTTTCTACTTTTCCACATTTTCTAATTTTCTATCATGAACATGTGTCACTCTAATGATAAACAAAACCAACTTTATTAAGAAAATCTAACTATAATTAGCATAGTGCTCTCACCACAACATAGAAATAGGCATTTTTACTGATTTTGATACAATTCTAAAACAATAATTTACAAAATAAAAACATCAGGCCACAATTATTATTTACATTGTCAAGTTGATTAGGGAGTTTTCTCTTTATAGTAATGTTCCTGCATAAACAAAAGATGAATAGTGGAATAATCTCCAACTGCTAATAAAGTAATGATTTAAGACAGTGATCATCAATGGCTACCAGCCATTCTGTGTCCCCTAAAGGAAGAACACAATGTAAGCTACAAGTAGGCTTGACAGGAATTTATCTTAAAATTGATTACTCTTATAGATTATCTGTTTACAGGAAATACAGGGACTAGAAGAACATGAAAAATGATACCACAGGGATGCAAGCAGCAAAATCCAGAATGTGAAAAAAACTGTAGGACAAACAACACATTTTCTTTAACAAACAAATTACAAAGGAATAAAATGAATAGGGAGGTAGGGGGAAGGATCCTATAGACTAAAAGTATCATAAGCGACATATCAACCAATTGCAATAAATAGATCTGCACTGTCCAATTTGATAGCCACTAGCTATTTGTGGCTCAAATTGAGGTGTGGAACCCCCTGATTTCAAACTATATTAGAAAGTTATAGCAATCAAAGCAGTAAGGTACTGGCACAAAAACAGATACAGAAATCAATGGAATAGAAAGCCCAGAAATTAACCCACACATATATGGTTATTTAATCTATGACAAAGGAGGCAAGTATATACAGTGAGGAAAAGATAGTCTCTTCAATAAGTGATGCTGGGAAAACTAGAAAGCTACATGCAAAAGAATGAAACTGGACCACTATTTTATGTCATATACAAAAATAAATTCAAAATGCATTAAAGGCTTGAATGCAATATCTGAAACTATAAAACATCTAGAGGCAGTAAGCCCTTTGACAGCAGTCAGGAATATTTTTTTGCACAAATCTCATCCTTTATATCAAACTAAAAAGGCCTTGCACAGCCAAGAAATCCATCAACAAAACTAAAGGGCAACCTACTGAATGGGAGAAGATATTTGAATGCCATATAACCAATAAGAGATTAACATCTAAAATATTAACTTACATCATTAATATTAAGAAACCCAGTTTAAAAATGGGCAGAGCACTTGAATAGACATTTTTCTAAAGAAGACATACAGATTGGTAATAGACACATGAAAAGATGCTCAACGTCACTCATCATCATGAAGTGCAAATCAAAACCACAATGTGGTATCACCTTACACTGGTCAGATTGGCTGTTATCAAAAAGACAAAAACATAACAAGTGTTGGTGAGAATGTGGAGAAAAAGGAATCCTTGGGCACTGCCAATGTGACTGTAAATTGGTGTGGCCACTGAGGAAAACAGTCTGGAGTTTTCTCAAAACATTAAAACTAGAACTAGCCTACAATCCAGCAATTCCACTTCTGAGTATTTATTCAAAGAAAACAAAAACACCAATCTGAATAGATACATACACTCCTATATTTATTGCAGCATTATTCACAATAGTCAAGATAAGAAGAAACTAAGTGTCCATCAATAGATGAATGGGTAAAGAAAATGTAGTCTATATACATGAAACATTACTCAGCCACAAAAAAAGAATGAAACCTTGCCATTTGGGACAACATGGATGGACCTATGGAGTATTATGCTAAGTGAAATAAGTCAGAAAGAGAAAGATGAATACCATATGATTTCACTTATATGTGGAATCTAAAAATCAAAACAAACAAACAAAACAAAACAGAAAGACTCAGATACAGGAAACAAAATGTTTGCTGTGATTGCTATGAGTACACCTGAAATGAGTAAGGTGTTGTATGTCAATTACACTACAATTAAAAAAATGAGGTAAAATATATACCAGATTTCAAATAGTTAATATGAAAAGAATGTAAAATATTTAAATATTTTATCCTGATAAATGCTGAAATAATAATGGTAATATTTTTGGTATATTAGATTAAATAAAACATTACATTCAACTTTGTTTTTACTTTTTAAATTAGCATTAAAAATTCATATATAGACTGCATTATATTTCTACGATAACCTGGCATTATTGATATTATTCAAATTATGATTTAAACACAAAAGTTATATAAATATTTAATTGTTCATTGGTCATTGCTTTAGGTGTGATTGTGGTTATGGCTTTTTTTTAATGGTCCTTATTTGTTAGAACTATATCTGAAGTGTGTAGGGACAATATGACACTATGGCTGGAATTTGCTTCAAAGTAATGTGAAGGAGGAAAATGAGTAAGGGTATAGATATATAAGGTTGGCCACGTGTTGATCATGTTGAAACTGGGCAATGAATATGGGGTTCGGTGCCTTAGTCTCTCCACTTTTGCATGTGTTTTTGCATGACATTTTCCATAATACAAAAAGAAGGGGGCAAGCTCAGGGTGAGGCTACAATTGTGAGCTTACTTTTACGAAGAGCAAGATAGCAGGCAGTATGCCATGTCCCAGAACCCCAACTAGTTGTGCTTTGTTAGAGATTCCCTTAGTGGCTACCCCATCCTTGATCTTGAATCCTTCTGTGCCCAAACTCCTTTCTGCTATTTAGCTTTTCCTTTGGAAATATATCCTTGATCTAACTCTCTTACCACAAATCCTCTTTCTGGTGGACCTTAATTTTGTATTCCAGTTGCTATTACTGGGTACAAATCCCCCCAAAACTTGGTGGATTAAAACAACAACAATCGTTTTCTTATCATGTCTCATGGATCGACGATGTTGAGCTGGGAAGGTCTCAGTCTATCATGTGGTAACAGGAGGTGATTGAAGCTACCGCCATCTGAAGACTTCCTCTCTCTCAAGTCTGGCAATCAAGGTTGACAGCTGGTTGGGATGTCAGCTGAGGCTGTCAGCCAGAACACCTACACCCGGGCTCTCCATGTCACCTGGGTTTCCTCATGGCATGGCAGCAAGGTTCCAAGAGCTGGCAACCCAACGGTATTCCAGGCAGCAAGTCTATAAACTTTATGACCGAGTTTAGGAAACTATTTCAACTACAGTCACCAGCCCCCCACACTGAAGGGGAGAAAACTAGGTCCCAGCTCTTGCTGGAAGCAGTGTCAATGTCACATTAGAAAACGAGCGTGTGACATGGAGGTCTTGTCACAGCCATCTTAGAAAATTCAGTCAGCCATACTTTACATCCCCCCACCGTAGGAACGTTTTTGTCCTCTGGTGTTGACCAGCTTCCAATCATCAGCAAGCCAAAGGACACTTTTCTGCTTAGGACTATCACTCACCTGGTCCCTCTCAGCTTGCAAATTCCCCATGGCACCACCACAACTAGCATCATTCCAGCATGGGAGCTGCCTGCTCCGCCTCCTGTCTCTACCCCATAACCCTCACTGTTCCTGCCTCTACTCAAGCCTGTTTCAAAATGCATAAGGACATAACAGCATATAACACTGTTCACATACTCTAGAAAATACTCCACCTTTACAAACCCTCTCCAAGAAATGCAAACAAGCAGATATGAAATATGGTGGTAACAGACATGCTTAATTAAATTTCAAAACTATTCAATGACATGTTTATGTCATTATTATAAAATGGACAATAAAAGTCCTCAATGTCAGTAATCCTGAAAAAGCTCTTACTTTTAATACCAGATAGAAAAAAAAAATCATTCTGCACAGAGAAGTCCTATCACCAGAAACATTGTGGCACCCTCTGCTGTCAGAAAACAGTTTAGAGTTACCCTAGGTTCATTTTCTTTGAAGGATTCTCCAGCATCCTTATACCATAAGCTGTCAACCATCTCATCCAGATGCAAAAGCATAAAGCAGAGACTGGGGGGAAGTTATGGGGCTTAATTCAGGCAAGACAGTAAAGACTGAAAATCCAATCAGTGTGTTTAACTGAATGGTGATTAAGTAGGAGACAGAAAAGGGAGCTAGGTAGAGAATCTCAAGAGGTAGCAGATATCAGAGACATCGCAGTATAGGTGTCATTGTCTAAACATTTTACATAACTTAATCTTGGCAAATTTCCCTTGAAACACAGAAAGGTTAAATAAGTTGCCCAAGGTCACAAAGCGAGTGAATGGCAGGGCCATCTGTCTCCAGAGCCTGTGACCTTGACCACTCTTCTCTACTGCCTAATAAACAAGTATGGCTATTCATGGGGAGGGACTTTCTTTAAATATATCAAGAATTATCATTCAGTATTATTGCTCTTACCTAAAAGAAAGCTGATTTCAAGGAAAATTACTTGCCCCATAATAAGCAGGGAAATTAGGAACTCATCCAAGGCTTCCATTCACAATTAAGCCATTCTAAAGTCTGGAAGATTCTTTTCCCTTCTAAATTTAGGAACAAATTTATTCTGAGAAAGCAAAATGTATTGCAATGACCCCCAAGCTAATGTCCCTCATCACAACCTCATGAAAGACTGGCTCACCTGCCAAGTGAAACCTGTGTGGAGGTAGGAGAGAAAAAGCCTTTCTTCATAAAGGACAGAACAATCAATTCCTATACTCTTTCATGAAAAAATAAGTGAAGCAGATCTGGGTCAGGATGAAAAGTACGTCCAAGGGGCTGGAGAGCTCTAGGCAGCAGGCTGAATAAAACAGGACCAAATTCCTGGTATGGTGTTAGAAGAACCTCATAGTTTAGTCAGCACCCACATGATAATGGTAGAGTCTAGACCCTGTTCCAGTGTTGGAGACTTGGGGACACTCACTAGTACAATTCACTGGGAGCACATGCTGTAGATCACCTAAATGCTGCCAAGAGGAAAATTATGAGCCTAATGTCTACTGAGGACTCAATGTGCACCGGGCACTATCCTTAGTGCTTTATCTTATTTAAACTTCACAACACAAACCCTATGAGACTGTTAATACTATCCTTATTTTACAGAGTAAAAGGTCTGGGTGGTTAAGAACTGACTCAAGGTCACATGCCAATATGTGTTAGATTGAAAGAATTTGAACTTTTGTCTCTCTGCTTTCAAAGTCCAAGCTATTTCTATTATATCAAGCAAATCATGCAACAAACAATTCATGACATTGAGTAACTCAGAGAATTGTTTATGGCCTTCCCCTGAAATTTTAGACTAGGCTAGAAGCCCAAATGTTGGGACAAACAAATACACCTAGAGTGGGAGAGGAAAAATGGGTGAAGGGCATTGAGGAGGGCACTGGCTGGGAGGAGCACTGGGTGTTGTATGTAAGCCAATTTGACAATAAATTATATTCATAAAAAAATACACCTAGATTGTGATACCCAGCTACGACACTGCGCAGTACATCTTGGAGGAGATACCTCTTCTATTTACTCCTCCGTGTTTTTCCTTCTTTTCCCACAGTCGTCATGTCTCCCCTCCCCAACCCAGGTCGTCTCTCTTGATCTTTATGTCTTGGATGGGTATTTGTCAAATGGGAGAATCCTATTTATTCCAGCATATATTTAGTCCAACACGTATTTAGTTAGCCTCAGAGAAAATAATGGTGCAGAAAATCAAGAGAAAGTCTTCCTTTGTAGGCCTTTGTAGAAAGCCTAGGCAAAGAAATTTAAGTTTGCTGGGCTTCAGTTTGTACAAGCAAAACCAGAGTGGGCTGGACTATACAGTCTTCTAGCTCTAAAGTCTATAATTGCATTACTTTAAACAAATTTGTTATTCTTCACAATGAAATGGCCCCAATGAAATACATCAACTTACAAAGAAAAAGGTCAAAAGAAAGGGATAGATTAATTGTAACAAATTCTGTGCTTTGCCTCGGACAGCATGATTTGATTTAAAAAAAAAAAAAAAAAAAGTACACAGACTTACACCAGCCAGCATTGCTTCTCTCTCAAAATGACAGGGTGGAAGGTGGGTCTCGCCTGGTGCCACAGCTCACCATCCCTGAAGGTCAGGCCAATTTTAGAGTCTGTACCAGAAAAAGGTTATTTACTTCATCCTCTGCAAATTACATTCAGCCCACAGGGGCTCACCTGATTCAGATTACCCTCCATCCAACGAATACCAGGAACTAGGGCTGCCTTGGGGTCTTTGAAGGAGGATTTCTCTATATTCTTGCCTCAGCTAATCAACCCTGCCCCCTGTGGAAGTACTGGGAAGAAAAGCTGCCCTCCCTCCCTCCATGGCTTCCCCTTTCACTCCACCCCACCAGAGGAGAGAGTTATATGATGGTGGCGAGATTTGAGAAAAAGCCATTGCACAGGTGTGGTCTAAGCCCTTCCTAGGGCTCTAGCCTCGCCCCAGGCAGCTGCAATATTTATAACTCGCTGCTCCTCTGCTTCGGACAGAGCCTCCCTGTAAAGGGAGGCCTGTAGCCTGTGATCTTTTGGGTAAACTCAACTGAGAAACAAGGAAGAACAAACTCAGTTTGGCCTTAGGTCCAAGCCACAATCCATTTTCCAGCTTTAGCAGCAATATTTGACTCCCATATCTACTTCCCAACTGATTTAAAACTTGATTCAGAAGTCTGGAGGAATTTATAACCCTTTAAAACTTTAAGAAAGCAAGCACAGATCATATTAAGTTCAATGTCACACACTGTAGTAGTTGCTCTAAAGGAAATTAGAATTCAACAAGGGACATTAACATCTGCATGATCTAAGCAAGGCAGAGTGGAACAAATGCCAACCAGAGATTTCAAGCAAATGCTGTTGTGATGCCAAGTGGGAGGTGGGGAGAAGGCAGTGGTGACAGCAGTCCAGGGCATTCAGGGCTAGGTTTCAAAAAATCTTTTGATGTTGTGACCAGGCCCTGAGAGAAGACCCGGAACCATCCTTTCCTTTCAGCGTTCTCCAAACTCCAGCAGGCAGGCTTAGTAGCTCAGGGTCCCCACACACGAGGATGCCAATGCTCCACCTAAATCCACTCTATTGGCAATGGCTGCATTTACAGGAACCTCTAGACAGGCCAGAAGTCTCTTTACCATACTTAGCTCATTTTGATTTCAGACTCCAGAAATACAGAATATGTAAGACAAGGAAAAGGACAGAGTGAAACTGGGACAAAGTATTTGTTGGAAGCAGGTTGGTGATTAAGAAAAATTTTAACTCCAGGGCGCCTGGGTGGCTCATTCAGTGAAGTGTCTGATTCTTGATTTCAGCTCAGGTCATAATCTCATGGTGGTGAGATGAAGCCTCACTTTGGGCCCCAGACTCCAGGGTCCTATGCTGGGCGTGGAGCCTGCGTAAGATTCTCTCTCTCCCTCTTTCTCTGCCCCTCTCATCTGCTCCCCCGCTGTCCCCATCTCCCCACACACGCACTTGCTCTCTCTCATAAAAAAAAAAAAGGTTTGACTCTAATTTGAATATATGTTGTTTGTGTCAGGAGGGGGGGGTAAGGAGGGGGGGTAAAGGCAATCAGTCTGAAATTTGATCTTGATCAGAGGTCTACAAGAGTAGATGTCTGGCTTGCCTGGGCAACATAATCTGGACAAGAGCAATCCTTAATGAACTGAGAAACGGCAGGTGTTCCACCAGGGACCCAGTGTATCCCTTATCACAGACTGGGCCTGTTAACTGACACCCACAGAAATCTAAGCTTAAATGCTGGTTCTAAAATAGAGGGCATATGAGTCACAGGCTTACATACTTCCCCAAAACCATATCTTTGTAGTCCCTGAGTGGCAGAACCAAGCCAAAATGTTGTCCTGAAGAGGCTATTTCTAAGGACATCTTCCTTATTGAGCCACTCAACACTAAGGTTAGAATTCAGCCAAAATTGTGGTGCATAGGCGTCTCAGTCAGTTGAATGTCCGACTTCAGCTCAGGTCATGATCTCAGGGTTCGTGGGTTCGAGCCCCGCATGGGGCTCTGTGCTGACAGCTAGCTCAGAGCCTGGAGCCTGTTTCAGATTCTGTACCTCCCTCTCTCTCTGACCCTCCCTTGTTCACACTCTCTCTCAGAAATAAATAAAGCATTAAAAAGAAATTAAAAATAAAAAAAAGAATTCGGCCAAAGCACTCCTTCAGCACTTTCTGTTGATCACACATCCACCTCTTCCAGACAGAACAATTTGAGGTTATTTATGGTCATACTCATTTCTTTATAACCCAGCTCTACGTAGTGTGTCTGGCACAAAGCCAGTACAAAATAGGTATTTGTTAAATGCAGTAAATGTATAGATGAACCTAACAATCAGATTCCAGCATGACTTGATTGTCTTCTAGTTTGAGAAAGGTAGGATTCCATATTTCAATTAGTATGTTCTAGTGTTAAACACTTATGTGTGAGGGTGTGTCTTCAATCAATTTTGGTATATTATGTGTGCACACACTTCTATCTGATTCCTACATGATAGAAATTCAACGAATTTTTTTCATTTATTTTGAAAGAGAGGGAGCGCAGAGGAGCGGCAGAGAGAGAATCCTAAGCAGGCTCCGCACTGTCAGCAGAGTCTGACATAGTCCTCGAACTCACCAATCATGAGATCATGATCTGAGCCAAAATCAAGAGTCGGACGCTTAACCAGCTGAGCCACCCAGACACTCGGAAATTCAACAAATTCTTATGGGTAAGATAAGAAACGAAAAGCTGCATCACCGTCGTCAAAATGTATTACGCTTTCTCTAAACCTGACCAATTACCTCCTGTGTTTTGTCTTGCATGAGCCAACTGCTAGAAAGCTTTCAGTAGCTTTAATCATACCCCCAACTCGACCCAGCTTCGTCTACAAGAAGCTTTATATAGTTTAATGTACAATGTTGAAATGAGGGGAAAAGCAAAAATTGAACTATAATAAAGGATATGCTAAATCTTTTAAAACTGGTACAAAGTGCTTATAGTTTAGAAGAAGGAAAGGAGCACTCAGTGGCTCGTCGGTTAAGCATCTGACTTTTTTTTTTTAAATGTTTTATTTATTTCTAGGAGAGAGAGAGAGACAGCGTGAGCAGGGGAGGGTCAGAGAGAGAGGGAGTCACAGACTGAAACAGGCTCCAGGCTCCGAGCTGGCAGTCAGCGCAGAGCCCGACGCGGGGCCCGAACCCACGAACCACGAGATCATGACCTAAGCGAAAGTCGGACGCTTAACCGACTAAGCCACGCAGGCGCCCCAAGCATCTGACTCTTGATGTCCACTCAGGTCATGATCTTGCGGTTTCTGAGTTCAAGTCCCACATTGTGCTCTGTGCTGACAGCACTGAGCCTGCTTGGATTTCTGTCTCCCTCTCCTCTCTCTCTCTCTCTCTCACACACACACAAAAGAGCAATTACAAAATACTTTTGTAGCATTCACGGAAAAGGTAAACTTTAAACTGGACTATGAGGAAGCAGAGTTTTCTAAGAATGAATGCTTCATGAAGGAACCATGTGCACAAAGGAGCAAAAATTCAGAGGCAGTGTGTTATAAAAATGTATGTAAACAAAGAACATAGAAGTAAAAAGATAAAATGGGAACAATATTGTAAAGACTTCAAAGTAAGGAATCTGGGCTTAATGAAATAAACATTAGTATACCTGTACATTATTTTGACCGAGACTGTAACGAGTCTAAGCTTAGGAAAGTAATCTGGCAGGATGGATAAGGAGAGACAAAGTGAAATCGGATGTAAAATAATCAGCTATTATGAGAATGAAAGGGATATGTAAGAACAAACAAAAAAAGTAGGCCTGTCCAAAGGTGGCATTTAATCTAAAGGATTAACTGGACAAACACAAGGAAAAGTCCACGTGAAAACGTCAGTAAGAAACAACTCCACGTAGTAAGAAATTCAGTAAATATAAGGCAAACAGCAGAACCTTTAAGAGAATTTCAGCACAGATGATTAAAAAAATAGCATAAAGAATGAACATCCACCATTTCAAATTAATTTATTCACTACTGCTCAACTATTAAGTGACAGGCACTTATAAAATAGGATCTTGGTTCCATAGTACTCACATTCACTTTGATTCATGACCAAAATTTCAAAATATTAAAAGAAAATTAACATAATGTACACATTATAAAAATGTTTTAGTGGGGAGAAAAATCTGGATTTTAAAATCTACGATGCCATAAAGGTACCACTACTTCAAACACAAGCTAGTTAGTATCCTACAGAGCTCCATGTACTAGTTAAGGTTCTGAAAGCTAGAGAGATACAAACTCCATACACACTCTTTGATGAAGCAATGAGTTTCTGCTTTATCACCCAGATATTCATAAACATGATGCATTACTGGTTTTTAAAGTAAGAGCACAATAGATACAAATTCTGTGGCAGGGCAACCTTATTTTAGGGACAATTCTGCTATACCTGATTTCATGGACAATTCTACCATATTAAAATCAGACTAAGCACTTAACATTTCTCTGAGTTTTGTTGAAAGTCTCTGAATAGAAAAAGGAAAAAAAAAGTTAACAGTATTTACCTCTGGAAAATGAGATTGTGAGTTTTTCACACATATTTCTTACATATTTCCTACAATAGATATTTTTGAACATTCAATTCACATGTCATGGACATATCTTGGAAGAAACCTGGGTACTACAGCCTAGACTCCAAGGGCGTGCGAAAACTGTTTCAAGCACATGACTGGATGTCAACAAGCGATAACATGTTAATTCTGCATTATTTCAGATAAATTTGGATCCTGAGTCAGATACAAGTCATCAGGTTTTGAATTAAAACATCTAAAAATGGACAGTCTATCAAATCATGAGCTCCTCCATGACAGAGGACTTAGCTATTATGTAGCTGAGTCAAAGGCAGTGTGGTTTGGTGTGTTTGGGGTCAGAGACCTAACTGGATTCCCAGCTCCCAGCATTTAATAGCTATCATTTACTTAAGCATATCATTTAACCTCTGAACCTCAGCTTTCTCATCTATAAAATGAAGACAACACCTACCCTGCAGAATTATCACACGGTCAATGCTAGTGCATAAGCACACAGTAGATGCTCAAAACACAAGCCTCTGTTACTATTACACACTCACTCCTACTCAAGGCCCAATGTTCCTGTGATTTAAAGCAGTTATGTTTTTAATTAGCTTAGAGCGAGATAACAGAACTACAAAGTATTACACTGGAGGGGCGTCCGACTCTTGATTTCAGCCCAGGTTGTGATCCCAGGGTCATGGATGGAGCCCTGTGTCAGGCTCCACGCAGAGCATGGAGCCTGCTTAAGATTCTCTCTCTGCTCCTTGGCTCCTCTCCTTTGCTCGTACTCTCTAAAACAAATCTGACGGGTATCTGGGTGGCTCAGTTGACTAAGTGTCCAACTCTTGATTTTGGCTCAGATCATGATCTCACAGTTCTTGAGTTTGAGCCTTACACCCAGCTCTGCGCTGACAGCGCAAAGCCTGCTTGGGATTCTGTCTCCCCCGCTGTCTGCTCCTCCCCTACTTGCTCTCTAATTAAATAAAAAATAAACCTTAAAAAATAAAAACCTTTTTTAATTAAAAAAAGTATTACAACCAGAAAACTAGTCTTTCCTTATCTGTATACTGATTGGCAACACCTGGCAAGATATCTCATTCCTTCCCCAAATCAAGATCAGCACTACTACTCTGCCTAGGCCAAGGAAACTAACATAGGAAGGGAGCACAGAAGAGTAGAACACAGAAGACAGGAAGGCAGGAGAGAATAAAGATCTGAGCCCCAAACTGGAAATCAATACTATTGCCTTCATCTAGGTAATGAGATTTCTACAGAATACATTTCTTTACAGAATAAATAAATTAGGAAAATGGTACCCAATAAGTACCCCTCAACTATTATATACACATTTACTAAAAGTGTTTATAAACAGGCTATGTTAAAACACTGGTATGTATACTACTGTAAAAGTTGTAGGATCATCAAAGCATCTTTTGTGTATTTTCTTCCTGAATTAAGAGGTGCATTTAATTCCATTACATGAGCCAAAAATAGTACTATAAAATCAGATCTTGCCAGGAATACTCCATGTCCCTTCTATTCATTCACACCTATTTTCAAGCACTTCAGGTTCAAGAAAGAAGCAATGCATTTACAATAAAGACAACCACCTCATGAATTTAAAAAAAAAAAAAGAAAAGAAAAAAAACAAGGAAAAGCTAGTCATGAGGCACCTGAGGCATGAAGAACCACTACCAAGAGGGCAGGGACTTTTGTCTTGCTCAGTTTTCTCCACAACCATCTAGAACCTCACCCAGCACAGAGTAGTTGGTCACTAAATACTTGCTCACTGAATGAATTAATCTCTCTTTGAAGAAATAACTTTGGGAAACCAAAACAAAATTATTTTCGATGTTGATGGTTTTTCTTAAGGCTTGGAAGAGTTCTACTGTTTTATATTTTTTCCAACTACTTTAATGGTTGGAATGCTTCAAAAGATAGAAAAGAGGTTTTCTATAGAATATGTACACATATATATGTATGCAAATCTGTACTTACAGAGAATTACATATAAGACTATATTGCCCAAACTAAGCCAAAAATAGGTAAACTTGGAAAAAACTTTCTATAAAACACTGTTTCGATATAATTTTATTAGCAGTTATTACATCAAAATTCACATTTATAGGATCCAAAGGACAGTCTTAGAAAATTCTAAAGTATATGTAATAAGATTTCAAAGTATGATAGAACATATTCTCATTATAGCACAGCCCTTAAAAAGTCAATAATACTGAGAAATAAGTGCAGTTCTATCAAGAACTAGAAATGAATTCTGCGTGCATAGTGTCACTTAAAGCGAAGTTCCATGGAAGTATAACATACTTCTGTGGATGTGAATTTCAGTGGCAAACATCATTGGCTTCCAAACAACTGACACTAAAGGAATTTCCAATCAAAACACAAGCACAGTAGCTTTCATCCAATATAGAGCTATGATAATTCTACAAAGAGACCCTGAATCCTTAAGTACTTGTAGTATGATTTTATGCTGTGACACTAGTACAAAATACATCAACTCTAATGCATAGATTCTGACACATTATGACAACAGAATACTAAAGATAGCCTTTTCCTAGATCAGAAAATGCTGAGTTTTCCAGTGTAGTAAATGCTGGTCATTGCTGATCTAGTGAAATTCTACATCCTCCAGCTTGAGCAGTATTGTAAGATTCACAAATATTACATTTCATGCCTAATATATGGAACTGGACAGTAGATCTCCCATTGCAATCATTGCAGAGAATCTGAAAAGTGAAGAGAATTCAAATTAAGTACATTAAATCTAATAGATACAAAGTGGCATTGTCTGCCCAAAACAATTCCTCAAAAATCATACCAAATAACTGGAACACATATAGGTAAGTCTAAATATTTCCCTAAATAGAAATGCCTTTGGCATAGAAAATTCTATTAGGGCTACTAAGGTAGCTTTGAATTTAGAAAATGAAAGTGTCAATTTGAGTCAAGAAGTCTCATTTTAAAACTGTTCCCAAATAGTATATAAACAGTACCGAGCATAAAATTTAATATAGGCATTATCAGATTGACACCTATATTTACAATTCAAAATAACATACATGATTTCATTATTCTTGACACTAGCAAAATTATCTTAGTTAATAAAACAAATCTTTACAAACACAATATTTTTTGCTTATTCTTTAGGTTTAATATACTAAGGTTCTCAATCTTCTATGCCTCAGAAATAAAGTCCAAAAAAGTAGTTCCTAAAATTTAATAAAAAGAAACTTTTGGCCCATCCCTAATATGACAGTAAGATGTCACTTGGGAATTAACCTCTTCTAACATGAAGATCCCCCAAAACAAAAAAGGTGTTAACCTTAAAACAGATCAACGCATTATGTGAGAAAAGCATTAGCTTTAGAATACTCATACCTGTTTTGTTTCTTAAATTACACGTAAGTGAAATCATATAGTATTTGTCTTTCTCTGACCTATTTCATTGAGCATAATACATTCCAGCTCCATCCACATCTTTGCAAATGGCAAGATCTCATTCTTTTTGATGGCTTAGTAACACACGTAGAATTTAAGAAACAAAACAGATGAACATATAGGAAGGGAAAGGGGTGATAAAGAAGAAAAGGAAACAAAGCACAAGAGACTTAACAACAGAGAACGACCAAGGGTTGATGGAGGGAGGTGGGTAGGGGATGTGCTAGATGGGTGATGGGTACTAAAGAGGGCACTTGTTGTGAAGAACACTGGATGTTGTATGCAGGTGATCAATCCTAAGACCATTATTGCACAGTATATGAACTAAAATTTAAAAATAAATAAGATTAAAAAAAGAAAGAATAATCCTACCATAATAAATAGAAAACTTCCAAATTTTTCAAAAATTTATTTTGGAATATAATCTGAATGTAGAAAGATTAGTGGTTTCCTAGAGCTGGGGGACTGGGGAATAATTGCTAATGGGTGTGGGATTTCTTTTAAAGGCAATAAAAAATATCCTAAAACTAACAGTGGTTGATGTTTGTACAATTCCAAGAATATACTAAAAAGCACTAAACTGCATACTTTAAATGGATGAGTTACATGGCATATAAGTTATATCTCAGTAAAGCTGTTATTTGAAAAAATGACATGGAACAAAGCACAGTGAAGCCTCTAGTAAAACATCACAAAATTATCAATTAGTATTCCAAACGTGATCCTTCATTTACCTTACTAACAATTCAATTATCCACATGAATAAAAAGGGTAACGAACATTAAAAAAACAAAAAATAATCTTCTTCATATATCAACAAATATGTATGCCTGAAATAAAATTTAAAATAATTAGAAATAAAGCATCATTAAAACATCAGACCAGTAATTCACCTCCACATCGTTACATCACTGACTGGCTCTGACAAGTAATGTGTAAATAATTCAGAATAAAGTTTTTGCCTGCCATCTAGTGTTGGGAAGAATTGCATAAAGATTATTCTTAGTATTTTTTTTGGTTTGGTCCTTTAAATTTAAAATTTGTATTTTGTCCTTCCCATTAATCATCACATTGGTGTTTCTGCCAAAGCAGTATTTTTTAAACAGGTTTGAGCAAAAAGGCAAAAACAAACAAGAACATCTAAGAACCTGAAAAGTTTTAAACACTGCTTGTACTCACGTCCACAGTCATGTTCTGGTATTCTGATGGCATAGGAGTCTGTGCTACCTCATCATCCAGCTGTCTCCAGTACCGAGTCATATCTAAAGCAGAGTGCATACATAATGGACATCTGTAGCCTCTAGAAGAAACAGAGACGTTATTTTCAAACATTTAACAAGGAGTAAATGAACTCAAGTATATAAGAGGATCATGCTAACTGGTACATAAACCATCCAAAACAGAGCATTATTCTAAATTTCAAGATGATCGGTAGATCTATAGTTTTTTAAAACCTAAGATCTATCTATATAGTTTTTTAAAACCTACTTTTTCCTAAGCTTTCTAAAATGGGAAGGGGTCAGTTTGTATTTTTTGTAGAATATATTCAATACGTTTTAAAAGCCAATTAAGGGGCGCCTGGCTGGCTTAGTCGGTTAAGCGTCCAACTTTCGCTTAGGTCATGATCCCGCGGATCGTGGGTTCGAGCCCCGCGTCGGGCTCTGTGCTAACTGCCAGCTTGGAGCCTGGAGCCTGTTTCAGTCTGTGACTCCCTCTCTCTCTGACCCTCCCCTGCTCACGCTCTCTCTCTCTCTCTCCTAGAAATAAATAAAACATTTAAAAAAAAATTAAAAAAAAAAAGCCAATTAAGCTGCTTTCTAACTAAATGACCTCAATTTCTTAATACATTCAGGCAACTCAGATCATATTTTTTCTTTGTAAACATTCTGAAAAAGTTCCCATCTATGTGGCTCTTACAATAAATTAAAATTTCTGCCTATGAATTTGCAGGACCAAAATACATTTACACAGTCTCTTCTCTCCTAACTACTCTCATCTTATTGTAACATCCTTTCCCCATAATAAAGACTCTGCTTTAGATAATCTTGTTACCAGCTTTCTTTGCAGATAAGTCTCCTGGGCCAATATAATGACTTAAAAGAATTCTGAGCGACATGCCTCGGCATTTTTACAATGCGATCAATTGTCTCTGGCAGAGCCCGTGCCTCCCGTTAAGCACAGCCAGAAAATAAGAGTATGTCTCTCAAGTTGAGGGATGAGATAAGGCATAATGCAAACATGGGGGGAAAGGTACAGTCCTACATCTATCAGATGCTTTGACCAGTTTCCCACAACTCATTTACCCTGCCCGTCTCAACATAAATATCTGCCACACGCGACATGGTATGAGGAACAGAGCTGGCCTGCTTCCACATTCCCACAAAAATAATAAATCAGCATCTTACAATAATAATTTTTAAAAATCCCAAACACTCACTCTTTCAACATTTCTTCATAACACGTTCTGAAAAAAAATATATAACATTATTTCAGTAGAGCAAAAACTATCTACTATTTTCAAACACTTTTGAGAGAAAAAGCAACACAAACTTCCTTTACCTATGTAAAAGATGTCCACACGGCAAGACATGAGCAACAACACGGGATGTGTGAATATCCTGGAAAGGGAATAAATATTAGTGCTTGCATGGAGACAATATAAACATCCACATACCTTAAATTCAACAGCGAAGATTTCCAAAGCAAATGATATTTTAAGCTTACCTCCAAACATATTGGACAATTCTGCCGGGAAACATTTTCAATACACTGTTTAAAAGAGAAACTCAAATTACTAAAAACCTAACTAAATGGAAATGACAAACATATATACTAATAAAAACAATAAAGGGAACAATAATACTAACTTACTAAAGATAATAATTAACAATACAGGTTTCTTATATGTCAGATAAGAACTGAACAATTAATTCACACAACTATTTCAGGCTTTGCACATTACCTGAAACAATAAAATTGCTCAGTATATCTTAATTGTTCAAATTATCATTTTACAAATCAGCGAATCAAGATTTACCAAAGATGCAGAGATAATAACGTTTGGAATCTATTTTATAGGTGTTTGGTTCCAAGGTAAACTACTTAATAATATCGATAATGATAAGAGTTCATATTCTTGAAATTTACTACATGCCATATACTAAGTACATTACCTTTATTAGCTCAATTAAGTCCCACAACTCTAAATGAAACAGGTACAATTATTACCCCATTTTACAGGTGAGGTATTTGAGGCCTAGAGAAGCTAAATAACTTCCCAAGTCATATGCTAATAAGAGGTGAAACTGTTTTTGAGCTCCAAAAAGCTGCCTCCAGTGTCAGAGTTCTTAACTTGACAAGACAGTGTGTGATTAAATAGGGGAAGGTGAGGGGTAGCACCAAGCCATGGATGATGCCCAGGTTTTTTAAGTAAGCACCTGAGTATACAACAGGACCATTTACTACAACATAGACAATAAGAAATAACTGAGAAGACAAAGATACCACAAGAGACAATCTGTATAGTTTTTGAAAGACAACAGAGCTATCACCCCAACTAAAGTCTATAAAACCAAACTCAATCTAAGGTATCTCCAGCAAATTTACAATCTATTTATCCAGTACCTTAAAAGCAAGGGCTAAAATCCCTGGGAGTCCTCTTTACTCAGCCCCACTCTTTTTCCCTTATACCTTTGTCACCATATCCCAAATGCTCATCATTCATCTCAATTTCTTTTAATACTTGACTATTTTAGGCCAGTTATTATCTAGTACCTATTTTTAAAAACCCTCATTAATGTTAACTATACTGGAATTAAAATTTTTTTAATTTTAAAAATCATCATTACCTCTCTCCATTCTCTGATGTTTATTAGGTTTTTTCCTAAATAATGAAAAATAATTTTAAAGGAGCTAGTATCATGATATAATTACTATATCCAAATTAAAAATATTTCTAACTATGAAAGAAAACACAAAAACATTTTCTGAATTTTCCTGGGATGCTGTTACATTGCTATTTCCTCTGTACTATCCATTTTTATTCTTAAAACTAGTATGAGAAGAATCCATTATTAACTTATTAGGAGCTGTCCACATTATGCTAATAATGATAAAAGTATTCTTATACACTATAAAGAAAAAGCATTGTAGATCACATATTCTGAGGCATAAATCTTAGAACACTTACTTAATACTGCTTATAAGTAAAAAGCAACAGAGTTGTACTTGGTAATATCTGAAGATTAGCAAGCTTCCAAACATATTAGGATTTAAGGTAGTTTTCAAACACAATATAGTATTTTTTAAATTACACAAACTTAGTTATATACCTTGTGCTTTCCTTGGAGATTCATAGCTAAACATAAGTTACATTTCAAACAGTGGAAAAAATCTTCCTTTGGACCAATCCTAAAAATACATGTGAAAGCCAAAAGATTAGGTTCATTTTTACTACAATGGTATTCATTTCTATGTAAGTTTAGTTTCACTCTATGTTAGTTCAAACCACACTGAAAAACATGAGGTAAACACTCACCTCCCTACATAACTCCCCAAATGTAAGTACTATAAACAGAATGGGATCTATCATCCAAGTCTTTTTTTCTATAAAAATGTGTGCACACACATACACACACACACCCTTTGGGCTTTATTTTTTACATAATTGAATTCTTTCTATATTTCTTGTTCTGCAACTTCTTCACTTAACAATATACCCTGAAGATTAGTCTAGGTCTGTCTGTATAAAACCACTTCATTCCTCTTCATAATTACATAGTATTACATGGCATGGAATAGACCATAGTTTTTAAAGTATTCCCTTATATGATTTACTGTCCTTAGGTAATGCAATGATATAAAACAACTATCCTTATACAAACATCACTTAGCCTATCTGTTGATAATCTTTTATAAGATTTCTAAAAGTTAAACTACGAGTACTGAGGGTATCACATCACCGGTTTCGATCCTGACAAAAGATCTCCAAAAAGACAATACTAAATTATGCCCCCACTAACCATGTGTGATAGCACTTGCATTCCCCACCCCCTAGTGAACACTGGTTACCTATATGATAGACAAAAGATGTCATTTTAATTTACACTTCTCAGATTATGAGACAGGAAATATATTTTGATGTTTATGAACTATGTGGATTTCTACTGTAGATTGTCTATTCATGTGCTCTTTTCATTCTTCTGCTAGGGAATTTGTCTTTTACCATTTTAAAGCAGCTGTTTATATATCCTGAATATTAATCTTTTTCATTTGTATACTTACAATTTCCTGGTATGTGACACCAAGATAATCTTGATTTATATATTTTGTCATACAGTTATTTTAATTCTATGTATTAAAAAGCCATTGATATTTTCCTTGATGGTTTGTGCTTCTGTCTCTTGTTTAGGAAAGGTTTTTGAAACCTATAGGTCATAAATATATGTATACCTCTAATACTTATTATGGCTTTTCATTTTTGTATTTTTCTTTTATCCATCTGAAATGTATTATGATAAAGATACATTGTTAGCTGTCCCCATATTTTTATTATCCCCTACTTTCACGACAACAGAACACTCAGGCACAGGGCTGTCCTGAATAAAAACTATTTGCAACTTCTCTGGAGACTGTGGACAGAGAGATAAATATAAATTCTGTGTTGTGTCCTTAAAGGAAAGCTCAACAAACCCTAAACACAAGCAACATTTAAAAAACAAAAAACAAAACAAAAAAAACCCTCTATCATAGATCATCATAATCAAACTGCTCAAAACCAAAGTTAAAGAGAAAATCTTAAAGGAAGCCAAAAAAAAAAAAAAGAAAGATCTATATAGTGGAACAAAAATAAGGATGACACCAGATTTCTCACTGGAAACAATGCACAATGTTTTCCACAAAATACAGTAGATCAACATTTTTGAAGTACTGAAAAAAAACACTGTCAGCCTAGAATTCTATACCCAACAAAAATATCTTTCAAAAAAGAAAGTAATATAAAGATACAAAACATACAAAAAACATAACAAAAACCAGGAGACCCTGTTTAAACAAAAGCACTCCATTTGGCATTAGTACATAAGCAGTTAGAGGTGATCTAGCAGGCTCTGCAGCAGTGTCTCTCAAACTTCACTTCAACACACAGCAAATATTTTTACATCCTGAACCAGTTCTCCCTCCCTCCTCTCACACAAATATACACACACACACACTCAAAATGCTAATGAAAGCTTCACATAACAATACTTATCCTTACCACATATTTATCTTTTTATTGTATCTTTTTTAAAACGGTGGCAGAGACTAACTAGATTTGCTTCAGCTTATTCTTAATGTTGTTTTTGTTTTTCATTTATTTCTGAGAGAGAGAGAGAGAGACAGAGACAGACAGACAGACAACGTGAGAAGGGAGGGTCAGAGAGGGAGGGAGACACAGAATCTGAAACAGGCTCCAGGCTCTGAGCTGGCTGTCAGCACAGAGCCTGACGCGGGGCTCGAACCCACAAACTGTGAGATCATGACCTGAGCCAAAGTCGGACGCTTAACCGACTGAGCCACCCAGGCGACCCAGATTTGCTTCAGTTTAAAATAACTACTCTAAATAACATATCCTCTTCACTCTCATCCTCAACCCCAGTCTCTATCTGTACTGCCCCTAACTCCATTCTTTTCCTGCCTTCTGTTAGGCTTGGTTATTTATTTATTTCTACCCCAGACCATTCTGATCTATTCAGCCTTGACCTATCTCTGTAAAAACTTTACTCAAACATTCCTAAAATTAAAATCACTCCAATCCCCATAATCTGATCACTCTTTAGTAGTGATTGCTTATGAAGCCCATTCTTCCACAAACAAAATATAAATTTAAGAACAAGAATCATGCCTTCTATCCTCTAGAGCTCTACACTTAAGATTGGTCTGATGCTTATTTAATAATCTGCAGAAATGTGAAAGCACACATCCTTCTCTTACAGCATCATTTTATTAGATGTTTTATTTATTAGATGATTTATACCAACTTATGTATCTTTTTATATTTTAAAAGTAATACTCATCATTTAAAACATATAAAACCCAGAAGAACATGAACCAACAAATATACCAACAAATACCTAAAATCACTCATGATCTTACCACTCATGGATAACTACTGCTGATATTTTGGTATGTATAACATCCTAACAGATATTTTTTACCAATCATTTTCCCAATCTCTAAATATTATTCAAGGACATTACTTTTGATATGGGCTTGCAAATTAACAATCTCTCAAACATATAGGTTTTCATTTTTCACTATTATATTTATTGGTATGAGACATATACTATATAGAATTCTTGGTACATATCTATTTTCTTGGGATAATCTCCTAAAAATGAAATTATATAGTCAAAGGGATGAAACATTTTTTAAGATCAGAAATCCGAATACCAAAACCACATCTATTATATCATACTCTCATAAAAGTATTGTGGTGATTATCTAATAACATTAAGAAATTTTATTTCCCCATTTAAAGAAAAGCTCATTCTAGTATATTTCAGTAAGGATATATGCACCTACTGCCAAAAAATTCAGTACTGGATGTCTGCCTCTAATTAAAGAATTAAAGAAATCCTATCTTTTAGGGCATATCGCTCTTTAAGAGAATTACCGCTGCACTCAAAAGATTATCTAAAACTATTTTGAGGCTATTTCAAAATATAAAATCAGTAATAACATGTTACTAACTCTAAGAAGCACTGATTTCCTTACAGTGATTATTGCCTAAAGACAATTGTCAAGCTCACACTTCCAGACCACAGCAAAGCCTACAGGTGCTGTGAGCGCCAAGTGCCAGTAGGAGAAATCTGATCTTCCTTGCCTGGCAGCTTTGTTCAATAAGCTAAAAGAAAAAACTAAATTTCATAATATACTCAAGACAAAAAAAAAAATGCTTGCTTTTAGTATCCAAAAGAGGACTCACTGTAAAAAATTATCAAAGAAAGTGCAGCTACAAAGTAAAGAGATTGATATTTATGCAAATATGTAAGAATTCATACATTCAAATGACATGATTTTTTTAAAAGTTACTATGAGAGGTAGAGTTTCCAACAAAACTGCTATTGCAAAAACATTTTTTAACTTGTCTTTTAATATTTTTGTTTAAAAAAAATAGTCATTATCTGATGGTCATATGTCATTTCTGACACACAATATATGCCAATCTTATTTAATAGAGTTTGCTCCCAATATCTTTAGTAATTTGAAAAAAAAAAAAAAGACAAGCAGCTCTGAAAATCCCCAAGGGAGGATGAATTTTCAGTGTGCCACTGGCACTATGAAAAACTGTACAAAGATGTTTCAAAGAGGGGCGGGCACCTGAGTGCCTTGGTCAATTAAGCCTTGGACTTCAGGTCATGACACCACAGTTCATGAGTTCGAGTCCCATGCCCAGGTCTGTGTTGACAGCTCAGAGCCTGGAGCCTGCTTCGGATTCTGTGCCCTCTCTCTCTTCCCCTCCCCCACTCATGCTCTGTTTCTCTCAAAAATAAGTATTTTTAAAAAAGATGTTTCAAAGATTTTTAAGCAATGACAACAGACATAATGCCACCTAAAACTACCTACTTTAAGTGATAATAATCCTTTAAAACACATACCATAGATGAATGGCCTCACTCAAAAAATGAATGAATAATGAATTTCTAATGAAAACCAATATGGATTCTTCACCTAGTCAGTCTTTCAGTAAGAAGGACTTCAATCCAAAGTATTTTGTTACATGAACCTAAACCATTCCATTTTACTAAAAAGATGTGGGACAGCGGTTTTCCATCTTTTATTATGTTTGTACACCAAAATTTACTAGGTATGACTCATAAATGGACAAAAGTTTAAGGGAAATAAGTGCATAAAGTATTTAGAAGAGAATAGATGATATAAAAATTGAAAAAATTCACAGGACTGATCATCCTAGTAGGGATTTACAAATCTAAAAATAAATATTTTGTTATATTGGAACTAAAAAGATGGCTACCTTTAAATACAAGGTTTCAAAAACACTTAACTTGGCAATGCGTAGAAACAAGTAAGGATAAGCAAGAATCTACTAGTGATTTATCTGAGCTCTGAAATCAATATTACATTTTGATGGTACAAGTATAAGAACCAAAAGTAATTACAAGCTAGAACATATTAGAACTGTATCTAAGACCTGGAATCAGTAATTAACAAGACGGACATGTGCCAGATTCATGTATGACAAATGACGGTAAATACAGTCAAAGGATATTGTCAAATTTAGTACATATCCCTTCAAAACTAGAAAAATATGGAATCAAAATTTGGATTTGCAACATTTAAATTCTTTTTTTTCTTTAAATTTTTAATGTTTTTTATTTATTTCTGAGAGAGAGAGCATGAGCAGGGGAGGGTCAGAGAGAGAGAGGGAGACACAGAATCTGAAGCAGGCTCCAGGCTCTGAGCTGTCAGCACAGAGCCCAACGCGGGGCTCAATCCCACAAACTGTGAGATCATGACCTGAGCCAAAGTCGGATGCTTTACCGACTGAGCCACCCAGGTGCCCCTACAACGGTTAAATTCTTATTAAAATTTCCAATGAAGTTGTTTTTCACTGCCTTTATTCTTACTTGTATCATTCATAATAATAAATAAAACAAAAATAACTTATTCTATGTTATTTTTAAAAGGTTTTAAAAATATACTTAGATGGTAAATGTTGATGACAAATTTTCCTCACATACAGAGAGGAATCCTAACACCAAAAACATCTTGCTTAAGATACATAGCCTATACATTACTAGCACCTACTGCGTACATGGTACTCTCAGGTATAGACATTTAAACTTTGAAAATACCTTGAGCTCATGAAGCTTAATACTACCAGGTATAGGAATTTAAAATCTGAAAATATCTTAACTTCACAAAGCTTAATATATACAGGATGGGATTAGATGTGCATTCTGCAGTCTCAACAACTTGAGAGTCAATAAATTAACTATAAAATGTATTGATTCCTTTATTGTAATAGTGGTAATTAAAAACTTTTGTGCAGATCTGACATACAAAATAACTCTGTACAACAGTGAAAATGAATTGGAGCTTATGAATCAAATAGGACAAACCCTAGAAACAAGACCGTTTCAAGGGAAAAAAATCCACAGAAAAATATATATAGTATGAGTTTAAGAATAAGCAAAACTAAACATATATTGTAAACTTCCACTCCGCAATGGATAAAATAGCTTGTACAGGACCAAAGCTCCCACTGAGAACTACAAAGTATGGATTCAAAGAAAAACAAGCAAGCTATTTAAAAGCAGCAAAAAACCAACAAAGGGCTCAATGGGTCAATATCCCAGAGAGAAGGGAAATACCCTGAGACAAAGCCTACGGTCCCTGCTTCCTCCTCCCTCCTCGGGAGACTTACAGATCCTATAGGGTCAGAAGAGAATAAGCAGCAAGCAGCAGGGAAGAGAATATGAAACCACGTAAACCCTCTGGCAATTTCTCTGCTAGGGAGGCAAAAAATTGGGAGCCCAGGTCCCATTACAAGAGTTGCCCTGGTAAACAACCTGGCTTTAAGTCAAGACTTGATAAAAGAAAACTCTACCCTAATTTTCTATTTCAGCTGCCTACAAAACACATCATATAAAAGCATATTTTATATCCAAAAGTTAAAATTTTAAATAGACACATAATAGTTGATGGGCTAATTAAATAATTACTACAGGGGCACCTGGATGGCTCAGTCGGTTAAGCATCCGACTTCGGTTCAGGTCATGATCTCACGGTTCGTGGGTTCGAGCCCCGCATCGGACTCTGTGCTGACAGCTAGCTCAGAGCCTGGAGCCTGTTTCAGATTCTGTGTCTCCCTCTCTCTCTGACCCTTCCCAGCTCACGCTGCCTTCTCTCTCTCAGAAATTAATAAATCATTAAAAAAAAAAAAAATAATAATAATTACTACAAAAGAAGCATGAAAATATTTTTCAGAATGGAAATGTTTTTTATCTTGATTATATTGGTAGTAACACAGTTACATACATTTGTCAAACTTACTGGACACTTAAAATGAATGCATTTTATTAGATCCAAGTTACATCCCAATAAAGATTTTAAAAACTATTATTGCCCAGGTACATTAAACTTAGAAAAGAACGTTTTACATACAGTACCTACAAATTCCACAGTTTTCACAATGATATTGCTTCTTGTCTTTGTCAAAGAGATGGCATATACTGCAATAATATTCTCCAAACAATGTGCTACATTCTTCACAAGTCTGTTGGGCCTAAAACAGATATGTGTAATTACAAATTAGACTAAATTTATCAAAACATTTTGTACTATTATTTAAATATCCAGTTTGTTATATCCAGATTTTTACAAGGTTTTAAACATTTAAATCAAAGATATTGCTTAGAATTAAAGAAGTCATTTGCAATACTCGATTCATTTTTGAAGCCGCCTTAATTATTTTTTAAAAAGAAAATAGAAATGTGATAAAATCTTACGTGTTGAATTTTTTCACAGTTTATGCACTGCACTTCCTTTACTTTAAAGCGATCTAGCTGATGATCTTCATTGTTATCATGACACAACCGACAAGTATAAAGTTTGTCACAGCAAGGTGCCTAATGCCCAAGGGGGAAAAAGAGTTATAAGAAGAGAAAAACAAGTTTGCAATACAACAAAAAATTTTTTCCTCCTCCTCCTCCCAGAACAAGGTCAAAGAATACAACCAATGGATTAGTTTATAAACTAATCCTAAACATAACTTTTCACTGTTTCTTAGCATATTTTAATTATTCCCTTCAACATCTACGTCTGTATCAAATTGGACATAATCTGGTCTTTAAAGATAAAGGAATAATGAAGAATGGAAATCCCTAGACTGAAGAACTAATCTCACAACACCCTAAACTCATCCTCAGCCTAGACAGCAGGCAGACAACTTCTTCTTAGACATTTCCAGATAAATTCATTTACCTACTTCAACCCTTAAACATTAAATATGATAAAGATATTTTAATTCAGTTGTACTTATTAATCATCAACTATATGCTTGTTATTTTAGAGGATGCAATAAATGTAAGAGCTAGCCCTTGTTTGCAAGAGTGGCAGACGATCAAAGTCTATTCTCTCCTTCTTCCCAGACACGCTTGCCCAGCTTTATTACAATTCCCAGCCTTCTTTGATTTCAGCTGTGGCTGAATGACTAAGTTCTTACCAAAACAATACAGGCAGAAGAAATGAGTGCCACTCCTAGGCCTGAATATTAAGAAACGGGCATGTCTCCTCCTCCACGCTCCCTTTCTCCTTTCCATCAGATGAAACCTGGCCATAGCAGCAACCCAGCTGATGACTGTATGCCCCAAAACAGGGCAAAATACAGTGAGGAAAACTTGTCCCTGAAGTGATCATGTAGAACAGTCTCATTACCAAACTGGATTATTCATCTTGAAATTGTTAGGTGGGAAGAAATAAACTATTTTTTTTCTTAGTTTATTGTCAAATTGGTTTCCATATAACACCCAGTGCTCATCCCCACAAGTGCCCTCCTCCATGCCCATCTCCCCCCCCTTCCCCTCGCCCCTCACCCCCATCAGCCCTCAGTTTGTTCTCAGCATTCAAGGGTCTCTCATGGTTTGCCTCCCTCCCTCTCCCCATTTTTCCCCTTCTCCTCCCCCATGGTCCTCCGTTAAGTTCCTCCTAATCTACCTATACGGGCAAACATGGTATCTGTCCTTCTCTGCCTGACTTATTTCGCTTAGCGTAACACCCTCAAGTTCCATCCACATTGCTACACAAGACCAGATTTCATTCTTTCTCATTTCCATGTAGTACTCCATTGTATAGATAAACCACATCTTCTTGATCCATTCATCAGTTGATGGACACTTAGGCTCTTTCCATGATTTGGCTATTGTTGACAGTGCTGCTATGAACACTGGGGTACGTGTGCCCCTATGCATCAGCACTCCTGTATCCTTTGGGTAAACTCCTACCAGTGCTATTGCTGGGTCATAGGGGAGTTTTACTGTGAATTTTTTGAGGAATCTCCACACTGTTTTCCAGAGCGGCTGCACCAGTTTACATTCCCACCAACAGTGTAGGAGGGTGCCCATTTTTCCACATCCTCGCCAGAATCGAGAGTCTCCTGATTTGTTCATTTTAGCCACTCTGACTGGCATGAGGTGCTATCTCAGTGTGGATAAACTCTCTTCTTTAACCTACATTAGCGTTGGGCCTTTATGTTACCATTAGTAACTTACCTTTATCCTAATTAGAATAGTACATCAAAAAAAAGGTTTCCAAGCCAGTAAACTCACCCAATAGTTTCCAGTATACTGTGACCTTCCAGGTCCACTCATTTCTGAAGATCTTATACCATGATTTACCACAATGCAGTTCATTCCTTAAAGATTTTAACACTTAACTGGTACCCCTTCTCTCCCAACACTACTCTTGTCCTACATCTTAATGATCTGCACATCCACCATTATAATCCTTCCAATACTCTGAACTCTCAATTCCTTGACTTTCTTACTTCCTACGGCCTTGTCCTCCAACCTTCCTCAGCCACATATTCTCAAGGCCATACCACAGAATAGCGGTTTTTAAATGTTTTGGTCTCAGGACCTCCTCACATTCTTAAAAATTATTGAGGATCGGGGCACCTGGGTGGCTCAGTCTGTTAAGCATCTGACTCTTGGTTTCAGCTCAGGTCACGATCTCACGGTTTTGTGAGTTTGAGCACCCTACCATCCCTGCTTTGGATCACTGACAGTGTGGGACCTCCTTAGGTTCTGTCTCATCTCCCTTCCTCTCTGCCACTCCCCCATTCATGCTATCTCTGTCTCTCAAAGTAAACTTAAAAAAAAAAAATTGAAGATCTCAAAGACCTTTTGATTATGTGACTCACATCCACTGACACCATATTATAAAACTGAAAGGTTTTTTGAATATTACTTCTCTTTAAAATAATAGTAATGAACCCATAACATGTTAACATAAATATTTTAATGAAATAACTAGTTTCCTCTCAAAATAGCTGGATTCTCATTTCTGCTTCTGTATTCAATCAGTTTACTTGAAGTATATGAAGAAATTTTGGCCTCCCACAGATATGTAGTTGGAAAAGGGAGGAGTATCTTAACAGCTTTTGCAAGAATACTCATCTCTGATACTACATCAAAACTCAACAATTCATAAATGATTAGTGTGCAATGGCTCTGAAATTATATCAGTGAACTTTTCCCCCTCTGTTACATGAAAATCCATTGATCTATCTTGCACTTTGAATGGATCTTTTACCCACGTATTAGTCATTTGGAAAATATCAGTTCACTGAGTTCTACCGCTCTTTGAAATATTCACAAATTTTCCATGCTGATCTCATCAGAAAAGTCTTTAGGTACCAGGATACTTTCAAGCTTACAGCAAATAATACAAGTTTTCCAAAATTCTAATTTTGGGGGCACCTGGGTGATGCAGTCAGTTAAGCATCCAACTTCGACTCAGGTCATGATCTTGAGGTCCATTAGTTAGAGCCCCGAATTGGGCTCTGTGCTGACAGCTCAGAGCCTGGAGCCTGCTTTGGATTCTGTGTCTCCTTCTCTCTGCCCCTCCCCCACTCACACTCTGTGTCTCTCTTAAAAAGAAACAAACAGTAAAAATATTTTTTATTCTAACTTTTATGTGAGAGCTTGAATTTTATCACTATCAATGATTTTCCTTGACAGTTTCACTTCCCTCCTTTTCGAGAAAACGTTTACCAAATACTCAAATTTGAATAACCAGATTTCAAGTAAGAAATAAATGTACTTATTTCTACTAGTTCAGTTTGCAATCCAATTGCATAACAGCTTTCCTCACAATGACCATCTAATTTTAGTTTGCAGAAGTGACTGATGAAAACATCTCATTTCATCAAATATGTAAAAAGACGTGTATGCAAGAGCTGAGATTTTACAGAATAATTTAATCAATGACATTCTTAAGTGAAACTGGCTTTTTAAAAAAACTATAGTTGTAAAACAGGTCACTGCCACTGCCATCATTTTGCTAAGGTGCCAGCAATTTCAATCATCACTTTTGCACACACTGAGAAAGAATACATCTTAGTATTAGAAAGTAGTTTTGTCCTAAAAGGACCTCAGGATTCACGGGGTGGAGGAGTCCATTCATCACACTTTGAGAACCACTGCTCTAAACAATTGAATCCTGTTTCTATCTTAATTTCAAGCATGAAATTTTCTAATCACTACCTCATCTCTTCCCAACTCACTTCAATGTTCCCCTTGCACATAACTCTATTTCCTTCTCTCTCCCTCTACATACTCACCTAACCAAAACTCCAAGTCTGGTTAAATCCAATTCTCTCCTATATAAGAACAGTGAGATACAGCTGAAGAAAAAGGACAACTGGGGCACCTGGGTGGCTCAGTCGGTTAAGTGTCTGACTTGGGCTCAGGTTATGATCTCACGGTTCGTGGGTTCGAGCCCCATGTCGGGCTCTGTGCTGACAGCCAGCTCAGAGCCTGGAGCCTGTTCCAGATTCTGTATCTCCCTCTCTCTCTGACCCTCCCCTGCATGTGTGCTCTCTGTCTCTCAGAAATAAATAAAACATTAAAAAAAAATTAAAAAAAAAAGAAAAAGCACCACTGGTCTCACTTCTAAGTTACAACCACTAATAAAATATGAGTTTTTATTACGTTTCCCTAGTCATTTCCCTCATTCTTATACAATCTAGGACCAAAAATTTGGATGATTATTTCACATCTCTTTCTTTACAGCTTTTCCTCCACCCTTACATTGTGCTGATAGCCTTACTTATTTCACTATGAAAACAGAAATAATCAAAAGAAATCCTACCACAAACTCCATCAACCTACTCGCAAACGTACCTAATACTCTGTCCTCCCTTCCAGGTTTTTATCCAAGGCTAACTCCTCCAATTGGGCACTGGATCCCATCTTTTCTTTGATTACTCAAGGGCAGTTAAGTGCTCCTACAGTTTTCTTTCCCTCCTGCATTTAAAATGTTCTCACTTTTCTGGGTCATTTCCAAGAATAAAAAACATTCTGCAATACCTCCCATTTTAAAGGGAAAAAAAATCTCATGATTCTACATCTTTCAGCAACCAGAGCCTCATTTTTCTTTTTTTGCTTTCTTTCACAGCAAAACTCCAAGAACTGTCTATAAAGACTACTTCCAGTTTAACTTCTCTCTGTCACTCTCTCATCCACTTCAATCAGACTCTGACCAAATCTCTTCACTGAAACTTCTGTCAAGATCACCAGTGACCTCATTAAATTTAAAGTCAATTTTCAGTTCTTATCTTACTCAAACAGCAGCATTTGATTTAGTTGATTACTTCCTCCTTAAAACTCTTCACTTGGCTCCTGGCATTGAACAAAAGAGCGAGAGCAAGCAAAAAGTATTTGATACTGAAGGTCAAGTATCTCAACTCTATGAAATACAGACATATTTACGTAGTTTCTTGGGGGAAAGGACCAGCATGTTGAATTCAGTTCTAATCATCAAGTTTCAAAGAGTAACATCATATCAGTGGAAATGGAATCATAAGGATAGCCTTCAAACTGCTTACACAACACTTGGCGAAAGACTTTGAAAAATTTTATCCAGTGCTCTAGAGGAATTTCACCAAGCCTGGCCTAAAAGAAAGTTTTAAGTTGTCCTTCCAGGCCTCATACTTTTTTATGAAACAGTAACTCTATCACCCCTATTTTACAAACGGAGCACCTGCTCAAATGCACTGAGCTATCAAGGGGCAGCGCCATGACTTTTGGGTAGGGTTGTGGGGCTCCAAAGCTCAAGCTTTCTAAGTAAAATCTTTCAACCGCTCGTCAACAACAAAATTTGGAAACTTTAATTGAGTGGGTGCCAATTATAAAAGTTCTAGACTGACTAGAAATTTTCCTCGAAGTACACAGCAAAAAAGAATATATGTATAGTAGACACTTTCCTACACATAATTTAGTGGCAATTTCATGGCTGTCTTCCTATGTCACAAAAGCACTTTCTCCTTGGCAGGCTTAGGCACACTCACTGACTCTAAAATGAAGCTGGCAAGCTGTAAAACTTAGTTACTACAAGGGCCGAAATCGTATTCCGAGTCTCCACTTGCTTATTCCTCTTCCATTATTTCATCACACTCCTGAAAGTCATCCTGGGAAAAAGCTAGCCCAGGCCCGACGCTGCCTCAGTCTACTTCCGGTAGCAAAAGACCAAATAAACCCATTGATAAGGGTGACTGATGTGCAAGCCTAGGCTCTTCCCAAGCAAAAAGGGTTTTGCTCTACAAAGTAAAACAAGAGGAAAGGTGCGGCCTGTGGTCGCCCTGCTGAAACGTCTCGACAGCGGGAACCCCGTTCGAGAGGTAGAAGGTATCCTGGCAAACAGTTTAGCCTCTTAACTTAAGCCCAAGCCTAACCGCCTTGCCCACTCCCTCCCCACCCGACCCGGCGGCAGCTCGTAGGGGAAAAGCCCATTGAAGTCGTCACCTTCAGGAGGCATCCTCTGTCATAGTGCTCGCAGCCCCGCCGCCCTTGCTTTTGGCCGCGGGCGCCATCTTCCCGCGCCGAGGCCGCCATCTCCTCCATCTCCCCTCAAACTCCACGGACCCTTCCCCCAGGATGAAAACCACGCCCAGAGAAGTAGCGTCACTATCGCACCCCCTCTCGGCCGCAGCCGCCAGCGGAGCTGATATGGCGGCTGAGCACGTGACCCGGGGCAGCCGGATTTCCGGTTCCCGGGGCTACGGAGCGGAAGTGAAGGGAAACGCAATCTCAGTCGTCGACGTTAGTCGCTGACTTCGCTGCTAACGGTAATAACTCTTAGGTTGCCTCTTCTCTCCACCTCCCCCCACCCCCATCGCTGCTCGCCCAAACCCTGGGCGTGGTTCGGGGCGAGGTGGACCGCAAAGGCGCGGAGACGCCGGCTGGCCTCTAAAGAAGGGACGCTATCCGGCCGCATCCGCACCTGTGACAGGGCGGCCCCTCCCTCTCCCCCTGAGGTGGCCTGGAGCCTCGAGAAGGGGGCGGAGCTCCGCCAGGCCTCTGGGCTCAGAGCGGGTACTGGCGCGCTCTGCTTTTACAGCTACTGCGCTCACCCGGCGCTGGGATCTGCTGCTGCTTTTAGTTCTTCATTCCTTTAAAATGTGTATTGAGATTTCCTGTGTTCCAGTCACCAGCTTAGCATGGGGACAAAAAGTGAGAAAAAGTAACCGCCCCACCATGCCCTCTTGGAACTCACAGACTGGTAAAGGAGAAAGACATTGATCGCAGAATCACTGACATAATTAAGATTACAGCTTCGAGAAGTGCTAGGAAGAAGTGTGTGTTCCGTAAGAGCTAATGCTAGAAGGGATCTGATTCAATTTGGATGCCTAGGAAGGTTTCCCTGGGAAAGCAACACGTGAGCTAAAAAGATGAGCAGGAGTTTGTGTGCAAAGGCCTTGTTGCATGGTGCCTGTAAGAAGGCGGAAGGGAAATGTACACGCCTGCAAGACTGAGTCAGACGCTCCCGAGTGTGTAGTGAAATGCGATTTGCCTTATATCGAGGCAAGCCCCCGGAAGATATTTAGAGCTGCTGGTGTTGGAAGAAAATATTTGCCTTCGGCTTTCTAGCAAGATTTCACATTACCCAAAACATGCTGGGAAAAGTAAATGTGTTCCCCTTAGCTTTGAAGTTGCTAACTCTTACCGTTCTAATTTTCTTTCAGTTCTGTTATGAGTTGCTAAAATCATGGTGAAATGTTGCTCGGCCATTGGATGTGCTTCCCGCTGTTTGCCAAACTCCAAGTTAAAAGGACTTACGTTTCACGTGTAAGATTTTGTCATAGTTAAGCCAAGTACTCTCGGCCTTTATAAAAAGCCAAAGACAGTTATACTTAAATCTTCAGTTTTGAACTTTAGTTCCCAAACCTTTTTGAAATAAATAGCCTTTTAAGTAAATTTGAAGTGATACACTTACATTTTTATAACTTAGTTTAAAAATTTAAGGTACCTGTCAAGGTATCAGAGGCTAGTAAACAAAAATATCAAGTTCATTTTTGCTAATATTGTTACTTTGCGTTTTAACATACCTTCAAAGAAATTCAGTTTTGTTTATATGGAGTTTACAGTCTGAAGGAAGGATCTTTGCCCAAATATGTTCTATCCTTTCTAATTAGAAATAGATCAAACTTACACTGTAGGGAAAATATATAAATTACAAGTTCAGACCAAGGGTTCTTTAACAGTGTTACAGGTAAATCAAGTTGATATTAATTTTAATAATTATTCATCTGCTAAAAGTTTATTTTGCTGCTTGCGTGCCAGGCACTGTGCTATGTGCCAGAGAAAGATCTGCTAGATACTTCTCCAGATGTGAGGAAATAAAAAATGAGTATGTGTACCCCACTTTATTCCAAGAAGAATTTGAATCAGCTTGGAAAATTAGAAAAGATATGGTTATTGGTTTCCAGATCTCTCAAAATAGTTTTTATCTCTAGAACCCCAAACTGCAGCTGTTCTCTGCCTTCATTCACTAAGAATTTATAGACCTGTTGTGTGTTACATGCTGTACAAAGCAACTTTCAGATGCTGACAGAAGAATGAAAGTACAAGGTACTCTGTTTATCTGGGATAAATTCTGGATATTGCTTCACATAGAAAAAGTCCCAAGTAATAATATCATATATAGATGTAGAAAAACCCCCAATTGTAGATCTTAATGTAAGGTTGAAATATCCATTGAAACTTTTATTTATGATATGAGGAAAATTGAAATGAGGACCATATGTCGGCAGCATGATTGGTAGAAAGATCTATTAAAACCGAAAGTTCTGAGGTACCTGGGTGGCTCAGTCGGTTAAGTGTCCAACTTCAACTTAGGTCGTGATCTCATGGTTCGTGGGTTCAAGCCCCACTTCGGGCTCAGTGCTGACAGCTAGCTCAGAGCCTGGAGCCTGCTTCAGATTCTGTGTCTCTCTCTCTCTCTGACCCTCCCCCGCTCACTCTCTCTCTCTCACTCTCTCTCTGAGAAATTAAAAAAAAAATTTTTTTATTTTCAAACAAACAAAAACGAAACTTCTATAAGCATGATTCATGATGGCTTCCTGAATAGCCCATTTCCCAAAAGTAATAACAAACTTATCAGTAAACCAATGTAGTCACAACCTTAGTTCAAGTATTTGTCAATGGCGCTTCATTTTAGAGTGCTTTTTGTATGTTTTTTCCTAGATTCCCCACAGATGAAAACGTCAAAAGAAAATGGGTGTTAGCAATGAAAAGACTTGATGTGAATGCTGCAGGCATCTGGGAGCCTAAAAAAGGAGATGTGTTGTGTTCAAGGCACTTTAAGAAGACAGATTTTGACAGAAGTGCTCCAAATATTAAACTAAAACCTGGAGTCATACCTTCTATCTTTGATCCCCCATCTCACTTACAGGTTTGTTAATGAGACACTGTCATTTTTATGGTACTATTGAAGAACCGTCACCATTCAGCGTAATGTTATTATTGTCTGCTTATTCATTTGAAGTCCATTTTTTGAGTTTTGTAATTTGTAAGCTACTTTTTCAGGTTTTATGATATGTAGTAGGAGTATTTTACCAGTAGCCACTCAGAAATATTTGTATGTTACGAAGATTTGGTGAAGGGGACTGACTTTAGGAGTTGACATAAGTCAGGATTTGTATCTAAAAAAGGAGGAAAACAAGAGGGTTGAACTAAAGTTCCAAGTTGCCAGTCTTCTTCATGCTGGAGCAAAAATCAAGAGCAGAGCCACTAACAGGACCCAAGTATACTTTTAGAGCCACATACATTCAAGCTTAAAGCCTAGGTAGAACTAAAAGGAAGAAAAGCAAAAGAGATGAGAATGGGAGAATGAAAGGAGAGAAGAGGTAAGAAAAAGACAATAAAAAGATTGTATAAGTAAAGGCTAGTTGAATTTTGTGGGTGTTTTCTCAGTGATATTAGTGCCAGGTTGACTGCCTCACCTTCATTGTCTCTCTTGAGTTAACATATGGCAAAGTTTTTCTAGACACCGATTCCAGTGTAGAAAATTCAGGGAGAGAGAGCCTATCCGTTCCCAGAACAATAGTAATGAACCTCCATTGAAAGATACCTCCTTCCTGACAGCTGTTAACAAGGGAAGTACAGATGGTCCTTGACTTCTGATTTTTTAACTTTATGACAATCCAACAGCAATACGTGTTCAATAGAAACCATACTTTGAATTTTTAATTTTCATCTTTTCCTGAGCTATTGATACGCAATACAGTGCACATGGGAGTATGCAATCCCATACTCTTATGATGCTGGGCAGTGGGAGTAAGCTGTAGCCACGTGGTCATGAGGATAAACAACCAATACGCTGACAACCATTCTGTACCTACACAACCAGTCTGTTTTTCCATTTCAAAACAGTAATCAATAAATTACATGAGATATCAACACTTCGTTATAAAAATAGGCTTTGCTTTAGATGACTTTGCCCAACTATAAGCTAATGGGAGTATTCTGAGTATGTTTAAGGTAGGGTAGGCTAAACTACTATGTTCAGTAGGTTGGGTGTATCAGATGCCTTTTCAACTTAGAATATTCTCAATTTATATAACCCTATCATAAGTCAAGGAAGATCTGTAATCCAGAAGTGTACGTGCTTCTAGATGGTCTTGGTCACTCTCTTCACGTGGTCATATTCCAGTGCCAGAGTGATCAAATAGAGACTGCCTCACTCTCTCTCATATTAATCAGTTTATAATATCTTGTGCAATTTGTTGTAAAGGATTTCCTTATAGCGAAGTCTCATCCAGCATTAATGTTGAGAACCTTAAGAAATGTAGGCATACTAAAATCAAACCATAAGTTACTAACTTTCAAGAACTATATCCTATAACAAGAAATTTTTCATTGTAGGAAATTAGATGACACAGGCAAAAAGAAAAGAAAAATTATCAATAATCAGCTAATCCAGAGATAATACTTTTAACACTTACTTCAATGTGTATTTTTCCAGTCATTTGTATATACATGTTTGTGTATATATTCATCTCTATTTATATATTCTTATAAAACTATAATTATACTCTACATTTGAACCTGCACAAACAGAATTTGAATGGATGGGTCTACTTATATATGGATTTTTTTTCAATAAATATACAGTGCAGTACTGTAAATGTATTTTCTCTTCCTTAGGATTTTAGTAACATTTTTTCTAGTTTATTGTAAGAACATAGTATAGAATAGATATACAAAATATGTGTTAACTGTGTTATCAATAAGGCTTCCAGTCAACAAACGTTAGGCTGTTAGCAAACATTAGGCCATTAGCAGTTAACTGTTGGCAGAGTCACAAGTTATACACGAATTTTCAACTGTGCAGAGAAGTTGGTGCCCCTAACCCTGCATTGTTCAGGGAGCAACTATATATCCTTTTCTTTCTTTCTTTTTTTAAATTTTTTTAAATGTTTTATTTATTTCTAAGAGAGAGAGAGACAGCGTGAGCAAGGGAGGGTCAGAGAGAGAGGGAGACACAGAATCTGAAGCAGGCTCCAGGCTCTGAGCTAGCTGTCCGCACAGAGCCTGACACGGAGCTCAAACCCATGAACTGTGAGATCATGAGCTGAGCCAAAGTCGGACGCTTAACTGACTGAGCTACCTGGGTGCCCCTATATCCTTTTTTTAATTTGTTTCCATCTCATTCCCTTCCTCCCTCCCCTTCAGCTTCATCTCAACATTTATATAGTGTTTATTATGCACCAGGCACTATTCTAGACCCTTTGGATATAAACTCATTTACTTTATAAATGCCCATGAGAAAGAAATACTTTATTACTCTCATTTTATTACTTGAGGAAACCTAGGTCCAGAGAGCTAGAATATCTTCCTCAGTGTCATATTAAATGGCAGAGGCCGGATTTGAACCCAGGCATTTTGGCTTCAGAGTCCACTGTTTTTTGGTTTTGTTTTGTTTTTTAGGGAGAGAGTGCATGAGCAGGGAGAGGGACAGTGAGAGAGAGAATGTTAAGTAGGCTCCATGCCCGGCACAGAGCCTGGCATAGGGCTCGATCCCACGACTCAAGATCATGACCCAAGCCAAAATCAAGAGTCAGACTCTTTGAGCTACCCAGGTGCCCCTAGAGTCCACTGTTAAATACTACTTTCCATGATGCTAAATATTATCCACAACAATGGCTTTTAAACTCTAGTCTGCATAAGAATTATTCAGGAAGCTTGTTTAAAATGGAGAATCCCGTGGCCCAGAGAATTTGACTCACTGAGTTTGCGCTGGAGTCCAGAAGCCTACACTTTTTTTTTTAAAGTTTATTTTGAGAGAGAGAGAAAGAGAGAGAGAATCCCAAGTAGGCTCCACACTGTCAGTGTGGAACCTGACGCAGGGCTCGAACTCATGATCGTGACCTGAGCCAAAATCAAGAGTCGGACACTTAAAAACCTTAGCTTTCCAGGAGCCCCAAGAATTCTGACTGCACTTTTTCACAGGCACCCCACACAATTGTGTTGCAGATCTATGGATCATATTTTTAAGAGAAACCTCTATGGAACATCAATTTTTAAACTAAATTTACTGAAATATACGTATGCAAAAGTGCACACATCGTAAGTATACTGAGCAATACATTGTCATAAAGTGAATACACTCATGTAACTCCCTTCATACCAAGGTATAAAATATTATCAGCATCCCAGAAGCCTCTGCATGCTCTTTGGCAGTCACTACACCCCCAAAGGCAACTACTATCCTGACTTCTATCACCATCCATTATATAAATGAACTCAGATAGTATGTACTCTGACTTCTTTAGCTCAGCATTTTGTTTGTGTAATTCATCCATATTTTATGTGATAATCGTCCATTCATTTTCTTTGCAATATAGTATTCTATTGTTTAAATAAACTTTCACCATTCTACTGTTGATTAACATTTAGGTTGTTTTCACTTTGGGGCTATTATGAATGGTGCAACTATGAATATTTTTGTCCATGTCTTTTGGTGCACTTAGGTTCACATTTCTGCAGAGTATATGTACAACTCTCTTAAAAGTGGAACTGCTGGGGGGTGCCTGGGTGGCTTAGTCGGTTAAGCGTCTGACTTTCGCTTAGGTCATGATCTCACGGTTCGTGGGTTCGGGCCCCGCGTCGGGCTCTGTGCTGACTGCCAGCTCAGAGCCTGGAGCCTGTTTCAGTCTGTGACTCCTTCTCTCTCTGACCTCCCCGGCTCACGCTGTCTCTCTCTCCCAGAAATAAATAAAACATTAAAAAAAAAAAAAAAGTGGAACTGCTGGGTCCTAGGGATGTGTGTGTTCATCTTGAGCTGTTATCACTATAGTTTTCCAAAGTGGTTTTGCCAGTTTGTAGTCTTACCATCTGCATGGAAGTTCTGGTTCTATATCCTTTGTCAATACCTAGTGGTATTGGTTTTATGGAACATTTTTAGTGACCAGGTGGCAATTGATCTTACGTATGAACAGTGGTTTATGTAGCCCAATCACTATTGTATATAGGTTATCATCTTACCATTTTAAACAACACTGTGGTGAACATGATTCTAGCCAAATCTTTGTATGTATCCTTATTTCCTCAAACTAAATTCCTGGAAATAAAATTGGTACACCAAAGATTATACACATTTTTGAAGCCTTTGCTTTTGAACAGATCCTCAAAGTCCCACCAGAAAGCTGGTACCAATCTTCTCCCCAGTATCTATGCATGAAAGTGTCCATCCACCCTATTCCACAGTGTAAGTTGTGTTTTTAACCTTTTTTAAAATTGATAGGCAAAAATGGCATAAATATTGTTGAGTCTCCACATTTTGTCATATGTTTGTTAGACATTTGTATCTTTTGTGAGTTACTTATTCGGATCCTCTGCTATTTCCATCTTTCTTAAACTATCTGTAAAAACATTGTACATTGAAGATACGACTCTTTTAACTACCATCTGTGTTGCAGTTTTTTTTATATAATTTTATTTATTTTTTAATGCTTATTTATTTTTGAGAGAGAGCACAAGCAGGGGAGGGGCAGAGAAAGAGGGAGACACAGAATCTGAAACAGGCTACAGGCTCTGAGCTGTCAGCACAGAGCCCAATGCAGGGTTCAGACTCCCGAACCACAAGATCATTACCTGAGCTGAAGTCAGACATTTAACAGACTGAGCCACCCAGGCGCCCCATGTGTTGGAGCTACTTTTTGTGATTTGTCTTTAGTGTTAATTATCACATTGGTTTGGTATTTTTTGTTTTGTTTCATTTGAAGTTCAGACTTTGTTTTTAAATAGTCATTTCTATATTTTTTATTGAATTATCTGACTTTAGCCTTTCCCACTTTAAGATTATGTAAATATTTCCTAATTTTTTCTAGTTCCTAAGGGTTTTCATTTGTACATAAATTTTCAGTACTAGAATTTCGTCATGATTTATTATATACAAAGGATGTAACTATTTTTCTTAATTAATTTTTACATGACCTACAGCTTTTTTCCACTTATTTAGAAGGCCATTTTTTATCCTAATGCCTTTTTACACCTGATCTATTTCTAGATTTTTCTGTCTCATCTTAGGAGAGTAGCAAGAGTAGCACACTATTTTAACTGTTGTTACTGGGTAATATATCTTTAGTAAGTGGTAGAACATATTCTTTTCTCAATAGCACTTTTTTTTTTAGGAAAATTGGTGTTTCTAGATGAACTTTAGAGTTATTTTCAGGAAGTTCCTTTAATCTCAGAGGAATTTAAAATTTACTGAGTTTTTAAAGCAATTTCATGAAAAGAAATATTAATTCCACTACACAAAGTAAAGAAGGAATAAAAAATGTAAGAAAGGACAGAAGTATCCACAATGATTTTTATTAACTCTTCTTAACAGGGGAAAAAAGAAAAACTTCATTGTAGAAAAAACTTCACCCTCAAAACCCTTCCAGCCACAAATCACAATCACCAGCTTGTTGGTGCTTCCTCATGTACTGAAGAATTCCAATCTCAGTTCACTTTTGTAAGTAAAATTACTTACTGAACTAATGTTGATATTTTTTAAGATAATATGTCTTCTCCATTAGGATTAAACTAGAGATTTAGGTGTTTGAGGGTTCATTTAAGTTTATTTTGAGAGAACATGTGCATGTGTGTGCATGCTCATGCATGAATGGAGGAGGGGCAGAGAGAGAGAGGGAGCAAGAGAATCCCAAGCAGATGCTGTGCTGTTAGTGTGGAGCTGGAGGTGGGGCTCAGTCCCACGAACCATGAGATCATGACCTAACCTTAAACAACTGTATATATATTTAATGCCCCAAAATAGTACTGCTTCCCAGGGCCATTATAATTTTTATATATGCACTATTAATATATACAGGTAGTTAATCCTTTGGTACATATTTAGTTCTAAGAGTGCTTTCATACAGCTATTTTTACCAAGAAAATGCAATAATCCCTTTAAGTACTGCATTTTCTACATGGAAATATCTAATAAAAAAATATAGTTACGTCTTTAGGTTTTCTTAAAGAACAGTCATACACTTACAGAGTTCTCAAGCTTGTATTATTTATTCATCTCATTGTGTATTCATGTTAGAGCCCCACCTAGAACCCAGGTCTGTTTTACTTTCTTGATTACCATAGCTTTATAATAATATTTGAAATAGGGCGGTGATTGTCTTCCAACTTTGTTAGTTTTCAAAGTTGTTTTGAATATTCTAAATCTTTTGCATTTTCATGTGAATTTTAGAATCATTTTGTAACAATTTCTATAAAAATGCCTGCTGTAATTTTAACTGGGGTTGTGTTGAATGTACAGATTCATTTGGGAAGAACTGACAGCTTAATGAAACTGTTTTCAGTCTTTGAACCTGTGAACTCATTATATATACACATTTATTTAGGTCTTTAACTTCTCTCAACAATCGTTTGTAGTTTTCACTGTACACATCTCTCATTTTGTCAGATTTATCCCTAAGTATTGTATGTGTTTGGATGCTATTACAAATGGTGGTGTTTTGTTAGGTTTTACTGATAGTATATGGAAGTTGATTTTTGTATGCTGATCTTGAATTTGGCAAACTTATAAACTCACATATTAATATAAAAGCTTTTTTGTAGAGGCTGTTAGAGTTTCTACATAATTGTGTTGTCTGTCATTAAAGATAGGTTAATTTTTTCTTTCCAATATGGATGCCTCATTTCTTTCTTGCAATATGTACTGCTTTGAACCTCCAGGGCTTTGCTGAATAGAACACTGAGAGCTGATCTCCATGCTTTGCTCCTGATTTCAGGAGGAAGGCATTCCGTCTTTCACCACTGAATATGATGTTAACTGTAGGTTGTTCATAAATGCTTTTATCAGGTTAAGGAAGTGCCTTTCTGTTCCTAGTTTGCTGAGAATTTTTATCAAAAATGAATGTTAGTTTTGTCAAATGTTTTTTCTGTACCTATTGAGGTTTTCTATGGTTTTTCTATTTTAGTTTGGTAATATGATTAGTTATATCAGTTGATGTTTGGATATTAAACCAGCCTCAGCATAAACTCAATTCTTCATGGTATGTTATCTTTTTATATATTGTTGAATTGGATTTATTAAAAATTTTTTAGAACCTTTCCTTGTATGTTCAGTAGGGATATTGGCCTGTAGTTTTCTTTCCTTATAATGTTTTTGTCTGGCTTTTCGAATCAGAATAATGCTGACCTCAATGAATAAGTTGGAAAATATTGCCTCCTGTTTTGATTTCTGAAAGAGTTTGTATAGATTTGGTATTATTTGTTCCATAAGTATTTGGTATAATACTCCAGTTAAACTATCGGGGCCTGTGATTTTGTGGGTAAGGTTTTCTTGGTAGCTTGTATCTTCCAAAGGATTTGTCCCATTTTATCTCATTTGCCAACTTTATCAGTTTAAAATTGTTCATAATATTTGCTTCCTGTCCTTTTAATATATATAGAATTTGTAGTGATACCATCCTCTCCCATTTCTGATATTGGCAATTTGTTTCTGTTCTTTTTTATTAATGATCAGTCTGCCTAGAGATTTGTCAATGTTACCGATTTTGTCAAAGAACTAGCTTCCATTGATATTCTCGCTTTTTTGTTTTTGTACTTCAGTGATTTCCATTCATCTTTATTATTTTCTTTTTTCTACTTATTTCAGTAAAATTTGCTCATCTTTTTCTAGTTTCTTAAAATGAAAGCTAAGGTCACTGACTTGAGACATTCCTTTATAATAAAGGCATATAGTGGCATTAATTTCTCCCTAGGTATTGCTTTAGCAACACTCCATAAATTAAATGTTTTCCTTTTCATTTAGGTCAGAAAACTTTCAGATTCCATTTTTCATTTGTTCTTTGACACTTGAGTTATTTAGAAGTGTGTGTGTGCTAAGTAGTTTCCAAATATTGGGATATTTTCCAGATGTCTATTAATTTCTAATTTAATTCTGTGGTAGTCAGAGAATATACATTGTATGGCTTGAAATTGCTTGAAATGTTTTTAAATTTCTTGAGACTTATAGTCTATAATATAGCCTCTCTTGGCATAGCCAAGAGCCTTGTTGGCTCTATAGCCTTGTTCTGTGTGCGTTTGTAAAGAATATGCATTCTGCTGATGGTACCTAGAATGTTTTAGAAATGTAAAAATTGTTGTTCAGGTTTTCATCCTTACTAAACTTCTGCCTACTTGTTCTTTCTCTTATTGAGAGAGGATTTTATTTTTTTGGTATAACTATGTATTTGTTTGATTTTCCTTAAGTTGTCAGTTTTTACTCATTACATTTTGCAGCACTGTTATTGGGTGCTGAATATCTAGGATTGTATGTCTTGTTAATTTAACCCCTTTATTCTTAGGAAATGACCTTTTTTATCCCTGGTAATGTTCTTTCCTCTGAAATCTATTTTGTCTGATAGCAGTATACCTACTCTAGTTTGCTTTTTCATTAGCATTATGTTGGTATACAGATAGTCCCCAACTTATGATCATTCAACTCATGAGTTTTCAGCTTTACAATGGCGCAAAATCAATAAGGTATTCAGTAGGAACCATATTTCAAGTTTCTAATTTTTAACTTTTCCTGGGCTAGCAATATATATAATACTATCCTCTTTCATGATGCTGGGGCAGTGGCAGCAAGCCACAGCTCCCAGTCAGCCATGCGATCACTAGGGTGAACAACCAACACACTTGGAACCATTCTGTGCCCACACAACCATTGTATTTTTCACTTCCAATACAGTATTCAATAAATTACATGAGATACTCAACACTTTATTATAAAATAGGCCTTATGAGACCCATCATAACTGGAGAACGATCAGTATCTTTTTCTAGTCTTTTACTTTAAACCTATTTGGGACTTTTTGAAGTACATGGTTTTCTTAGGCAGCTTATGCTTTTGGGTCCTGATTTTTTAATCTGATCTGGCAATTTCAGCCTTTTAATTGGGTTATTTAGACCATTTACATGTAACGTATTAATATTGTGTGGTTTCCTGCATGTTCCATTTGTTCTTTGTTTTTTAACAATAAGTTATCTAATTTTTGACAATAAATTATCATTTATAGAAATATAAGTAAAAAGAAAAAATTTGTATACATTACCTGTGTAGTGGCCATTGCCAGGGCTTTTCATTCCTTTGTGTAAGTCCATATTCCCATCTGCCATCATTCTATCTGAAGGATTTTAACTTTTCTTATAATGCAGCTTTTCTGGATATGAATTCTTTCAGCTTTTATATATTTCTGAAAGAAGTCAATATTTAGTCTTTGTTTTTGAAAGATTTTTTCATTAGGTATCACTAGATTGAAAGTTTTAGAGATTTTTTTGTTTTTAGTTCTTCAGAGATGTTGCTCCATGGTATTCTCATAGGCATTGTTTCTAATGAAAAATCTGTCATCTATATCCTCTGTACATTCTATTTCCTCTAACATTTCTTTTTTTCTTCGCTTTTAAGAATTTTTCTTTCCCAGTCATTTGAATAATTCGATTATGATGTATATAGTTTAGTTTTCTTCATAATTCTTATGCTTGGGATTTTTGAGCTTCTTTATCAGTGGATCAATAGTTTTCATCAAACTTGGAAAAATTTTGGCCATGAAGTCATCAAATATTTCATTCTACATCAACTTTTCTTTCCATCCCTTCAGGGATTCTGATTACATGTATATTAGGCTATATCTGAGTCATGCCACCACTCACTGATGTTTGTTTTTTTCTGGGTTTGTTTTTCAATATTCTCATTTCTCTCTGAAGTCTATTCTGGATGGTTCATATTGCTGTACCTTCACATTCACCAATACGCTAACAGTTCCCCCCAATGTATTTTTCACCTCACACATTATAAATTTTATCTCTAGGTGTTCTTTTTGATTTTTTTATATCTTTCATGTCTCTACCTAACTTTGAACATGTAGAACACTTTTTAATAGCCTTCTTAATTCCTTTTTCTGATAATTCCAACTTTTGTATCAGCTCTTGGTTATTTCCCATTGACTGGTTTATGGTTCTGTCATCCTACTTCTTTGCATGCTTGATAAACATTTGTGCCACACATTGTGGGTTTTACTTTGCTGGATGCTAGATATTTTTGTGGCCTGTATTTTTTATCTTGTTCTGGGATACCACAAAATTATTTGGAAACAGTCTGATCCTTTCAGGTTTTGTTTATTGGGCAGGAGTAGAAAAATGTTCAGTTTAAGGCTATTTGTTCTCCAAGGTTGAGGCAAGACCCTTTTGTAAGCTCTACTCAGTGCCCTGTGAATCTTGAAATTTTCTAATCTGGCAGGGGTAGGAGTAGCGGCCATGCCCTCTGAGCACAGGGCACTGTCATTCTTTCCTCAGACTTGAGCAGATTTCTGCAGGCACTGAATACTAGAAGGGGAGCCTCTGAGGATCTTCAGAGTTCTCTCTCGGTCTTCCAGGATGCTTAACACAGTCTTCTCAATCTACCAGGCTCTGCCTGGGTTTCCCCTCCATGCACTGAGGCATACACACTCTCCAAGTCAATAAGCTGGGGCATTCGGTGATAGGGTTCACCTCTTAGTCTGCATCTCTCCAGGATTGCTGCCTTCCCTACCTGATCTCTGTTACCCTCATAACATTTTTTATGTCCTTTGGCCCTATGTCGGTTTTTTTAGATAGGAATCAATCCAGTCTCTGTCATCTTGGCTAGAAGCAAAAGTTCTCTTTACTAATTTTAATAGTGAGTAACAGCTTTTCAGAATTATTTTATAGTGCCTTTAAAGATCTGTCAGTGTTACTTTCCCTGTTTTCAACTGAAAAAAAAAATTATGCCCAGCAAACTTAAGCATAACCATAATAAATACTGAAAGAGCTTATATTCTGTCTCTAAAAACTGAAACCTGGGTCGTCTCTATCCTGAAGACCTACTCCAGTGCTCCTTTTCTGTCATCACCTTTGAAATAAATATTTAGCAAAATAAAATCATTAAAAGTTTAACAGTGTAAGATTTTTCTATAGGTAAAACTTAAACTTAGCTGTGCCACACCTAGGGAACGAAAGCTGGATAGTCATTCCAAGTGTCGTCTTCATAGCAAATACTAACCCCCCATAAGCAGTGCTTCCCATCAGTAGCTACGGTACCCCTCGTGTTACGCCTAGCCTTAGATAAATGGGGGAGGCTCTGGGCACCCAAAATACTGGTTCCACTCCCATCTTCTTCCTGTGTTCTTTAAACTTCTAAGTATCGCCAACTTAAAAATATCTTAACATCATAAGAAACAGCTGAGGCCTAGCTAAAAGCTTTTGTCTAACTACTTGTCTCTCCAGTTTAATAACTTGGTGTTTATGTTTTTAGGAACATAGCTACAGTGTAATGGACAGTCCAAAGAAACTTAAACATAAATTAGATCATGTGATCAGCGAGCTAGAGGATACCAAGAAAAGTCTGCGGAATGTTTTAGACCGAGAAAAACGTTTCCAAAAATCATTGAGGAAGACAATCAGGGAATTAAAAGATGAATGTCTCATCAGCCAAGAAACAGCAAATAGACTGGAAGTTTTCTGTTGGGAGTGTTGTCAGGAGAGCATAGAAAGAGACTATATTTCATGAAATAATTCCATGTTATATTAAACCTAAAATTAACATTGGGACAGTTTTTTAGAAAATAATTCTCATTTACCATCATTAAATAATATTCATCATTTAGAGTGCTTCTTTGGCTCTTCTGTAGCATTATACATTTAGTTGTTATTCAAAGACTTTGTTTTGAAGATTTGCAGAAATTTGTGTTAATTATCATGTTTTTGTGTTATATGTAACAATTATGTTTTTATAGACCTAAACGAGTGCCAGTTCATTATTGTAAGATGTTAAAAGCTTAAAAAGATTCCATAAGACTTAAGAAATGGTATCAAATTAGTCCCATTCAGCAATGGTGTAGGTATTGGGCACTGCTTTGGCAGCATCAGATTTTTGGCCTCAAAGGAGTACTTTTATGTATGAATGCTTTACGGTAAGTACAATGAATTATACTTTAAATGTATTTTACTATAAAGCAGAATTCATTTATAACACATGTCCACCTTGGATCAAATCCAGGGTGCTTTTGTTATCAATAGCACCAAAAGATTACACAGCATCCCTTAGTACTGACCCTGAGAATAGCATATGGTACAGATCTGTGGGCTTTTACAGTTGTTGAGAGCCAAGTTGAGAAGACCTCTGATGAGGTCGCGGTTTTCAGTGGTACGTCATTCCCCTTCTGTCTTCTTGGCTAGGAGTACTTCCATATAAACCAGCATAGGTATAAAATGCAAAAAAAAAATGGGTCATAAACCTGATTTTTAAATGGTTGATTGCTGACAGTTCTGAACATTTTGTTTCATTATAAAGGAATCCCTTCAAATTCTGAATGCCAGCACTAGGTGAATATTTTTAAAGCTCCTTTGTATTTTACAGAATATTAGTAATATTGCTGACATTTCTAAAATACAAAATATAAGTGAAATTGGTAAAAAATTGTGACTCTTCCAGTTGTAATAGGAATTAGAGAAAGGGTTAGAATATTTTCCTGTAATTAGAGAGTAGATTACTGTCTAAAGGCTTTTATTTTAAGAAATAGCTAAGTAAAGCTGCAGCTTTAGAATAGCTTCTTACTGAATATACGAAAGAATGACTCTTAGCTATCTTCTGATCCAAGTGTCAGAAATCTAGCTTTTCTCCTAATTTATTATTAAAAACAACTGAAATTAAGAGACATAAACTGTGGATTAAAATAAAAGTTACCAGCTCAAACCCAAACTCTACTTAGAAGCACATGTACATATTCAAACCTATTCAGATATCTATGCTCCAGTAGTTAGAATTTGAGTATCAGTTGTTTCCATGTGTTAACTAGAAATGAATTGCAGTTAGTGCTAAAATATTCATGGAAATTTTATTTGTATTGTCAACAAGGATATGGTCACTTGAATTACCTTTGTATTCAAGAATTTTATGTGTTGATGTATGTTCTATTTTTATGTAGGATTCCAAACCTTCCTCTAAATTGGAATCTTCCCACATTTGAGAGGTCAGCATTATGCTAAGAAGAAACATTGAGGTCATATCTTTTTACTACCTAAAGAAAATCTCATTAGCTACCCATTATTTATTTTAGTTATTTAAGTTTGAACTCATAGTGGACATTCTAATGGGAGGTTTGGGTATGATCTTAGATTTTATGGAGGTACTATGATAGAGATGGAGACTATTTCTGAGTATAAAAATTAAAGTCAGTGAACAATGGAGAACAGTAGGATAGATCCAAACAAAGTATATCCAAATTCGAGCTCTCTACTGCCTGCCTAGAATAACTCAAGCCGGGGAGACCTTTCCAAGAGTCCAGTCCCCATTTGTGCCACAGTCACAGTTGCCACGGTCACTTTTGCTACTTTTGCTCACAGCAACCGCAGCCTTTGTCTTCTTTGTCATTGGTCTTAGTATCACTGAGAGATGGGTAACTGAGAGCAAAATCTTGGTATCATCAAGCACTGGGAACTACCCATTTGCTCTTTATTCATATGGAGAAATGATTACCAACAGAAATCTGACACAAGTAATAGGGCTCTCCCCATCTGCCACCCAGAACAAATGTCTGGACGCAGTAAATACCTCAGTCCTCTGTTCCAGATATTCCAGCCTGGCTCAGTGGGAAACCGTCCTGTGCAGAGCAAATCAGTGACCCCATCCAGAATTCCTCAAGCAGATGAGACCAGCCTGCGGGTTCCACTTTGCTTTAAAGCTTAGAGTAGACTCTGCTTCCTAGAACAAACCAATACACCAGTTCAACCTCAGCACCAAATAAGGTACAAAGGACTTGGCATGGCATTTTTCTCCATATCAAGTTTAAGTCTCTGGAAATATACTTTGGTTGCTAGAGATAATCACAATTATACCACAGCCTTTGAGAAAAGATGAAATGTATGAAAATATATATGTAGGTTTAATAAAAAGGTAAAATATTACAGAAATAATTGAGGAACAAAGAATCCATTATACATTTGAAAAATAAAATATTTTCTCCAGTAATATGCTGTATGTGGTTTTTATAGAGTTATTCAATAAAATGAGCAGAGAAAAATGAAGAGTATATATACTGTGGTTTTGCTTTAATCTCTTCTGCAATTTTTCCCCTTCCCTCAAAATCATAGAGTCTGCTAGGTTAGGTGAGCCAAGTGACAGACCCGCTTTTCCCACAATGTGGACATGCCATAGAGCCCTTTCCTGTTTGTGCCTCCACCAAAACTGGCACCTTTCATGTCACCCAGTATAATAGCTCAGAGCAGTATTTTTAGGTGTGAAATGTGCTCCCTTCAAAATCTAAAAAGGCCTCTTAGGCATCATGCTTCCTTCCTCAAAGTGGGAGAGGCAAGTTGTAATAATTTGTCTTTTACTTCAGAGGGGATGTCCTAGCATGCCCGTGCTCAATGGACACTCCCCAAATTTCACTGATGTATCATACACATTGTCAAATTCAGTGCTTCTAGAGGGAAGATCAAAGGTATAATTGGCTCTTCCATTGGATTATTGGGGGGGATGTGATAGTCAGTGGTCTGCTGGAGACCAGTGGAAGGGGCGAGAGCTGTCTCTACCAGTGCCTGCCTTCTCCAAGGGCCTCATAGTCTTCCTTTTATATCGCTTCCTCACAATTCACATCTCCATACTTCTAACAATTGTCACATCTCTCACCCTCCTCCCTGCTGTGTGTCTGGTCATAGACTGGGGCCGGATGCAAAGCTGGTGCTGCCAGAGATAAAAAAGAAAGAAAAAAAATATTGAATCAGGAGCAGAAAAAGATGTACTTCACAATCTGAGATTCATATGGGAGTTAACAGTGAGCACTAGGAACAGCAGTTTAAGAACAAAGTGTTGAGAACATTCAATAATTCTACACGTATTTTTCAAGTACCGGGAACTGTATACCAGAGAATGTGCCAGGCACTGGAGAAACAACAAAGACTCTGTTCCTGTCCTCAAGGAGGTTATAGAGTAGTAACGGGGGCAGCAAGAAGTGCATCTCAGGAGAATGGGCTGTCTGATGCCTTTCTCCCCAAGGTGCACTGCTTTATAGGACTACACACATACTCAGACTCATATCACACCTCAAGGCTTAAGTGTCTGAGTCTCATTCAGTCTCATTTGTCTAATATTTCTCTTAGGCACATGAAGAAGTTTACAGACTAATATTCTGTGTAACAGCCCATCGTGTGTACTGCTTTAAAGCCCCATACCCTCTTGTGAAGAATACAAAAATGATAAGACGAAGGCATCCACAACCTATAGGGACACAGATGTATGTAACAAAGATGGAGAAGTGGGCGACGCAGGACTGCGGCAATTAAGGTGCCAAGACTGGGAGAGTAATGGAATCTCAAAGTTCCAAAATGGACCATTAACACTAAATAACATTAGTTAAGCACTTTCAGTGTGAGCACTTTCCAAGTTCTGTCCCAGGACCTGGATTCTCTTCGTACCTCCTCGGACATGAGAGTAGAAGATCGACCCTCAGGGAGAGAAGCAAACAGACCTAGATTCAAGGCCCAAGCCAGCCACTTGATCACATGTAGGACCTGGACCAAGTTCCTGAACCTCTCTGAGCATTTACAAAGTAGACAGTTAAGGCTTTCGTCACCCAGTTGTGGAGAGAATTTTATTTCATTGTGTGTGAAGCATAAAACACACAATGAGCTTTCCATACATTGTTTTTCTTTCTTTAAATCCCATGCCAGAAGCATGGAAAAAGGAGATAAGAACAGGAAGGCAGGCAAAAGCAAGAAGGGAAATGCATTTAGCAGGGAAGGGTCGGGATACAGTCAATTGTGTGCCTTAAATACCTTTCCTCTCTGTGGGGGCTCAAAAGCAGGTAAAGAACACTGCCCTGCTGAGAGAGAAAACTTAATTCATCATTCTCTCCATCCTCCCACCTCAACCCTGAAAAGCCATTTAATCCAGATTAGATATGCTTCATTTATTCATTTGTTCATTCAGTTTCATAAAGCATCCTGTGCTATTTAAAATATGGTTCACAGACCAGTATAAGGAGTTTGCAAAGAATGTAAATCAACTAAGCCACGGAGCACACTGTTTGTTTAACTTTTTTTTCATAGGAAGACTTTTTTTTCCATGAATGGAGCAATTTCAGTGGTTGACATTCTGGAACAAGTGGCTTATCTCATGCTGTACCAGTAAAGAGTTCCCAGGCTGGCTACTTTGAGTAGCACTATCTCAGGTATCAGGCACTAACTAGTCTTTGAACTAATCTTAGTTCCTTTGTGGTAGTTGGCAGCAAAGGAGTCTCCAACACATTCTTGTCAGATAATAAATTTCCCAAATCCTTGTGGCAGAGCTTGTGCACTTGAAAGATAATAATCACATCTGACTCAGCGGACCTGGCCTCATGCTTTTTAAAATAGAAGTGTTTTATTAAACAGAGATAGCGAAGTGTACAGGCTGTGCAGGATGCTAACCACAAATACAGATGATGAGCGCCTTGTGGAGAAGGACATTCAGCTACAGACTTGCCAGCAAAGCGTCCTCAACAGACCAATTAAACTGAACGGTGCTGGTGCTTATGAAAGAGGTAGATTTTATAATGGTACACAGTGTGGCCAGGCTGCACAGCCGAAGGAAATTACCTGAAATCCTTAGGATTTCAAAAACTGTTTTGTCTGCCGTTCTCACCATGACACTTAAGAATAGAGAGTATCTTACGGAGATGTACCTTTCACCTTTCTGTGGCCATCACCATTATTTGGCCATATTTTGTTGAAAAGATGGGAAACAGTTTTAACCAGCAATAAGATAGGGCTGTCCAAAGGCTCACACTTACCAAGGCCCCATAAGGACTGGGAAATTTTAGAGGGAAATGAAAATGTATTCTACAATATAAATCTCAAAACAGTTTCCGCAAGTTATTTTTAAATGTACCTTACAGCAAAGAGACTCTACATGTGTCCAAAGACAGCTATGAGAATTTTTCAAGGGCAAAAAATGTAAAGCAACTCAAACTCCATCAAGTGGTGATAAACTCCATCAAGTGGTGATAAACTGTGGTATACCCATGCGATGCAGTAAGAAGCAACAATCGAAAAGAGATCAATCCGTGTATTGGAAAGAAAAGGCACGCTTTAAGTGAAAAGAAATAAATGGCAACTCAAAATATTATCCCATTTACATAAAATTTTTTGAAACCCTCCTACAAAAGTTTCTAAGTGTGTGTAAACATATAGAATCAAAAGATATATGTCACACTGTTAAACGTGGTTACTTCTAGAGAGGGGAGCATAGACTTCCTGTGAAACACAAAGAGAAAAGGGGAAGAGGAAGGAAAAAAGGAAGGGAAAGAGAATTATAACAACAGCATTCTACAAATGAAAATCAACACCATTTCGTCTCTGAAAAACTGGGGGCTGGTTGTTACCAACTCTCATCATCTCCTAGAGACATTGGCGAAAGTTGAATCCAAGTCTTGAATTACTACCACTTCCTGTGCCACCTGGGTATTTCAAAGCACTCTCTCAAACCCCTACCAGCTTAACTACTGAGATTTACAGAAACCACTGTCTGGGTAGGTGTGGTTACAAGATTTTAGTTAGCCTGCCTATGACTGGTCACCTTGCAGAACCCTAAAAAAACATATAATGCCTTCATCCCCTGTCAGAAACTTCCAGACAAGCTTTCCAAAGGACTCAGTGTCTCAGAAAACTAAAACACAAGATTGCAGAGTTGGATATCTGAGAAGTATTGCAGTCTCACAGAGCTTTTCACAATTTTCATAAATCTTCGGATTTTTTGCCTTTTCTTTGTCTTGTTTCAGATCTCCAGATTCTAGAGGAAATGTTTGTCCGAGGCAGAAAATTATTATTTTGCAGTAATAATGATAGCTAACATTTACAAGGTGCCAATTTCTATTCGAAGTGCTTAAAAGTCATTAATTTCTTTAACCTCCCAACAACCCAATGAGGTAGATACCATTATTTTCATTTTATTTATTTTTATTTTATTTTAGAGAGAGAGCATGGAAGTGGGGGAGAGAGTCTGAGAGAGAAAGAGAGAGAATCTCCATGCTCAGCCTGGAGCCCAACCCAGGGCTCAATTGATCCCACAACCCTGGGATCATGACCCAAGTTGAGATCAAGAGTCGGTTGCTCAACTGACTGAGCCACCCAGGCGCCCCTATTCTCACTTTATAGGTGAGGAAATTAAACAGAAAATTTAGGTACCTTGCCCAGGGTCTCACAGCTCATATGATACATATTTTCATCACTATACAAAGAGACACGTTGTCAACCCTGATCTGTAACACCAAGCCCAGGGATTCCAATTTACTAAATGTTGAATTACTGTTATACATTCACAGCCCTGCAGGCTCGGCTTCAGTCATTTTGTGCAGAAGCTCCAACTGGGGCATTTAGAAGCTGAAAGATAAAATGCGAACTCATTCCGTGTCTGAAGCTGGGGAAAGCCCAGAGTTACTCATCACCACAATCTGCATGTGTCTGATGCTACTGCCAAGCATAAACAAGGTGGCTGAGCACTCAGGGTGAAGTCACCTTATCACACACATAGGCAAGACACTCAAGCATCCATGCTTTTTGCCTGCGCAGGAGTCTGTCTAGTCCCCTGGTGTCTCTCAGCTCTCAGGAAGAATGCATCAAATGCTTAATACGTTGGTCCTAGTCTCTGTCAGTGCCTTACCAACTACTAGAACAGAGAAAATTTTCTACTCTGTGTCTACTTCTATCGTTTGTTAATATCTCTTCTTTCCTAGCAACACTAGGCTTAAAATAGAATCTTTATTCCACATGTGCTTTGCTACTGTGAGACGATGTTCATGTTCGTTATATTTCAGAATTTTAGCAAACCACATGCAGTACACTGTATGGTCTCAGGTACAGCCAGACCCAGGGGTTCAAATGATGTCCTTATAATCTGGTATCTCTCCATTCTGTTCTATCAAGCAGGCTCGCCCTTCAGGTAGGCATATCTGTTCCCAACTTCAGGTTCAAAGGCAAGATGTGTGCCTCTTTTCCAGCGGCTCATACAAAAGTCCCAGGATTGATTTTAACTGGGGCTGGTTGATTTGGCTTGAGTCCAATGCCCATCCCACAACAATTGCTGTGGCCATAGGCATGCTGTGCTGTGATTGGCAGGCATAGGTTACAGACAATCCAGGAGACAGAAGAGTAATGTTAGTTCCGTAGAGGGAACTCAGAAGAATTGGGATGATTCTGGGCTGAGCAAGCAAAACAAGGCAATAGAGCTCAGAGCAGAGCATGGGCTCTGAGAGGTGTAGTGATAGGGACGTCACCTCAGAGTGAAGATTTTTGTGTTAGTAAATCTCTTTGTGTACAGCTGTCCACCAGGACAAAGGGGAATGGTATATAAATATTTTGGTCAATGTGATGACTGGGGTGGATAAGGCTACCCCTAAATACACAATTTGGCAGGGCACCGGGTGACTCAGTCAGTTAAGCATCAGACTTCAGCTCAGGTCAGCATCTGAGCCCCATGTTGGGCTCTGTGCTGACCACTCTGACTCTGGAGCCTGCTATGGATTATGTGTCTCCCTCTCTCTGCCTCTCTCTCTCTCAAAAATAAATAAACATTTTAAAAAAATACACAATTTGGCTAAATGAATTTGGCAAACAGAATCATTTTATCATTGTATTTAGCACCAAAATTAGATTCTCTTCCTGGTCTCGTGACAGAATCATTCTCTTCCTGTGCACTAGTCATTTGCATTCATTCATTCATATGCTCACGCATTCATGCAGCCCAGAAGAATCTTCTAAGTATCTGCCACATAGAAAGGACTCAGGCTCACCCTCAAATAAGTGACACCCTTGGAAGGTGAATCTTCTAAGCAGATTCTTTTTTTTTTTTTAATTTTTTTAATGTTTTATTTATTTCTAGGAGAGAGAGAGAGAGAGAGCGTGAGCAGGGGAGGGTCAGAGAGAGAGGGAGTCACAGACTCTGAAACAGGCTCCAGGCTCTGAGCTGGCAGTCAGCACAGAGCCCGACGCGGGGCTCGAACCCACGAACCGCGAGATCACGACCTAAGCGAAAGTCGGATGCTTAACAGACTAAGCCACCCAGGCGCCCCGAATCTTCTAAGCAGATTCTAATTGTTCTCTCCCTATGGACTGTCCCTCTGCCCACTAGTCCTGTGAAGTAGGTCCACAGTGCTTTCAACATTTCTGAGAAAATCAACGAACATTTAAACAGGGTGATTTTTTTTTTAACTTTTTATAATGGAAAGCTCCAAACAAAAGTAGAGTATAATGAACTCAAATGCATTCGTCATCCAACTTCAATGATTATTAAACATGGGCGATCTTATTCTATCCATACCCCCACTCACTTCCCATCCTCTCGATTATTTGGAAGTAAATCCCAGACAGCATCTAATCTGTAAATTTATCGGCATCTGTCTCTAAAAGTTAAGGATTCTTTTTTTTTTAACAAAGTCATTTATCATCACATCTACAATAATCCCTTAATATCATCAAATACACAGTTCGCATCCCTAATTGTCTTTTATTAACTTGCATATTTGAAACAGGACCCAGATAAAATCCCTACATTGTAATTGGTTTGTATGTCTCTTCTACCTCTTTTTATTTATTTAATTTCCCTTGAAAAGCAATTGTTTTAACAAATGAGTCTTTGTCCTGCACTACACGGGTGAATTTCAAGGGTACTGTCACAAGGCTTTCACATCGATAAATGGACAGCCAGGTGTCAGAGCACACTTAGCCCAGGGACTAAGAACAAGAGCTCTGGAGCCTGGGTTTCTCTTGTGGGTCTGCCACTTATTAGTCACATGACTTAACCTCCCTGTGCCTCAGTTTTCTCATCTTTAAAGTGGGGGTGATGATAGTACCTATCTCATTGGATTGATTTAAGGATTTAATGACTTGATGTATGTACAATGATTATAACAGTGATGCTTAAAATACAGTGAATAATAGACAGATGAGGAAACTGAGGGTCATTGAGGCCGTGAGGTCCAAGCTCTTACAGCTAAGTGGGGGCAGGGCAGGGACTAAAACACAGATTTATCCCACTGATTTAATATTGTTTCAAACCACTGATACACGGAGGCTCTGTCGTATAGTGGGCATGACTCTAACCCTGACCAGGAGTTTATTGCCATTCTGTCGTTAAAGCACCAGGATGACGCCAGGAAATCTGTCCAGGACTGTCTCCTGCCCTGCAAAACGCAGGAGCTGGAGATAGGCCTGCCGCGCCTCAGGAGAAATCCCAGCAGAAGACCCCGCGGCCAGGCGAGCGGGGGAGCCAGGCGAGCGGGGGAGCCAGGCGAGCGGGGGAGCCAGGCGAGCGGGGGAGCCAGGCGAGCGGGGGAGCCAGGCGAGCGGGGGAGCCAGGCGAGCGGGGGAGCCAGGCGAGCGGGGGAGCCGTGCGGGCCGCCACAGAGGAGCACCGTCACGTCAGTGCCAAACACAGAACCTTGAGATCCCGCACAGGAACATCTGTCCCGCTCCTGACAGAGAACCCTGAGGCACCCCAGGCCTCTGGGAGATAATCCTCACAGCTACTCCCTCCGCTGACTCAGGAGGCAGGCCCGGCCCGGCCGCGCCCCGTGCTACCCGACACACGGAATCCGGGCGGCGCTGCTCTCCTAGTGGCGGCCTCCTGGGTTCCTGGCCGCGCCGTGTGAGGGGGAGGTCTCTCCCTGCCAGCGTCAGCGGTTTCTGCAAGCGGCAGGCAGCCTCGCCGGACACAACTGCAGCTCGCCGTTGCTTCTCCCAGGCCGCCCGGGAAAACAGGCCCGTTAGCACAACAGGACTTGCAGAGATGAGCGACGCCAGGCGCCACCGGCCCATTCCCCTGGCGGACATCCTGCTGGGTCCCTGAAAGGTCCTACAAGCCGTAGATGGTCAACTAGAAGAGGCCAGCTTCGTGAACACTGCTGGTCCAAACTGCTGGGATGGGGTGTTTCCCCTCTCAGACTGCCGGCTTTCGCTTCAATTAATGTAGAGGCATGGAAGGCTGGTTTATACCGTCTCCGTTTGAGCATCTAAAACCAAAAACTGGGGCACGTGGGTGGCTCAGTCGGTTAGGCGTCCGACTTCGGCTCAGGGCATGATGTCACCGCTCAGGAGTTCAAGCCCCATCTCCGGCTCTGTGCTGACAGCTGGGAGCCTAGAGCCTGCTTCAGATCCTGTCTCTGACTCCCTGCCCCTGGCCTGCTCGCTCGCTCTCTCTCTCCCTCTCCCTCTCTCTCAAATATAAAACAAAACAAAATTTAAACTAAAAACCACATTTGTTGTATCCAAACACATATCTTCAGAGTTTGAACTCCTTAAAATTCTAAGCACGTTTTTAAACCACCAAGAAAGAGGGCAAGAGAGACTGAATGAGGAGCAAAGCAGGACAGTCACCACCAGGAGAGTATCCCCAAAATAAAGAGTTTCGGCCTCAGATAAAAGAAAGGCTGTCCTGAGCCAGGGAGGGGTTGCTCTCCTCATGGGCATCTGTCCGAAGTACGTGTGTTAGAAGCAGTGCAACGCTCACAGACTAGCCTGAAGTTCCTAAAGTTCTGCCACACATCTCTGGTCAAGGAGCACTTGGCTATGCCTTTCATTATCCACAAACACCAAGGTTCTTCTTAAGAGAATTTGATGTAAGTCTCTTGCTGTGTGCATGACCCCTAAACCTGACCAAGCGGCATGTATGCACGTGACAGTGCAAGAGAGAATATGGGTGTGTGTTGGTCAGCGTTCTCTGGAGAAACAGAACAAATAGGATGTGTTTGAATAGAGGGGAAGGTTTACTTTGAGGAAGTGGCGCACATAATTATGGAAGCAAACCCAAATTCTGCAGGGTGGACTGGCAGGCTGGAGACCTAGGGAGGAGCCGATCCTACAGTCCACGTCCCAGGGCCGGCTGCTGCAGAGTCGCCTCTTGCTCTGGCTCAGGGAAGGCCGGTCTTTTGACCTGTTCAGGCCTTCAACCATTTGGATGAGGCTCATTCACAGTATGTGGGAAATCTGCTTTACTCAAAATCCACCCATGTTAACGTTCATCTCATCCAAAAACATCCTCACAGAATCGTTATTTGACCAAACAGCTGGGCACCATGTCCTAGCCAGATTGACACGTGAAAGTATCACCACCTCACAGCGTGCAAGTGGGAAGAAAAAGGAAAGAGGCGCCCGGGTGGCTCAGCTGGTTGACCGTCTGACTTCAGCCCAGGTTATGATCTTGCGGTTCGTGGGTTAGAGCCCCACATTGGGCTCTGTGCTGACAGCTCAGAGCCTGGAGCCTGCTTCAGATTCTGTGTCTCCCTAACCCACACTCTGTCTCTCTCTCTCAAAAATGAATAAATATTTTAAAAAGAAGAAGAAGAAGAAAGAAAAAGGAGATTAAATTCCCCTGAGCCCAGAGCCAAAAAGCAGGGCATGGCAGACAGCTGAGACCCTGGGCAAAGCCACCTTCCTGCCCTTCCCTCCTCCCCCAACAGGGCCTTGCAAGACAACAAGGTGCACGAACACCTGTACACAAGCAGAGGCCCTTCTCCCCAGACTCTAGCATGTATCCCAAAACAGTTTACTGAATGCTCACTATATGCCAGGCACTGTAGCTCCAAATAAAATCAAGGCTCAGTTCTTCTGTATACTTAAAAACGGTTAAAATGGCGGAGCACCTGGGTAGCTCAGTCGGGTAAGCAGCCGACTCTTGATTTCAGCTCAGGTCATGATCTCACGGTTCATGAGTTCAAGCCCTGCGCCGGTCTCTGCACTGGGGGTGCAGAGCCTGCTTGGGACTCTCTCTTTCTGCCCTTCCCTGGCTCTCTCTCTCTCTCTCTCAAAATGAATAAATACATTTTTTTAAAAAATGGTTAAAATGGTAATTTTTATGTTGTCTATTTTATCACAATTAAAAGGGAAGAAAAAGACTGAGTTCTTGCCATCAAGGGTCTCAAAGTCCAGAGAGAGAGAGAGTGCGAGGACAGATACAAGGCACCATGTCAGTGTAGGGGGTTACCCTTGGTAAGACAGGGCAGCCGGAGAAGTCAGAGCCCACACGGAACAGAAACTACACCTCGCTCATCCGCTCAGCCTGTCCTTTCTCTCCCCTCTGAGCAGAGCTGCTTTGGACACACCGCCAATCAGGCTGCAAGGCAGATGCTTCTTGGTACCCAGATATGAAGATCTCACTTCTCCAGTCCTGCAGCTTCAAGGTGCCACTCCACATGCTAATAACTTGTCTTACGTTAGGTGCTCACAAAAGTACAAGTGTATTTTTACTCACCTGATTTTTTCATTATGGAGGAAGCAATATTATAATAACTTTATAAAATTCCACTACAGTCTCACCACCTGATCACACCGAACCTCAGCAGTCAAACGCTCAGACCAAAACTAGGGTGTTATCTAGGACTCTGGTGTCTCTCACTACCTCCTTCCAATCTGCCAGCAGATCTTGTCAAGTCTACATTCAAAACATGTCCAGAATCTTCTGATTTTGTTCCTCTCCACCCCAGTCTGGGTCACCATCGTCTCCTCCTTATGCTTCTGCTATTCCATTCTCCTTTGCCCCCCGATGGCCTATCCTCCACACAGTAGCCACAGCTGTCCTTTCAAGTGTAAGATCATGACATGCCTCTCTGCACAATCTTCCAATGGCTTCCTGGTTCCCTCAGGGACATGATCTGGCCTCCATTACTCCTGGAGATCATCCCCTAGTCTGCCCCAGCTACAATGGCCTCCTTGCGGTTGTATATTACATGCCATGCCTACTTCTGTCTCAGGCCCTTTGTGCTGGCTGTACCCTCTGCCTGATACACTCCCCTCCAGATACCTACATGGATAATTCCCTACCTCCCTCAAGCCCTTGTTCAAACATCATCTTCTACTTAAAACTGCAATACTCTCCAAATTTCCTACCCTGATTTTCTTTTGTTTTTCTGTAGCACGTATTACAGACTCTTCTAAACATTCTAATGTATTCTAACATGTTATCTAATGTACCCCCTTTGCTATGCTTGTGGTATATGCTGTCTCCATCCCACTAGAATGTTAACTCAAGGAGAGCAGGTAGTTTTGTTTCTTTTGCTCACAGATGTATCCCAAGCCCCCGGAATGGTGTCTGACGCCCAGTGGGCACCCAATAAACAGTTGTTGAGTGAATAATTAGAGCAAAGTACACATTCTCAAAAAAACACTCCCCAGCCCCAAATGTCCTGCTTCTCTGGGCTCCAAACCAGGGAAGGAAGTGACCTGAGAGACTTTCCTCTAAAAATTTCGCAAAACCTTCTTAGACTAATGCTTCTTCTGTGACAACACATGTCACTGCAGTGTATTTAGAAACTTCTTCTCAGGGCAGCCTAGACACAGACACTGGACAGAATGAAATCGGCAAGCGAGTCCCTCTTGGGACATTTGGTTGGAACAAGTTCACATGCCAAGATGTGGCTGAACTGTATGACCCCCCCCCAGTCACCAACAGTCATTTCCTGACACCATTCCCCCCAAAGCATTGAAAATATGACTGTATTTGTAGCAGCCTCTGACATTTAGTAACAGAGAGTTGTTCTCTTATTTTTCGCAGGAACATCAATTAGCCTGTGCCTGTTAACAGACATTCTGTTTAAGGGACACATACTGGAGACGGACTGTGGGGTGGGAAGGTCATGTGACACCGTAGGTGTAGTCGACGCAAATCAAGGTGTCCCAGGCCCTATTATCTCCACCTCTGTTCTTCTAGTAACTGCTCCCACTTTCCCTTCCCCAGCCAGCTGACCCAGACTGGGCCAAACAGAATTCTTCCTGGGGTTATTTCTAAGTGGTACTGACAGGGGAGAGCCTTCTTCCTCACAGACCGTTAAGCCAGAAGGATATAAAACAAAAGAATCCATTAAAGTGAAAATATTAATCCATTAATGAATTAGTGAGCAAATAAATGAATGGGTTATTAAAGTAATGTAAGCATATTGAATTAGAAGAAATAACAAAAAATAAAAATTAGAAGAATTTTGATGTCAGGAAAGTTCTAGTTCTGAATCTCAACCTTACCATTTAATATCTTTGAGTCTTTGAGAAAGAAATATAACTCCTCTTGAGTCCTACGTCACCTCCTCATAAAGTTTGTTACTATAACACTAAACAAACAACCAACAACAAACCACCTAACACAAACCAAGCTACGGGGGCCCTTCTCTTCAACTCAGCGTGTTGCGGAAACCTGAAATCAGATTCATGTTCCCAAAGCTCAATGAGTCAATCTCTGATCACTGGGTTTAATTCACAGAAAGCTTTATTACCAGAAGGGCAGCCCAACAAGAAGGCAGGGAATCAGTCCCAAGTCTGCCTTGCCCTGCTAAGCTTAGGAACAGTTATGTCTGATTAGCAAATGATGTGGTGGTTAGGGCAGGAACTGGATGGGCCTTGAAACTCCTCCAGGAGGTCTTGAAACTCCTCGAGGTGACACGCTGTCCTCAGTGTCCTGGCACCATCCAGGGGTCCTAGTCCCTTACCTGTTAACCTCACATCTACCATCCGTTCTGCAAGACAGACGTTATCAACCTGCACCCCATGCCTGGTCCCTGTAATTAACCTCAGGAAGCAGAACAAAAGGACAAGCTTAATACTTCTTACAAGGTGGTGAAGGAACGTACCCACGTGCAGTGCGTGAGGTTACCACGGAGGGAGAAACTAGAAAAGATACAAGCGAAAAACATACCTAGGTGCAAGTGGGTCTACAAGAGTGATGTAAAGCCAGGATAGCTTTTTTTTTTTTTTTTTAATTTTTTTTATAGTTTATTTATTTTTGAGAGACAGAGAGAGACAGAGCATGAACAGGGTAGGGGCGGAGAGAGATGGGGACACAGAATCCAAAGCAGGCTCCAGGCTCCAAGCTGACAGCACAGAGCCCAACACGGGGCTCGAACTCACAAACTGTGAGATCATGACCTGAGCCAAAGTCAGATGCTCAACTGACTGAGCCACCCAGGCCCCCTCATGATAGCTTTCTTGACATTGAGATTGGACATCAGAATCTCACTGATTAGCCTTCAACTAAATGAGAAAGTGGTCATTTACGGATTTTTAATGTATATGACTGCTAAGATAATTACCAAAAGTACTGCATTTGAAATAAGCTTCCAGAAATATTTCCTTTTTGGGGGCACTTGGGTGGCTCAGTCGGTTGAATGTCCAACTCTTGATTTTGGCTCAGGTCATGACCCCACAGTCATGAGATCAAACCCCAGGTTGGGCTCTGCACTAGGTGTGGAGTCTGTTTAAGATTCTCTTTTTCTCTCTCTCTCTCTCTCTCCCTGTACCCTTCTGCATCCCTACCCCTGCTAAAAAAAGAAAGAAAGAAACATTTCCTTTTTTAAGGCAAATAAAGATTTTTTGCAAATTAATCTAATCTCACAACAGCTTCACTGATTTTCTGATTATTGAACACTAGGTTCCCCTCAATATATAGCATGCCAATAAGTAAGATATGGCAAACTTACTAACTCTATACATCACCAATGAAGAAGTAAGTTAGAATTTTATGTGAAATAAGAATTCAATGAGAGTTTTAAAAATCTGTTCCTTTTAATCTATTAGCTATAGGGCACTATTAGAGATCTCATTGAGGTCCTTAGTTTTGGCCTCCTGACCTTGTAGTTGTAGTCTTTAAGCAAGAGGACTGTAGGCTTACCCCATCTTTCTAGGTATCCATTAAAGAATGTCTGTTTTAGTATTGGCTGCAGAAAAGTTTGAAAAATTAAACTGGTGAGGAAAGGCAGAGCCCAAACTTTTCAACCCTACTTCAACTGCATGCGCTTTAGCACAAGTGCAACTTAGTTGTATCAAGGAGAGGGTGTTACCTGGCTCCTTGTGAACATACTCCTTTCTAGTTCTCCAATTGGCTTTGACCAAAGGGAGAAAATTGATTTTGCAGGTTAACAAGAGTGTGACTGATTTTGCAACTGATTTGATCACCCGGTGTGGACAGAAAGTCTTCCTCTTAGTACATCTGTGTTTCCATTCCAGTGTTCTTTTTATCCTGAAACGTGTTCCTCCTTTGTGGCAAGTGTCGAAAGGCTCAAGGAAGTAGTCAGCACACTTCCACACGAGGTGGCTCTAAACGTTATTTATTTATTTTTTTAACAGCAGCATTATTGGCATTTGGGGCCAGAGACTACTTCGTTCTGGGGGACTGTGACAAAAATGTCTCTAAACATTTCCAAATGTACTCTGGGAGAGGGGGGAGCAAACTCCCCTCCAGATGAGAACCACCAACCTATAGAGATATTTTCATTGCTTACTTCCTTGGAAGAGCAAGACAGAGCTGAGAATTAGAAGCAGAGCGCTATGCCTGGAGTGGGATCTAAGTTAGAGATTGATGGGAGATGGAATAAAATCATTGATTAAAATAAATCAGTAATACAATGTTGAATATTCACCTAAAGTCTTTGGATTTTGTTTTTTAGGCAACAGAGTATCATGAAAGGATGTTTAGAAAGTGGTATAATTAGATTTTCATTTTAAGAACATTTTCTTGATCTTCGAAAGAGAGGAGATTGAAAAGACAATAGCTGTCACAAAGCTCGGACATGATAACTATGTGAGATAAGCCTTCAAGGTGGAAAGGAAGTACCAGCCCTGCCTGCGGATCCCACTGGCATCAAGGCTCAAAGGACAGATAATGCTCACTTCCCATGTTTGCTTTCAGATGCTCTTCAGTTTCCATATCAACATCATCATGCGCAGCTTCCCTTGCAGGGCACCGTCTCAGAATATTCCCACTTTATACATCCTGAGTTTTTTTGGGTTTTTTAGTCTTATTTGCCATGGGTGCTAGCATGTACCACTCCTCTTCTTTGCCTGTTTTCTCTTCACACGGGTTTACACTTTCAAAGGAACATGGGAGAATCTGATCCGTGCCACCCCCAGGGCAGACGACGTAGGCGGGGAGCTCAGCCCCATTTACATAAATATCTTTTGAGTCTCCCAGAAAATATAAAATAAATTTGGGGTCTGGTGGTTAGATCCCATGCATTCGGAATTAATATCTTCTCAAAGAGAAAGGGGCAGAGTCAAAAGCCAATGTCACCCTCTCTACAGGGTGTTCCTGGTGGGCAGGAAACCCACCCAAAGGGAATAATAATCTATAGTGTAGGGCACTACCTGAGACCTCAGTTGATTGTTTGGTAGACAAATTTACTTTTGGCTTCTTCTCTCACACCACGTCTCTTTCATTTTGTTTTACATTATCAGCAGAACAAAGTTTTGTTTGTTATATACATGAAAAAAACGTTTTGTTCCTTTTAAAGCTCCATCTCTTTATAAATCTCAGGACAATAGATGCAAACAGAAGAAACAATTGCACCATTTTGCTTTTGTTATTTATTTCATCAACACTTAAACTGAAAGCTCATCAGAAATCCAACAGAGAAAAGAATCAGAAGAAATAATACAAATCTCCATCAACTAAAAGTTTGCTTAAATAATTTAAGTAAATCCACAAAGAAGAACAGTGGGCAGTAGTTAGAGATTACATGGATCTCATTTTATTGGCATGGTAATGTGTCTTCAATGCAGGGGATAAAGTAGTATATGATGTGGGGCTGCAAGTGAATGGTCAAGAAAGATTTCTTGAAATCTTTACAGTGCAAAGAGTACTTTTATTATAGCACAGGGAGAGGACCCCGGGGCAGAAGGGTGAAGCTGCTTGGTGCTCAAGGGGGAGGGGACGTGTAGGGAGTATAAGACCATTAATGTCTTCTTCGAATTTCTACTCATAAAGCTACTTTCACAAGATTTCTCTGGTGCTTATCATTCAGCTTGATATTAACTATCAGGGAAATTTACAAACAGTCATGAGTCATTGATCCTTATCGGAACAATGCAAGCTATCAGTCAGCTTTCTGGGCTAAAGGTGAACATTTTTCTGCTTCAGTCCCTCATCAGTATATGTAATACCCAACCCGCTGATGTAAAATTACAGATTTCTCTGCTTCATCGCCTCCAGTACTTCCTCTCTCTTAATACTCAAAACCCTTTATTGTTATCCCTCAGTATTTAATGTCCCTGCCTGATCATAAGCTCCATGAGAGCAGAACCCTGTTTAGCCCCAGCACCTACACCCAGTGTCTGCCACATGATACATGATCAATAGAGAGAGAGCTACCCAATCAGTGTGTCTATGACCTGCTTCCTTTCCAAATTGTCCATTTAATCATCTGTCTTAGAATTTTGCCTAGGATCCTCATCAGGCCCGTGGAATTTGCCATTTTCTAGTTTGTGAGTATCTGCATTCTTCCTCAGCTTTGGTCCTCAGTTTGCATGAGCTCCCCAGATAGATTATTAGCCCTTGGAAGCCAGGGACTGTGTTCTGTTTTGTTCTTTCTTCAATGCCCAGGAAAATGTTCTCAGAGCGGAGGCCTGTTGAGTGACTGAATGAGTAGACAACTATTAGCTCCTAAGAGAACAAATTAAAAACTGGAGTCATTATCATTTACTAACAACCCTAACGACTCCCTTTCATGGGCCAGGCACTGTGGTCAGAGCTTCAGGTCAGTTACCGCTTCTATCCATCACCACTCTGAGGGATATACGACAAGGCCCATTTTACACAGGAGGCACCCGCGGCTCCTGAGTCTCAGGGACCCACCCACATAGGAAAAGACGGCATCAAGATTGAAGCCAGTTTTCCCAGCTCAAGAACCATGCTCTTACTCATGGTGCCCATCCCTTCCCATCCCTCCTAGACAAACAGAACTCTTCTCTCAGGAAACAAACCAGGCACAGAGGTATTATGTCCATCATAGGGATAATATAATGAATCAGAAGGAGCCCTGGAAGGACAATGCACTGAGTTCATCTACCAAAATAGCCATGTTTGGGGGCGCCTGAGTGGCTCGGTCAGTTGAGCATCTGACTTCAGCTCAGGACATGATCTCACAGCTCGGGAGTTCGAGCCCTGCATCAGGCTCTGTGCTGACAGCTCAGAGTCTGGAGCCTGCTTCAGATTCTGTGACTCCTTCTCTCTCTGTCCCTCGCCTGCTCATGCTCTGTCTCTCTCTCTCTATATGTGTGTCTCTTTCTCTCTCTCAAAATAAATAAACATTAAATTTTAAAAAATAGTCATGTTTGTGTAGACAGTGACTGTGATGGTTACTGGAGGAGACAGTTTTCTGACACTGCCGCCCTTGGCTTCTGGACAAAAGCAGAGAAGAAAGAGCCATAATCTCTGACTCAAGGCCTGTGAACAGCCTCTTCAAGCCATCTGGGTCAGGAAGACTTTGGACAATGCCTTCCCTATCTTGTTTGGCTTTTTTAAGTAAGTTAACCATGCAGAGGCAAGCACTGCTGAGTATTCACTAAATAGATTCTTCCTCTTGCCCAGAGAGACCCATAGAGCAAGCAAAGAGAGGGCACAAAAGACAGAGAAATTGGAGGGAATTAAAAGGTTAGTGAGGGTGTGGTTGTCCTCAATTTGACTCCAAAGGACAGAGGAATGCCGTTTGGCTGTCATTCCAAGAAGCTTCTGGTTGATAAATACTGTCTGGTATTTCCTTGCTGATTTCTTACCCTCACACCACAGGCCCTGATCCCTGTGGTCCACTGAGCAAATGCAAATTACCTGAATCATGCTGCCGGTGACTCAACGGCTCCCCTTTAAAGCAACCTGAGTTCGGGGCAGTGACTGCTCAGGGTGAAAGCCATGGCTCACAAACTCTGCTTCTCCTTCTGGCTATTGGTCTGCTGGGTGGTGGTAGCTGTGGCGGAAGGTAAGGGTTTTGTTCTTATTCTATTGTGGGTCCCTAATTGGTAACTTGTGTGAAAAGGCAAGATTTGGCTTCATAACTATACATATCCATGAACTGGAAATAATTTTGTCCGCTCCCATCAGCCTGTGTGGTTAAGAAGAAAGAGGCTAAGTGTTGTCATCATCTGAAGACCTTGGTCTTAGTCTCAGCCCTAACTATGTGACTTTAGACATACTTAGCCTTTTTAACATCAGTCTCCTCATATCTGAAGTGACAGTATTAGTAATTATTTTTGTGGGGGTTATAAGGACAAAATGAGCTTTCGTTCCAAAAAGTTCTTCAAGCTCAAAACGCTATACATTACTAGTTGTATTGTAAAGCTAACAGTTTCCACCCTGAATTATGGCAGTGTCCACCTCTTGCTATCCCCAGCAGCACAGTAATTTGCACATGGTGGCTGTTTAATCTCTGTCTCTTAATTGCTTTAATTAATCACATCAAGGCAGCTGCATCTCGGTGCTACCGAAGTGGGTATAGCTTTCTCTAGGATCATATTACATTCTGCTTCTCCACTGCTCCTATTCTCTTTCCTTTCCCCCCATTATAAGATTTCCCAGGTGGCCTGAGCTTTAAAATTGGTTTGCAAACCCCTGGGGAAAAGAGAGAAAAGGCTAGGGGAAAAGAGGAGAAAGGGGAAGGAGAGAAGGAGATGCTGGGGAACCTGGGTCTAATGTTGTTTCACAAGTCACCTTAGTTCTACAACTAGATACTGTTCAGGGAGGCGAGACCCAGAATCAAACCGACCTCCCTGAGAGCTCTGCAGGGGCTCAGCCAGACCCCAGTCATCTCCCTTCCCCCAAAGCTCACATACAGAGGAGAGGGGCAGAGACCCCCGGGCTGGGGGTGAGATCACGGGAGATCACTTGCCCAGCCCCTGCATGAATTCTGGCAATCAGAAGGCTAGGGGTCATCACAAATAACACCTGCCCCGTTCCCAAGACCAGACCCCCACGTACCACCTGTTGAATATGACATCTAAAAGAGGCATCGTAAACCAGAACTGGCCACCTACCTGACATCTTCTTTACAGAAAGTGAACTACTCTTCAGGAAACTTTGTAAATAGATAGCTGAACAAGTTATAATGAGGTTCTAGGTGTGTTCACATCTAAAAATGCACCAATTAGGGTCGCCTGGGTGGCTCAGTCGGTTAAGCGGCCAACTTCAGCTCAGGTCATGATCTCACAGTTCATGGGTTCGAGCCCCTGGAGCCTGCTTCGGATTCTGTGTCTCCCTCTCTCTCTGCTCCTCCCCCACTCGCACTCTCTGTGTCTCTCTCAAAAAACTAAATAAACATTTTTTCAAAAAGCACCAATTAAAATGTGAGATCTGACTTCTGAATTTGACTTACGCTTCCCCACCCACTCTCCCTCAGACTGGCATCAAAAGTCCTTCAAATGCAGCTTCGCTCTATCCACGCAGCCCTGGCTCCAGCCCGCCGCTTGCCTGTCTATGCCATGGCTCTGCCCTGTGTGGGTGTCCAAACCCACCCTGCCCTCACCTGTTTATTGCATGATGCCATATAAATGTAGCTATGGTATTACTCCACAAAGGCTTTTTCAAGATGCATAATTTAAAGGGGCACTGGGGTGGCTCAGTCGGTTAATTGTCCTACTCTGGGTTTCAGCTCAGGTCATGATTTCATGGTTCGTGAAGTCGAGCCCCACATCAGGTACTATGCTGACAGTGCAGAGCCTGCTTGGGATTCTCTCTCTCTCTCTCTCTCTCTCTCTCTCACTCTCGCTCTAGCTCTCGCTCTCACTCTCGCTCTCTCTCTACCCCTCCCCTGCTCGCATGCATGCTCTCTCTCTCTCAAAAATAAATTTTAAAAGAGAGACACAAAATTTAAAAATTGCTCTCTCTCTCTGACATCTCTAAATTCTTATAGCAGTTTGTACATTATCCATGGCATGTACCGCATTCCGCTCTGTAGTACAGACCCACGTATTTGTCGCACTTCTCCAGTGCAGGCCCTGTGTCTTCATTATCTCTGCATTTGTCACAACACCTAACACAGTAACCTGCACACTGTTGAAATGACTGGCTTTATAGCACAGAATTGAAATAGGCCTTTGTGACACTTTCTGGGCTCCAAATTCTTTCCCTGTAGACTCTGAGATTTTTCCAAAAGAGCCAGTCATTCTGTGAGTCTACAAAATAAACTGAGTTGCGGTTATTGTGAGTAAAATCAGCAAAGGACTTATATTCCTTTCTAGTTCAACTCTGAAAGCACATGAGAATTTTTCTATGACTCCATGGGTCTTATAAAGGAAGAACTGCATACTTAAACATTATGTATGAAGTTTACTTCTCTTAAAAATCAGTAAAGTTCATTACAAACCAGCTATTATCTGCCCAAATAACCACAGACTACAGGTAATTGTTTTGTTGGTTTTTTGTTTTTTTTTTTTAAGAAAAAGGACTTCTCATCCTTACTTTTTAAAAAAAGTACTAGTTGTTGGTATGCTATGAATTTCATGTCTAGACTATAATAAACCCACTCAAAATTGATATCCAAACTTCAGGCGATACTTTAGCTTGATTTTTTATTATACTCTAATTTTAAATGTGAGTTATTATGGCAATTTTTTCTGGGACTGAAATTAAATACGAACTTCATAAAAATCTACAGAGAGAAACCCTCAACATCTGTCTGACAATTCATTCAATTTATCGACTATGTACTGGGCCCCCCTCTAAGCCAGATATATTGTAGGTGCTAAGGACAGAGCTATGACCAACAGAATCAACAGTCTTTGTTTTCATCAAGGTCCCATTCTAATAACATCTGTACCCTTTAGTCCTATCAGTAGCACACAGATTTTATATATAAAGTATAACCAGATGAGCCCAAGAAAGTGGGCCTTGTGATATAGAATCCTTCCATGATATCCAAGATTAATAATAACTGTAGACAATAAAGTATTTGTAAAAAAAAAAAAAGATTAATAATAACTGTAGCTAACACCAACTAAATGCAGACCGTGTGTCAGACATGTTCTGAACACTTTACATTTCTTATTTCAGATAATGCCACAGGCCAATTAGATAGGTAGAATTATTTTTTCCATTTTATAAGGAAAAGGACACTCAGAAAAAGTTAAGGAACCTGTCAATGGTCATACAGTTATTCAGCGGCAGGGCTCAGGGAGCCTAGTTTTAGAGTCTATGCTTTGAAACACTATGGTCTTCTGCCTTGTACAATGTTTTCAATCTACATTTATATTTTTAATGTTTATTTATTTATTTTTGAGAGGGGAGTGAACAGAGAGAGAGGGACACAGAATCCCAAGCAGGCTCCATGCTGTCAACACAGAGACCCATGAGGGACTCGAACCCAAGAACTGTGAGATCATGACCTAAGCCTAAACCAAGAGTCAGACGGGTAACCGACTGAGCCACCCAGGCACCCTTCAATCCGTATTTAAACATTTGACTTACTCTGGTCTGATTAAGGTCACAGAAGGGCTCTCATCTTTGACATTCAGTACCTTTGGTGGCATGTCTGTATGTTGCATATTGAGAAAGATTTATGTATGGTGATTTCATTATCCCTGAGAGGTGGGGAGATGGTAACTTTTGCAATTATAGAAACAGATTTCTCTCAATCAACTCATTTCCACAGCAGGCACTGTGCTAGGGATGAGGAGATGTGGTCTACAGGTTGGTCATGTGGATGGTCCAGTGGAGGAGGAATATAACCACAGAATAGTAATCACATGACTGATGAGTATTCTGAAAGTGGACTCCCAGGGTGGTATGGAAGCATAGTGCCAAGGGTCTTAAGCCAGCCTCCAGGGTAGGGAAGACCTCCCTGAGGAAATGAGGCATGAAATCTGCGTAGGAGTAAGCCAGCCCAAGAGGACAGGAAATGGTGCTTAAGCATCTGGAACCAGCTTGTTAAAAGCCCAGGCCCAGTAATGACTTTTGCCAAAGTAGTTTTTCTGGAGTAGAGAAAGCACAGTCAGGTTCCAGTAGATTAAATATGGAGGGCAGGGTGGGGTGCATGTTGGAACCGTGTAGATGTCTCTTTGAAGTGAAACAGGAACCAGAGAAGTTCATGGCAGATCACTGAAGTTTTCTTTTTGAAATGCAGCTAAGTAGTCTACTTACAAAGGTAGAGAGGCTTTTGAAGAGAATTCTTCAAATGAATGACGAAGAATGAGAATTTTGAAGGGGCTTTCAGAAGAGTGTCAAAGGCTGGTGTTAGCTCAGCCAAAGTTGGAGACAGTGAATGGCATCAATCTCCTCACGCAAATGTGTGGTGTTAACCTGTACAGTTTCCCAAATCAATCCCTATGCTTCCCATATTTTAGAACCATAGGGACCCTTGTGCTAGTCAACCAGTGACCTGAAATAGTCATCATGTGCCTAGTTTGCCCGAAGAATGTGGTTTTACATGGTCCTGCCCACATTCTTGGGTTGGTTACTGGAACAAGCTTGTATCTTGATCTGGAGCCCTTGGAAATTCCCAGAAGAGAGCTGGACAGCACAGAATCAGAGAAAAGTTGCCTAGCAGGCTCTAACAGCCCCTAGTCAGCAGGAGGGTTTGGAGAATAATCTCAGGTTTGAGAAATGAGATGAGCACAGGGGTGGGTGGTTGATTTCTTGTTAACGCTGGAATATAGCATACTGAGTGGTAGAGCTCAGGCCTATCTAAGTCTGGTCTAATAACAAAATGTAAAGATGGAGCTTATGAGGAAAGCTAGTTTCTGGCACCTGGGTGGCTCAGTTAGTTGAGCATCTGACCTTGATTTTAGCTCAGGTCATGATCCCAGGGTCATGGGATAGAGCCCTGACTCAGCTTCTGCACTGAGTGTGGAGCCTGCTTAAGTTTCTTTCTCTCTTTCCCTCTGCCCCTCTCCCTGGCTCACGTGTGTACATGCGTGCTCTCTCTCTCTCAAAAAATAAAATAAATCTTTATTATTTAAAAAAAGTTTTTTTAATCTTTATTTTTGAGAGAGAGAGAGAATAAGAGCTTAAGCAGAGGACAGACGGAGAGAGAGGGAGACACAGAATCTGAAGCAGATTCTAGGCTCTGAGCTATCAGCACAGAGACCAATGCAGAGCTAAAACCCACAAACCTTGAGATCATGCCTGAGCCAAAGTCAGGTGCTTAACTGACTGAACCACCCAGGTGCTCCTAAAATAAATCTTGAAAGAAAAAGGAGGAGGAGGAGGAGGAGGAGGAGGAAGGGGAAGCTAGCTTCTCCACTACTGACTGGATTCTCTGCAGAAAGCTTTCATGTTACAAAGATTCAGAACTGATCTAATTGTGTAGGAGGAAAGAATGAGTGATGTGGGATTTAAACATCTTTTGTGGTTTTGAAACATCTTAATCTAGTTTCAGTCATAGGATTTCAATACTCAGTAGCCTGGGTGGGAATGGAAGAAACGGTCAGTGTTTCATTCAAGGAGCAGATACCCATTCAAGGTAGCTTAAGAAAAGAGTAGAGTAGGGGCACCTCACTCAGTTGGTTGGGCATCTGACTCTTGATTTTGGCTCAGGTCATGAACTAACCATCATGAGATCCAGCTCTGTTTAGGATACTTTCTCTCTCTTTCTCTCAGTGTCTCTCTCTATCTTTCCCCCCCTCCCCCAAGTACATGCACATGCTTTCCCTCCTTCTCTCTCAAAATAAATAAACTTTAAAAAGGGCACCTGGGGGGCTCAGTTGGTTGAGCATCTGTCTTCAGCTCAAGTCATGATCTCACACCTGATGAGTTTGAGCCCCAGGTCAGACTTTGTGCTGACAGCTCAGAGCCTGGAGCCTACTTCATATTCTGTGTCTCCTTCTCTCTCCACCCCTCCCCTGCTCACACTCTGCCTCTCTCTCTCTCTCTCAAAAATAAATACACGTTTTTTAAAAATTTTAAAAAGAGTGGGAGGAGTGATTATTATAAGAATATCTCCAAGAACCTTAAACATAGCCAGGCTTCAGAGGGATCAGCCCTAGAGAGTCAAGAACCAAGGCTACTCTTACCACCCACTCTGTTACCACATGGTCACTTGTATCTCTTTCTCTAACCACTTTACATCTTCTGTGGAAAGACTGGCTTCTCTGTTTACTCATCATTCAAGTGGCCAAACAAAACTTAACACACCAATCCCTGTCCTATACCTTCCACTAACATCTTCCACTAACTGTGTCTCTTTGTTTAAATCCTCAAATGAGAATCTGATTGGTCACTGACCAGCCAATGAATGAGCTGAGTGTCTATCAGCCAGTCAAACAGGCATAGCCAAAGATATGTAGGACTGACCTTTCCAGGGATTGTGGGTAAAACAGAATCTCCAGAAGGGGCTATAAACACAGGCAAGCAATAGGTGTACACAACCTGTACCCTACACAACCAGGAAATTTGAATTCAGTTGTTCTAAAGGTAAGCGGAATCCAGCTCTTTTCAAGTGCCTCAGTACTTTCAACTTCCTGTGGGAAATTTGTTTCTCCACAATTTACACCTAGCAGCCCTTTCCAGACCTGTATTGACAAGTTTCTAAGAAAGTGAGAGAATAATCTTCTGAAGAGAAGCTTACTTTTTCATAGCCAATTCAACTGGATGATACAGAGAAGAGTCTTCTCTGTAGAGAAAACCTTGACAGTTGAGCTTGACCTAAATTTCTTCTCAGAAACTAATTTCATCCTGGTTCTTAGTACTTGCTCCCCTGCTGTGTGTAGATGCCCTCCCGCCTTCCTCTTTAGGGAATGAGTTCACTGCTAGCAGAAGTGAAGCAGATCTCCTGGATGAATAGCCTTCAGGGGAGGGGAGGAGCCAGTTAACATTAATTTTCTTAACATTAATTTTAATGTTGATGGAGGTACAGACTGATCACATTTTACATATACACATATATGTATGTCTGTATGTATATAAACATGTATGTACATATATGTCTTGTAAACATAAATGTGTGTGTGTGTGTATCTCCATAAGCACATAACAACCATTTGGAACAAGATCAAAAGAATTCTACTTTAAAAAAAAAATAATAATAAATAATAAATATAGAATTCTACCGTTTCCACAAAATAACACCTACCCTAACCCTAAATTAATTACTGAAACATTTTTTTAACCATAGATGAAAACTCCTTGTTCTTGAACTTTATACAGTGGAATCTTACAATATGGGCTCTTTTGTGTCTAACTCCTTTTGCTCAGCGTAATAACTGTGGGATGTCTCCACGTCCCATGAATATATATATAACAAAAAAGTCTTCTTTTTTCTTGCTCCCTTTCACTGTATACACATGGTTTGTTTAACCACCCTCCTATTGATGGACACTTGTACTGTTTCCAAGCTTAAAAGCTATTATGAATAAGGCCTAAGAAGGGGGGGTGGGCAGCTGACTGGCTCAGTTGGAAGAGCATCTGACTCTCAGTCCCAGGGTCATGAGTTCAAGGCCCATGTTGGACGTGGAGGCTGCTTTAAAAAAACAGTAATAATATGAGTATGAACAAGGCCTCTATGAACATTCATGAAGTAGTCTTTTGAAGACATATGCACTCATTTCTCTTGGGTAAATTCCCCAGAGTAGGACTGCTGGGTCATGAAGTGTGTTCATGTTTCATTCTGTTGGATCTTGGCAGTTTTTTTCAAACAAGTTTGGAGATCTCTCTGTTTCTCTCTCCCAATCCTTCTGCCCTGCCGCCACCTGAAATATCTCCCTTCTGCTTCCGTTATCGGCCCATTTCCTGACTTGTACCCTTCTCCCCACAGGACAAAAGGCAGTCGCCACTCCTCTTGGAGGCTCACAAGATAATGGAGGACCTACAGACTGTGAGATCTTTACGCTCACCCCTCCACCCACCATAAGGAACCCGGTGACAAGGATCCAGCTCGTGCCAAAGACACCCAAGTGTCCCTTTCATTCTTTTCCACGACGAGGGCCTAGAGTCCACATTAGGTTTCCAAACAGACCTTTCTTTCCTCGGAAGTGTATCCGCCGTTTTCAGTTTCGTCCGTTTTTTTGGCCGTATGGTCGCCTTACTCATCATTACAGGTATTTTCCCAGAAGAAGGCTGTGGAGGGGAAGCTCCTCTGAGGAAAGCAGAGAGAAAAGAGAAGCCCCGAACATGCTGATGCAAAAGAGAGTATAAAAAGATTCCTGCTTTCTTTTTCCAAACTAAAATGACTGGACTTAAAGATGAAATATCTTAAACACGACGGACTAGAAGTCGTTCTTCATGCTGCATGGGAGATATTGGCTTAGAGGTTATTCGTTTGCAAAACAGGAGTGACAACTACATTACTCTTATCCCCAACTTTTTTAAGATCACAGGATATTCATCCAAATAAAATCCTAAAATGGGTAGTTCCAAGAATTCCTGTGCAGACTGAGATGCCAGAAGAATCAGCTGGTCTCTTCTAAATTAAAGTGAAAGCATTTAAACAAATTGATATAAACCGAAGGAAGACATTAATGACACCCTTTTTATTCACAGGAGAACTTACAGAGCACAGTGCATTTATAAAGTGAACTGTGAAGGAAATTATAGAAAACTGAAAGTTTAATTTTATTCTTATTCTCTGTTTGGCAATGGTATAGACTAGTGGCTATTTATTCATTTATTTTTTACCATATTTTTTTTTACCGTATATATTTCAGATGTACAATATCATGATTCCACATTTGTATATATTGCAAAATGATCACAATAAGTCCAGTTAACAACCATTCCATACACAGTTACAATTTTTTTTCTTAAGATGAGAACTTTCAAGATCCACTCAGTTTTCTAACGACGACAATAAAAGAATTATAATCATTAAAGCAAAACAAAGTTATGGGGCATCTGACTAAGATAATACCTTGAAGATATCATAAACTAAATTACCTAACTTAAAAAGCTACTTTTTAATTGTAATAGCTAGTTACTTTAATGTTGACTTTTTAAGCAACCAGTTAAAATTAGTTTGATAAGTATCTCACTGTTTCTCACCTTATCGTCATATGGATACTAGCTTAAATTACTTATTACTTATTTCCCCTAGAACTTTCAATCGGGTTCCAAGCTCAAAGTCTGATTAAAAGTGTACATGGATGATTTCACTCATATGTGGAATTTAAGAAACACAACAGATGAACAGAGGGAGGCAAACCATAAGAGACAAATACAGAGAACAAACGGAGAGTTGCTGGAGGGGTGTTGGGGGGGATGGGCTAAATGGGTGATGGGCGTTAAGGAGGGCACTTGTTGGGATGAGCACTGGGCGTTACATGCAAGTAATGAATCTACTAAATAAATCTACTAACATAATTCTACTCCTGAAACCATTATTACACTATATGTTAACTAACTTGGATTTAAATAAATTAAATATTTTTTTTCAAAGTTTACCTGGATGTTCTTGTAACTCTAGAGCTCCACAGACATAAGTTACATCAACTATAGGAAGCTGAGGGTGCAACAGAAGCTAACAAATCCCACCCATCTCATTCTTTGGGCATTACTGGAGCCATTCTGTGAAATACTGCCTCCTGTCTGCGCCACTCACCTTGCCTGTAACATCGGAACCCGGCTTTTGCCTATGTGGTCAGGGGCTTATCCCCGTTCCTCCCGAGAATGGCATGCAAAAGTTGCTGTCCCTGCCACTGCTTTTACAAAGGGAAAAAAGGAACATAACGACATAAGGTCGCTGGGAGTGTTGGCTGGGAAATGGAGAGACAGAGAAAATCATCATGCTGTTCCTCTTTGCTAGGTGAAAAGACAAAAAGGAATAAAAATATTTTCTTCACTCACTTCTTAGCAAATTTTCTTATAAGAACAGATACTTGCTTCAAAATGACAAGCTTGCATAAAACCTGTATTTGAGGGGTGCCTGGATGGCTCCATCCGTTAAGCATCTGACTTCAGCTCAGGTCTTGATCTCACAGTTTGTGGGTCCAAGCCCCGTGTCAGGCTCAGTGCTGACAGCTCAGAGCCTGGAGCCTGCTTCAGATTCTGTGTGTCTCTCTCTCCCTCCCCTGCTCATGCCGTCTCTCTTTCAAAAATAAATAAAATTTAAAAAAAATTAAACAAATAACTGTATTTGAAATCCTAAGAAACTCTGTATTTTGTAATAAACTTGCTCTCTCATTTGCTTTCTTTTTTGATTCATGGGGCATAACCAGAAAACGGCCAACCTGGGGCAAACCTGAAGACAGGTAAACATTTGTGTTTGAATCTTACCTCCCTTTCTGGATCCTCTATTTCAGCGCTCTATCACAGCGCGCTCCCGGCTCCCCACTCCCGTTCCCGAGGCACCCCATGGCTCACAGGGCTGCCAGCTGCCCAAAGAAGCCTTCTTAGACTGGGCTTTCTCTCCCCCCAAACATTAAAACTGTTGCCAACCAGGGGCACCTGGGTAGCTCAGTTGGTTAAGCGTCCAACTTTGGCTCAGGTCATGATCTCACGATTCATGGGTTCGAGTCCCGCATCAGACTCTACAGCTTAGAGCCTGGAGCCTGTTTTGGATTCTGTATCTCCCTCTCTCTCTGACCTTCCCCTGCTCATGCTGCCTCTCTCTCTCTCTCTCAGAAACAAATAAAACATTTTTTTAAAAATAAAAAAAAAAAAAGAAACTGTTGCAATCCAAAACTCAACTGCACTGAAATCTAGTCCATGGAGACATTGCTGGGACACCTATAAACCTCAGGAAACCTAAGACAAACTGAGGTGTCACAGCTTCAATGCCTCGGTCACTGCATCTGTTAGAGAAAGCAGGTTGCCCCGTAATTTTTCATAGCGAGGACTTTTTCCAGAACAATTCTGGGTATAATTGTAACATTCCTACCCCTTGAACATGCATAGAGTTGCCTGTATGAAAAGTAGCTTACACCTGTAATTTAAAACGTAGGCCTTCACGACTTAAAAAAAATTTGCATCCTTTTGTCTAATAAATGTTTCTTTAAAAATACAGGGATGCCTAGCAGGTTTATTGCCTCGGGGAGATTGTTTTCATCACTAACACCTCAAAGTGAATTTATGCATCAAATGTGTTCCTCTTAGCATGTAAGTGGGCTTTGTGCTTTTTTTTTTTAATTTTTTTTAACGTTTTATTTATTTCTAGGGGAGATAGAGACAGCGTGAGCAGGGGACGGTCAGAGAGAGAGGGAGACACAGAGGGAGACACAGACTCTGAAACAGGCTCCAGGCTCCGAGCTGGCCGTCAGCACAGAGCCCGATGCGGGGCTCGAACCCACGAACTGCGAGATCATGACCTAAGCGAAAGTCGGACGCTCAACCGACTAAGCCACCCAGGCGCCCCTTGGGCTTTGTGCTTTTAAAGCAATGGAAGGGTGTGATGCATCTTGTGCTTTGTGGCACGAAGAGCCTCTGCATGTCTGAGGTTCCAATTATGCTAAAAAGGCCTAACCTGAATCTAATCATCAGACAAACCCAGACTGAGGGACATTTACAAATCACCTGCTGTGTCATCTTCAAAAATGTAGCTGTCATGGCAGACAAAGGTCACAGGAGATTAAAAAGACATGATAATTAAATGTCATGTGTGGTCCTGGAGGTGGGGCGGAGAGGGAGAGATTGCCAGAAAGGACATTACTGGGATCACTAGCAAAGTTTTTACGTGGCCCGTGTATTAGGTACTAACAGCCTTATGTCAGTGTTAAATTTTCTGAATTTGTTGATTATGTAAGAGAACATCCTTACATAAAAAGATGAAGTACTTGAAGGTAAAGGAATATGATTTCTGCAGCTACACCTCAGGCCATTCAGGGGGCAGCCAAACCAGGGGAGGAGGGACATGGAGGCTGCATGTGGTCTGCTACCAAATGACTGGTTTGTGGCACATTTAAACCCTGGGTTTTGCTACGCCCCTGATTAATTAAACATGAAAAATTAAGAAAGAGATGACTTACTTTATAGATGTTACCTTATGGCATTTGGAAAAGCATTTGAGGAGGTGTGCGAGTTTGCTGGGACTGCTATAGTGAAAATGCCACAGCCGCAGAGCAAAGGAAACAACCCACAAAACTAATAGGCAACCAACGGAATGGGAAAAGATAGTTGCAAATGACATATCAGATAAAGGGTTAATATCCAAAATCTATAAGGAACTCCCCAAACTCCACACCCGAAAAACAAACAACCCAGTGAAGAAATGGGCAGAAGATATGAACAGACACTTCTCCAAAGAGGACATCCAGATGGCCAACAGACACATGAAACGATGCTCAGCATCCCTCCTCATCAGGGAAATACAAATCAAAACCACACTGAGATACCACCTCACGCCAGTCAGAGTGGCTGAAATGAGCAAATCAGAGAACTCTAGATGCTGGCAAGGATCTGGAGAAACGGGCACCCTCCTGCACTGTTGGTGGGAATGTAAACTGGGGCAGCCCCTCTGGAAAACAGTGTGGAGGTTCCTCAGGAAACTAACAACAGAACTCCCCTAGGACCCAGCAATAGCACTGCTAGGCATTTACCCAAGGGATACAGAAATGCTGATGCATAGGAGCACATGTACCCCAATGTTCATAGCAGCACTCTCCACAATAGCCAAAACATGGAAAGAGCCTAAGTGTCCATCCATGGACGCATGGATCAAGAAGATGTGGTTTATCTATACCATGGAATACTACATGGCAATGAGAAACAATGAAATCTGGCCATGTGTAGCAACATGGATGGACCTTGAGGGTGTTATGCTGAGCGAAATATGTCAGGCAGAGAAGGACAAATACCATATGTTTGCACGTATAGGAGGATTAGGAGGAACTTAGCTGAGGAACAAGGGGGAGAAGAAGGGGGGAAATGGTGGGGGAAAGGGAGAGAGGCAAACCATGAGAGACTCTTGAATGCTGACAAAAACTGAGGACTGATGGATGTGAGGGGGTGGGGAGGGAGAAGGGGCATGGAGGGCACTTGTGGGGATGAGCACTGGGTGTTAGGTGGAAACCAATTTGACAATAAACTATTTGTTAAAAAAATAAATAAATAAATAATTTTAAAAAAAGAAAAAGAAAATGCCACAGCCTGGGAGGCTTAAACAGTGCAAATTTCCTTTCTCACAGTTCTGGAAGCAGGAAGTGCAAAGTCAAGATGTCTCAAGGGTGGGCTTCCTCTGAGGCCTCTCTCTCTTTGGCTTGCAGATGGCCGCCCTCTTGCTGCCTCTTCACGGGGTCTTTCCTTGGTGTACGGGTGTGCTGGTGTCTTTCCTGTGCGTGCAGGTTTTCTCTTCTTAATAAGGATATCTATCAGATCGGGTATCTCCAAATATAGTCACACTCTGACGTACTGGGCATTAGCACTCCAACATAATCAATGTCAGGATAAATTCAGCCCATAACACGAGGCACCCAATTTTGAAAGCAGTGAACTACAAACTCCAAGAACAGCTGCATGATCTAGAGAAAGCTGGCTTTGATTTTAAAGAAAACCGTGGGAGAATTGCTCAGGTACTTTTATACAGAAAGAAAGGAAATCAGCATTTTCCTTTTTTAAGCAGAGAGCAGATTTGATTTATTTTTGTAATAAAATGTGAGTAGCTGTCAAGTTCCTACTGGCGCATCCAAGCTTGTTCTAAACAGCTAAGAAACAAAGGCACCAAGGATGGGAGGTGCGGAAAGAGTGGGCGCAGCTGAAACCATGCACTGGGGCGAGCGGCTCTATATACCTCAGCGCCTCCTACGGTCAGCAGCAGGTAGAACCACTGAGTCATCATGAAATAGCTCTAAACTGGAAACACAAAGTCCATCGACAGTAGAAAGGATGAATAAATTGTTATTGTATCATACAGTGGAATACCACACAGCAAGACAATGGATGACAGCTTCACATCACAGCATAAATGAACCTCGCTTCATGTTGAGGGAAAGAAGTCAGATACAAAACAATACACACAATAAGATTTCATGTATGTGAAATTCAGGGACAGGCAAACCTCACCCATGGTGACAGAGGTCAGAATAGTGGTGATATTTAATGAGTTGGCTGAGTAAGGACAAGAGAAGGTCTGCTAGGAGCTAGAAATATTCCATCACTGAGGGCGCCTGGGTGGCTCAGTCGGTTATGTGTTCGACTTTGGCTCAGATCATGATCTCATGGTTCGTGGGTTCAAGCCCCGCATTGGGCTCTCTGCTGTCAATACAGAGTCTGCTTCAGATCCTCTCTCCCCAACTCTCTCTGCCCCTCCCGCTCTCTCTCTCAAAAATAGATGAACAGTTTTAAAAAACAAAAAGAAAGAAATATTCCATAACTGGATCTAGATGGTGTTCACTCAGGTGTGTGCGTTTATAAAAATTCATCAAGCAGTATACTTAAGATTTATGTATCTTACTATATGTAAGTTATCAGTTAAAAATTTTTAGGGGCACCTCGGTGGCTCAGTTGGTTAAGCGTCCAACTTCTGCTCAGGTCATGATCTCACGGTTCATGGGTTCGAGCCCCGCGTGGGGCTCTGTGCTGACTGCCAGCTCAGAGCCTGAAGCCTGTTTCAGATTCTGTATCTCCCTCTCTCTCTGACCCTCCCCTGCTCACTCTCTCTCTCTCTCTCTCCCTCTCTCTCAGAAATAGAAAAAAAAAATTTAAAAAATTTTAATGCTGTAGAGGTGACTGGTTGGCTCAGTCAGCTAAGCATCCAACTTCAGCTCAGATCATGATCTTGCGGTTTGTGGGGTTGAGCCCTGTATCCGTCTCTGAGCCGTCAGCTTCAATTCTGTGTCTTCCTCTCTCTCTGCCCCTCCCCTACTCATGCTCTGTCTCTCTCTGTCTCTCAAAAGTAAATAAACATCAACAAAAATTCTTTAAATTTTTTAATGCTGTAGTGTAAAGAAAATCAGTAAATATATGCTAATTATAATTGTAGATTTGTTTATCAAACAAGCATTAAAATATTCTATTTTCTGGTAGATAGCAAGGTTGTATAAAGTAATACTTCACTGAAAATAAATCAGACCAAGAAAGGAAAATACTGTATAATATCAGTTACATGTGGAATCTAGAAAAGCGAAACACTGAGACATGGAGAGTAGAGTGGTGATTACCAGGGGCTGAGGAGTGGCGAAATGGGGAAATATTGGTCAAAGAGCATAAACTTCCAGTCATAAGATTAACATGCTCTGGGAATCTAACATACAGTATGGTGATTATAGTTAACAAAACTGTATTTTAGATTTGAAAGTTGCTAAGAGAGTAGATCTTAAATATTCTTACCACAAAAACAGAAATGGTAATTATGTGACAGGATGGAGATGTTAGCTAACACCACTGTGGTAATCATACTGCAATTTATGTGTGTCAGATGATCATGTCATCCACCTTAAACTTACACAATGATAATGTCAACTATATCTCAGTAAACGGCAAGGGAGCAATATTTCACTGAAACATCACCTCCTAACAGCAAGCAGAAGACTGCATATTTTTTAGTATATAGCAATAAACATTTGTCTTTCCCAGTTAAGGCAAATTCCAACCAGAGTAGTTTGAACAGCCTTAAATATAACCTTATACATTTATACAGTTGGTTAGCCAACGAATCACAAAAAGAGATTAACAGTCATTCCAAACAGAAAATCTCTCTTACAATTTCAACATGGGAAATTTATGATAAGCATGAATTGGACAGTAGCAGTTCAATGATTTGTACAGTAGGGACAGTGACAAAGTATGACATCTGAAACCTCCTGACACAGATGTCCAAGTCCTTACGGTGGCCTGCATGACCTGGACTCCCCACTCCTGGTTCCCCCAGCCTCTTCCTCTCTGACCTTATCTCCTACATCTCTCTTCCTTTATCACTCTCTGCTCAGTCACACTGCCTGCCTCACTCTTCCTCAAATAAACCAAGCATATACCTGTTAGTGAACTTTTAAACTTCCTGATATTTAACCCTAATAGCTTCCAAACCAGCTTCCACATATCAGGGATTTTAAAATCTCAGGATTTTAAACCTCAGGATTTTAAAATCTTCTCCAGAAAAGGGGCGTCTGAGTGGCTCAGCTGGATAAGCGTGCAGCTCTTGATCTCAGCTCAGGTCATGATCTCACTTTTTGTGAATTGGAGCCCTGAGTCAGGCTCTGCCCTGACAGGGGGGAACCTGCTTGAGATTCTCTCTCTTCCTCTCTTCCTTCTCCCACTCATGCATGTGCGTTCCCTCTCTCTTTCTCTCAGAAATAAACAGGCTTTAGAAAATAAAATAAAATCGGTGCAACTGGGTGGCTCAGTCAGTTGAGTGCCTGACTTCAGCTTGGGTCATGATCTTGCGGTTCGTGCGTTCGAGCCCCGCTTTGGGCCCTGTGCTGACAGCTCAGAGCCTGGAGCCTGCTTCAGATTCTGTGTCTCCCTCTCTCTCTGCCCCTCCCCCACTTACATTCTGTCTGTCTGTCTCTCTCAAAAATAAATAAGCATTAAAAAAAATAAAAGATGAAATAAAATAAAAATAACAACATAAAATAAAATAAAATCTTCAGGAAAAAAGGACCTCTATTAAGGAGATACATACATCCCTCTTATAAAATAGTTACTGTCACCCGTGTCTGCTCTCAATCTTCTTTTAGGAATTTTAACATGAATATTTCTCTGTTTCACTGCAGATAAAATTTCTCTTTTTTGGGAATTTGTTAGATAACTGGTCATAAAGGCAACCAGAGATAGAGAATCCACCAATAATAATTGCTCAGTCATTCTGTAATTTCATCAGGCTTTTATTAGCAACATCTATCACTTAAAAACAAACAAACAAACAAAAACTTGAGTCCAATCCTCTGTAAAGTTTTCTTCCAGGCCAAGGCAAGACATACATGTTTCCTAGGAAGGCTAATCATCTGAGATGCCTCTTCAAACTATTAGATTTTATATATCTGTTCACCAGTCAGGAGAAACTGATTTTCTGACAACAAAATTAATAACAAACTTTGATTCATGTTCTAAACAGAAGGGTTATTACATGTTCAGTACATAATAAACCCTTTACTTTCTTTAGAAATATCTTTCAAAATTTCCTTCACTTGGAGAATTAGATGCCTATCCTTATTCAGAATAGAGGAAGCTTTCACACAATCATTGTAATAAAATTGTGTTTGAAATGTGTTTTAAGGTTCTGTTTCCATGTTGGCAAAGTATTTCTCATTTTCTGTAGTCCCTTTTCAGTTTTCCTTGGTGATGTTTTTCTCAAATCAATATGTTGAGAAGCACATTAAGGACTTAAGTTTTAGACACAAAATAGATCACTTATTTCCTCTAAACAACATGTTCTACTTCAATTTCTGAGTTCTTGTAGACCAAAGGCTGACTTATACATACCAGCTGGCTGATATCAAGGTTGGAAGTGTGTCTGGGGCTGCACCACACAAACTCCCCATGATATATGCCAAAAGAAATAGCCAGTGCCAGGGGTGCCTGGGTGGCTCAGTTGGTTGAGCATCCGACTTCGGCTCAGGTCATGATCTCACGGTTCGTGGGTTCGAGCCCCGCATAGGGCTCTGTGCTGACAGCTCAGAGTCTAGAGCCTGTCTTTGGATTCTGCATCTCCCTCTCTCTCTGACCCTCCCCTGCTCACACTGTCTCTGTCTCTCTCAAAAATAAATAAAACATTAAAAAGAAAGAAAAGAAGTAGCCAGTGCCAGTGTGGACTTCCAAAATCCCATTCATTGTAAGCATTGGCTTACATTCTGCTGCTTGTACAGAAACCACACTTGAAGCCCATGCTTCTAGTGAATCACAAAATGCTCTGAGCCCTCCTTGGATTAGCACTATTGGAAGTGGCCTGATCGGCCCTCCTTGCCATTCTGCCTTTGCCCTTCTGCTCACATTTCATCACTGTGAGGCAAATTTCCTCTCATAATTCTCCAACTTTTTTTCTTTTAGTCAGGATTTTCAGCGAAGTCCACAGCGCTGCCCTACCACCTCCATACTCCCATCAGCCTAACCCTCCTCCAGCCATTGCTTCTGCCTTCTGAGTCACCAGCCGCCTGCTGACATCAGGGGAGCACTGACACAGCCCCAAAGCCCGAGATACATGCTTTGGTCTCTTCTGCTCCCACTGTGCCTTATAAACCACTGGGACTGGAATACTGGAGTGTTCAACTGTCAGTGGCCACTAGAGTGCGCCACTCCACTGGCAATACCACGTGATGGACTTGGATCACCCCTACCCTTCAAATAGATTAAGATCTCATGAATATTGGGCCCTTAAAAATGGAAAAAGAAGACCTTTTATTGCATGGACAAAAGGAATGGATAAATACCCCTCAGGTAAAGTTCATCACAGGCTTAGCATTTTTGCCCTTGTGAAGGACAGGCTAAGGCTTACAGTGAGCGTGGAGTACAGTGAGCGGGGCTTTACTGCCATCTCCTGGACCACGGCTTGGCAGCACTGGGCAATCTGGGCAAGAGGCCAAGGAGTAGGGAGGGTGCATTTTAGCGAATGGATTTAAGGCCAACTGTAGCAAACCCTGAGCTCAGAGCTTTCATAATTATCCTGATATAATTCCTGTCTACCCAAGCAGAACTGACTTCAACCTCTACCCTGGAAAGGAGAGGTGCTTATCTCTTACTTATTTCCTCTCAGGGCCCAACAGAAGAATGGGGACGCGACCACCTTACTTAAAACGACAAGTGTATTTAAAAGTACATTCTGCTGGCTGGTACTGGGGAAGACAGTATGGAGGTTCCTCAAAAAATTAAAAATAGAACTACCATATGATCCAGTAATTCCACTACTGGGTATTTATCCAAAGAATACAAAAACACCCATTGGAAGGGATACTTGCACCCTTATGTGTATGGCAGCACTATTACAATAGCCAAATTATGGAAGCAACCTAAGTGCCCATTCAAAAATGAATGGATGGGGCGCCTGGGTGGCTCAGTCGGTTAAGCGTTCGACTTCAGCTCAGGTCATGATCTCACGGTTTATGGGTTCGAGCCCCGCATTGGGTTCTGTGCTGACAGCTAGCTCAGAGCCTGGAGCCTGCTTCAGATTCTGTATCTCCCTCTCTCTCTGACCCTCCCCTACTCATGCTGCCTCTCTCTCTCTCTCAAAAAAAAAAAATTTAAAAAATTTTTTTAATTTTAAAAAACGAATGGATAAAGAAGATATGGTACAGATATATACAATGGAATATTATTCAGCCACAAAAAGAATGAAACCTTGCTATTTGCATCAACATAGGCGGATCTAAAGAGTACAATGCTAAGCAAAATATGCCAGTCAGAGAAAGACAAATACCATATGATTTCACTCATATGTGGAATTTAAAAAGCAAACAAAGGGGGGAAAAGACAGAAAGACAAACCAAAAACAGACCCTTAAATAGACAACCAAAAGAGGGTTACTAGAAGGGATGTGGGTAAGCAAATAGGTAAATAGATAAAGGGGATTAAGAATACACTTAACAGGGCACCTGGGTGGCTCAGTCAGTTAAGCGTCCAACTTCAGCTCAGGTCATGATCTCACCGATGGTGAGTTCAAGCTCCACATTGGCCTCTGCGCTGACAGCTCAGAGCCTGCAGCCAGCTTCAGATTCTGTGTCTCCCTCTCTCTCTGCCCCTCTCCCACTCACGCTCTGTCTCTCAAAAATGAATAAACGTTAAGAAAAAATTTTTAAAGAGTACACTTATCTTAATGAGCAATGAGTAATATATGGAATTGCTGAATCACTATATTGTACACCTGAAATGAACATAACATTGTATGTTATCTATACTGGAATTAAAATAAAATTTTAAAAATACATTCCACTGGCCGGGTTGCATTTCCCAGTACAAAATGATTTTTTTTAATTTTTTAATGTTTAATTTATTTTTGAGAGAACCCTTGAGCAGGGAAGGGGCAGAAAGATGGTGACAGAGGATCTGAAGCAGGTTCTACACTAACAGCAGCAAGCCTGATGCAGGGCTCCAACTCATGAACCATGTGACTGACTGAGCAGAAGTCAGACACTCAACGAACTGAACCACCCAGGTTCTCCCAGTACAAAATAATTTTGATGTGGCTCAGTCAGTTAAGCATCCGACTTCGGCTCAGGTCATGATCTCATGGTTCATGGGTTCAAGCCCCGCGTTGGCTCTGTGCTGACAGCTAGCTCAGAGCCTGTAGCCTGCTTCAGATTCTGTGTCTCCCTCTCTCTCTGACCCTCCCCTGCTCATGCTGTCTCTCTCTCTTTCTCTCAGAAATAAATTTTAAAATTTTTTTAAAAAATAATAAAATAAAGTATACCTTGAACCAAATTCTATTATCTTAATTTGGAATTTGGGTTTATTTTCAGAAGGTAGGAAAACATTTACAACGGAAAATCTCCAAAACTCAAGCTACAATCTACTTTACCTTTTTTAAAAGACCTTTAATGTCTTTTATTCACAGAAGGAGGAAAACAAATGACTGATAAATATACAAAAAAGAAACTTGTATAAAAACATGTGTGACCTTGGTAGTAAACAAGAAAATGTAAACTAAAGAGATAATTTTCACCCATCAGACTGGTCAAAATGGAAATTATTAGTAATATCTAATATGGTCTGGGTGTGAAGAAATAGACCTTCTCATCCACTGTTGGTGGGAAACGGGACAGCATTTTTTGTAGTACAGTTTGGCAGAAGCAGTCAAGATCTAAAATGAAGCCTCCCTTTTGCACCTCCAAATATCCATCTCTGCTGAGCATTGTGATTGTTCCTCCAGCATCCATTCTGTGTATATTTTCCTAGCTTTGTAGAAGAGCCAGGTGGTTCTGCAGGTAAACTGTCATTGGCCCAAGCCAATCAGAACAACCCTGTTTCCTTCTGGGGCTGTCATTATGAATTCAGACAAAGGAATTTAACAGAGGTCAAGCCAATAAGTGCATGCCATTCCCCTGGCTACAGTGCTTGATTCACAGTGAGCAATATCCAAATTTGGCTTGAGTGAAGTGAAGTTTTGTCTAGTGGCTAGAAAAACACACTTCTTCTTCCGTAAGTGAATGAAGAAGCATGTGACTCCAGGAGTCTAATCCCCCAAAGTCTATATTATCTAAGCAAAAATTTTTGCATTCATTCCAGTTCTAAATAACCATACCCATATATTTATTTCAACAAACACACACGGCTCTACCATTGATTGAGTGGGTTTGACTAAATTCCTTACATCTTCTAAGCCAAGTACCGTCCCTATAAAATACGGCTTACATTCCTTCCCTCATAGGATTATTATTACTATTGTCATATACACATCACTGTGTGAGATGGTGTGGAACAAAGGTAGATAAATAGGATGTTCCCTATTCCTATTCTTTACCATAAAGAATAGGTATGTGTTCTCAATCTTTAGAGACACAGAAAATTTAGTGGGGGTGATGACACTGGATTATTGTTCTTGCCCATGGACCTCAGAATCAGGCCCTAACTCTTCTGGAGGGTCTAGAACAACTTAGTAAACAGTTTTTCTACTAATATATGTATTATATATTTACTATCTATATATCTACTTATATCATATACTTATATCATATATATATATATATAGTTGTGGGGGACAGATAGTTGGTATACACGTAAGCAAAAGGAATGATGAGGCTAAAAACAAGTTGGGGAGGGAAGGAATAGCCAGTTGGGACACTGTTGTCGTGGGGAGGAGGGATAGTTTTAAACTCTAGCAGCTACATTAATAGAGATTACTTTCCAGATCTAGAGGCAAGGAGATAGCTGAATGGAGATAAACTGACAAAAATTGGTATTCTCATGACCGAGAGATCCTCCCTTGACTAGAGACAGAAAAACATGCTGAATGGGGATATTTTGGTTTTATTTCCCTGATTCTTCCTTATTTTAAATTCATGTTAACCAATAATATGTTTTCTAAAATTTTGCCAGAATCTTCCTCACTTCTACAGATGACCCTGCATGCCAAAGTAGAACAAGAAAGGATTGAATAAGGCTATGCAATGGGGGGAAATAAAATTTCACTGAAAACAAACGAAAATAACAATTTGTGGATGGATTTTTTTAAGAGAAAATTTCTCAGTATATATATATATATAGTACATTCAACATCAGGTATCCACAAACATCGATAAACACAAAGCTCTAGGTCACAAGTTACATACAAGTAATGAGAAGTGATGTCAAGATTTGTGGTAAGATACTTTTCAGAAGGAAATGTTAAGAAACAAATACACTGTATATTAATTACAGTTTCAAGTTTTCTCATGTCTAAAGCTAAAGAGAAAAAGTAAGGCCCTGTAAAAGCAGTGAATAAAAAAATTACATTTTAAAAGTCCATTACCAATATAAGAACACGACACAAAACAATAAAGAAAAATCCATTTAGTCCAAATCACTTGAACCAGCCTTAAAGCCATAGGAGCAGCGACCCTTGCTGTCTCTAATTCTCTGCCAGGGGTTCAGTTTTATAGAGGAGGGCTTAGAAAACAAGTTAATCACATTCTTCAGTCTGGTCTGACTCAGAGTTTAGTGCAGATGGAGAGTTCTATCGCAGCACAAATCAGATAAAAGAACGAATAATGAAAGAGTCACATAAGGAAACATGACTTCTTTGTTCCCATTTCAAAAGGAAGTCAGCTATTCTAACCGAGCAAAGTATTCTCAATCAGGCGAAAGCTCTAAGCCTCAGTCTCTTACAACTTCGACCAGGCAGTCTTTACAAGACATGTTACTTTATGAGCAGGCAGCTTGTATCATGTGCTGTATAAAATAACTAACTTGCCAACATCCAAAAAACAAACAATCCAATTAAAAATGGGCAGAAGACATGAACAGACATTTCTCCAAAAAAGACATACACATGGCCAACAGAAACATGAAAAGATTCTCAACATCACTCATCATCAGGAAAATGCAAATCAAAACTACAATGAGATATCACCTCAAACCTGTCAGAATTATCAAAATCAAAAACAAAGGAAACAGCAAGTGTTGGCAAGGACATGGAGAAAAAGGAAGTCTCATGCACTGTTTGTGGGATGCAAACTGGTGCAGCCACTACGGAAAACAGTATGAAGTTCCTCGCAAATTTAAAGTTTGGGCTACTATATGATTCGGTAATGTCCACTACTGGGTATTTAGCAAAGAATATGAAAATACTAATTTCAAGGGATATATACACCCTTATGTTTAATTGCAGCATTATTTGCAATAGCCAAATTATGAAAGCAGCCCAAGTTTCCATCGATAGATGAATGGATAAATAATATATATACACATATACATAATATATGGAATATATATATTTAATATATATGTGGAATATTATTCAGGCATAAAAAATAATGAAATCTTGCCATTCACAAAAACATGGATAGATCCAGAGAGTATAGCGTTAAGCAAAATAAGTCAGGCTGAGGAAGAAAAACACCATATGATTTCACTCATATGTAAAATTTAAGAAACTAAACAAAGGAAGGGGCAGGGAGAGAGACAAACCAAACAGTAGACTCTTAAACAGAGAACAAACATAGGGTTACCAGAAGGGAGGTGAGTTGGGTGATGGGTGAATTAGGTGACAGGGATCAATTACCATGATGAGCACTGAGTAATGTATAGAATTGGTGAATCACTATATTGTATGCCTGAAACTAATAGAATACTGTATGTTAACTATCCTGGAATTAAAATTAAGAACATAATTTAAAAAAGATAATGAACTTGCCACCTCTGTATCAAAGTTTCCAAAAAAACTAACAGATAATTTCAAATTTATTTGTTAAGTACCATACAGTGCTATACACATTATTTGTATTTTCTTACTTAAATAAATGCAAATAAAGCCATCTATGGAGCTCAGTAAGATATAATATTTATTCATTTTAAAACATACATCCACACAGCAAGCCCATTTCTCTCCACCAATACATATACATATTTCCTATTAGGTTTAATCATATTCTTCTAAGGAGAGCAAAGTAATCTTAAGCTGAAAGAAAGAATTATTTTGGTTCCATACCTATAGGCCCAGTTGGCAAAAACTTCTTTCTCAAGTAGTTCTGCCAAGGATCTAACCAGATATGATCCTTGAATCTCAACTTGCATTTCCAGTAAACTGTTTTTAGTTCTCTAATTCTAAAGTTCACAAAATTTTTTAATAGGCAAAATATACCAAAAGCAAATACAGAGACAAAAAGGTAATTGATCCTACATCCTCAGACATTGAGTGATATGTTTACACTGATCTTTAAATAAAAATAATATTGAAATAAGCTGGAAAGCCACTTGACTTTGAAGTATTGTCTGCTTTCCACACTGTACAGTCTACTGGCAATATTTTTTAATTAAAAATAAAACAATATCTTAATGTGAAACCTATTAATGCCAATACATTCACTGTCTTTAGCATGTTAGGCATACCAATCTAGTCAAACATCTGGTCAGAGGTTAAAAATAGAGCTTCAATATCAAGACCAAATTTTAATGGAACCACCTACAGACTTCTACATTGGAATCCTCCTTTTGCCTCCTCCTGAATGTCCTGCTCTTTTGAGGACAAAGTATCTAAGGTCAGAATTTTACTATTAAGCTCCTCAGAGTAATAGAGAAGAGGGCCGGTTAAATTCTTGGGCTAAGTTTTAGTCAATGCCTTTTGGAAGAAAACAACTCACTGTTAACTGGTTAAGGCAAAACACCCACACAAATTCTGGTCCCCTTAACAACCATTCTCTAAAATGATAAATTCAGAGCCTGACTGGCACCCTAGAAGCCAAGAGCCAAGAGCCAAATTGACTTAAGCTTCCCACCTGAAAGTCATGGACTGGGGCATGAGAAAAGATGTGTAGACTGTATGTAGGTAGATATTTTTGCATGTTGGTGAAGAGCTTTCGGGAGGGCCTATGTGTTTGAGTAAATGAGAGGACAGGAGCATCTCTGCGTTCTGTCTGATATCACCTTCAAACTGTCAGTGGACAGGAGTGAGGTCCGTAACAGTGGACATTTCCTCTCCAAAGCCTCTTCAGCTGGCGAGTTCAATAGTAACTGGCCTAGAGAACAGTAACCAGTCCTAGTCAATCAGTAACACTGCTTCCCGTCTCCCAGTTTTGTATTTATATACTTCCCTTTTCAGGAAGAGGTGTAGTCCTCAACTCCAAGGTATGCCTACAAAATTCTCCTTCACCATTATTACTCCACAATCATGTTCCCGCACGCAGGAGCACGAGCACCAGAATTTTACAATACAGAGGACTACCCGATGTCAGAATCATACTAAGTCATTAGAAATAAAAGGTTTCTTTGAGACATTTGCACCAGTATGGTTCACAGAAAATCAACAGAGAGGCTAGATTCCCATAGTAAAATGATCAAACATCAATCACAATAATCACAGAAACCAAAGATATACGTCTAGCCATAGAGAGCAGTTACGTATCTCCTTAAAGCCTAGAAACAAGCCATCTTTTTAAATGTATATTAATAGGTAAGTTAGGGTAAAGGAAACATTTTCTCTTACTGATCCTAGTTTTTCATTTCTTCAAGTGATCGTAGTTTTTATCCCCTACCTCCACCAAACTCAAGCCTAAGCAAATGCGTACGTTTATACAGATAACACAGAAAGTTCAATGCATAAGTAACATAACCATTGTTTCTCTCTCCCTTTTTAAACTCATTTTTAATCTTGGGTAATTTTAAATCACAATCTACTAACAGTAAATACACATTTGTGGAGCAAGAACCATATCACTGCTCCTCCATTGGGTATATCTTGAAATGGAAACAGTGGCTTTGAACAAGGTGATAGGATAGCAGTGGGAGAGGGGCACTTGTTCAATCTTCCTTCGAAACACTTGGAAGTCTTTGTCTTTTTTCTGCTACAAGGCCTTTCCCAGAAAATGCAGGCAGTTCAGAAGTAAATGACCAAAACCACAAATCTTTGTAGGATATCAGCACTTTTGTCACAAGAAGGTGTCTTCTCAAGGGCTAGAGCGGCATCTAAAAGCACAGGGGGATACAGGCAACCAAAGAGTTTACAAAAAATCTTCCTAGAAAGTGGTTTCTATCTCACCTGCTTTCTCACATTGAATATATTTATAATATTGTAGGTATCATACAATCTAAGAAATTTTTAGACCATAAACATCAAAACCAATATTTTAAAGACAACCTTTAGGACAATGATCAACCAAAACTGTCATTGTAGCACACCATCTCCTTTTACGTAAATAATGACTAGTTTTGACCAAAGAGATCCAAGTTTTATAGAGGCTACAGTTTATACGGAATGTGTCATGAGTGCCTCGCAAAGACTTCTCCCAGCGCCTGGCGCCTGTGCCAGTGAGAAATCAAAACCTAAGATTTGTTCACTTCACAGTAACTTCACACTGGATGTCACCAACATTCAAAATGCTTTGCGGAGGTTAACAGGTTAATTCCAACAACACATTTAGGAGAGTGTGGGATCTTATTATGATCACATTTTACAGAGTTCATAAGATATTAAACATTAGATGACTGGTCTGAGGTCACATAGCAAATTGCCACTCAAAAGGTCTGATCTTTGGTTTTCATTTTTTAGTTATATTTAAAAGGAAGGCAATCCTGTTACCATTTAAAATTGACATTTAATTTTTCAGATCACTGTTGGTATCTAATCAAGTAAATTCTTAATTTACTCTGTCTTCTTTTTTAAAAAATTTGTAACATATTTCTCCTAGGGGTAGGTCCCCAGTGGGGTGGGAACGTGTGGGTCCTGTTCTTGCTGTGTAGACACATGGTGCAGGCCTGGAGCCTGGAGCTCCCTTTTTTTTTTACTGCAGTGGAGTAGCAGGCCAATAATAAAGTCCATCAGAAGCAAAAACTGTGTGTGTGTGTGTGTGTGTGTGTGTGTGTGTGTGTGTGTGTGTGTTTGTAAAGGAAGGCAGAATAGTGCTGATCCCCCTTTATTGGGAAAAAGATTACCAAGCAATCATTTCATCTTTCTTGCTTTACGAGCCCAAAGGGCAAATGACTGATAAGGGAGATAAGTCCTTCCACCTCACTCGTCACCCTGAATTCACATTACTGGATCTAATAAAATTCAGGAGATTAGTTTAAGGGCAAGAGCTGTAAGCTCTATGAAAAGGCATTTCATCCCAAAAACAAATACTACTTCTGTTTTTTTAAGTGGCACAATTCTTTCTTACCAGGTGTTCTCACAGAATCAATCACTGGAGAATGTCTTAGCAGCAGAATTTGGCCTTTAGCAAGCTACAAAATATTTCCCATGGAAGATTACTTAGCATTAAGTATGAGAAACCAGACATACCCAGTTCAGAACCAAAATGACTCTCAGTGCTGGTGTTCCATTCGAGGCAAATCAGCCTCTGAATCATCTGACAGGGGAGGTCCTGAAACCTAGAAGTTAATAATCGAGCGTTACAGGTCTCAAAAATTGTAAAAGTCCCACTCCCCTCAAAATCCCAATTCTTGTTTTTCAAATATCAGGTGTTTAGAATTAACTATTCATAGCTCAAGCTCTTGCACGGAAGATGATGAAGTAAGGGGCTGTTATTCTTTGACCTCTTTGTTGATACGTATGTTAAAAGATGCTTCTGATGTGCCAAAGTAGTGTGAGCCCACTACAATCCATCTCTCCTACTCACCACAGACAAACAAACAAACAAAAAACCTTTAGGAAAAACATGAAAAACCACTGGAGATTAAGGAGAGGTGTCAAAAGTTGGAAACGCGGTCCTTCACATGGGGGTAGGTTTCCAATTCTGTTTGTTTTTTGCTCCTGTGACTTTGCCCAAAAGGCAGGCCCTAGTGTCAGAGTAGCAAAGAAGTGGAAGAAGCTCAAGGTCTGAAAGAAACTCCCTTGTTATCCCAGAGCAACCAGGGAGGAGAGTCCCTGCAGAATGTGCAATGCAAACAAAACTTCAATGACTGCCTGCGGAAATAAAACGTCAACGTTCTCCAGAGGATCATAACAGGACCTTGAGGCTACACAACGTAACATTAACAGTTTCCAAGATACAATCAAAGTTATTGGTCACCAGAAAGATCCAGGGATGTGTGTGATCAGTTCTCAAAGGATGTGGCAATCAACAGATGCAGAAATATATATATGTTATATATGTATATATATATAACTTAATTAAGTTTATAAAGTTCCAATATTTGGGCCATCTCAGGATCAGTATGAATGAAGAAACAGAAATTCTTAGCAGAGAAATATAAGCCCTAAAAAGAACCAAGTGGAAATTTTAGGGTTTACAAATACAGTACCTGGGGGTTGCCTAGGTGGCTCAGTCAATTAAGTGTCTGACTCTTGATTTTGGCTCAGGTCAAGATCTTACAGTTCATGGGATCAAGCCCCATGTTGGGCTCTGTATGATCATTGCAGAGCTTGCTTGGGATTCTCTCCCCCTTTCTCTGCCCCTTCCTGCTCATATACTTTCTATAAATAAATAAATAAATAAATAAATAAATAAATAAAACAGCATCTGAAATTTAAATATCTCTCTGGAGGGGCTTAATAGCAGAAGGGAAATAGCAAAGTAAAGAGTCAAAGAACTTGAAGATAAATCAATAGGAATCACCCAATCTGAAGGGCCAAGATAAAAAAAGAAAAAAAAATTAAAGAAAGCAGAGTCTCAGGAACTTGTAGAAAATACCAAGAGGTCTAATATCTATGCCATTGGACTCTCGGGGGAAAAAAAGAGAAAGAAATTATTGAAGAAAAAAAATTTTTGGAGAAATAATGACCAAAAACTTCCCAAATTTGGCAAAAGAGGTAACTTTACAAATCAAGAAGCTCAGCAAATGCCGGACAGGATACACTTAGAGAAAACTATGCTTATACACATCTTATTCAAACTGATAAACACAAAATGATGAAGGTAAAATCTTGAAAACAGCTAGAGAAAAATGAAACATTACATACAAACAATCAAATGTCCAAGAATGTTCCCATAACGTGAGAGTGCAAGGCAAGCCACAGCTTCTGCCAGAAAGCCTTTTGCTTTCAGTCTCTGGTTGTTTTTCTTACCACTGACATCTTCCACATATAAACTCATGTTCTTTTGATATGAATTTGTGTTTTTCACTACACCTACTTTCTCCTTTATTGTATCTTATATACACTTAGGAAATGAACAAATAAACTAAGAGTAAAAACGCAGATCCATTTTATTAATATAAAAGGAATAGTTCAAGTCAAGCAAATAAAAATATTGAAGTATGAAGGCACCAAAGCCTTTCTTCCATTTCATGAGACGACATTTGGTTATGTGAACCCTGAAAAGTGGTTTTGAACAATAGTACACTCAGAGAGCAAGTGAAAAATTTTGCACCTTTAAAATCCACATTAAATTTAAGTTTTAGAAGTATACAAGGAATCTCTTGAGACATTGGAGTTCCTAAAAGTAAAATTTGTGATAGTAATTAATCTTCACGCAACAGGAATTTTTTTAGTTTTGATTATATTGCTGCAGAAATTGTTAGCAAGAGATAAGGCAAAGTAATAGCAGTCACTACATCTTTTTCTCAAGATCACTATGTAACTGCCTCTATAATTTGTTATCCTCAACAATATAATTCCCTTTGTTTACAGAGCTCTACCAAATTATTTAACGTGCAGTAGTAAAAGAAAGCATCCACATATATAAGGAGGCAACATACAGGTGTTGTCTAGGAAATGAAAATACTTAAATGAGGATAGAGACTTCAATTCCAAAACAAAATTGTCTAGCATCAAGAAGAGGTGAGACATCTGTAAGTAGAACAACGCATATCCAAAATTTATACTAGTTGTGGTTCGCTAAGGAAATTGAAAAGTTTGCGAGTTTTCTTAATGTGAAAATGAGTGATAGGATGCTTGTGAAAGCAGCAGAAACATAAATATTCTGTAGAGTGAAGAGAAATTATAGAAAAATAATTATATATCAAATAGCAAGTCTTTAACATGCACAGAGTAAGTTGTCTTGGGGAAAAGTGTCAAATAGAGGATACATTTTAAAAGGATAAAGGCAATTCAAAGAATGAAAGATACGTTATATCTTGGGGGTTAATGCAGTGAAATACTACTATAAATTACCACAAAAGTTATATGGAATCCATAGCAAGGCTACACCCATACACATATACACACATACTTTTAATCTATAAAAATTGATGACTATAAGCTGGAAAATATCTATATAAGTATATATGTAATAAAGGTACAAAGTGCAATGAACAGTAAGACAAAATTTGACAAATAAAGTTGTATGGATCCCACCAATAAACCTGTCCAATCCTTAAGAGCAAGCTTTCCTTAAGATACTTAAAAAGGACATGAGACCCAAGTTCTACCCAATCTGTAGAGTATTTCTGTACCTGATGTAATGCAATACTGGGGTTGTGCAAGTCAATAGCGGCCAGAGAAGGAATTCGAGATTCTGAGACATTTTTGTTCTCCTTCCTTATTAACCTGGAATTTCGAGCTAGATAAAAATAACCATAAATACATTTTAAAAATTAGACATTTGTATTAGTTTTCCACATTCTCTATCTCGTCCCTCAGTATATATTTAGTGTACATGTTTACATACATAAGTCTGTACATATTTACATATGTAAATACATAGTTACTACATTTTATTTTTAATATTTTATTAGTTTACTTAACATACATTTTATTTATTTATTTTTTAAATAGTTTATTGTCAAGTTGGTTTCCACATAACACCCAGTGCTCATCCCCACAAGTGCCCTCCTCCATGCCCATCACCCCTGTCCCCCTCCCCCCCACCCCCATCAGCCCTCAGTTTGTTCTCGGCATTCATGTTATTTATTTTTTAAGTTTTTATTTCTCAGTAATCTCTACACTTAACATAGGGCTCAAACTTACAACCCTGAGATCAAGAGTCACATGCTCCACTGAATGAGCCAGCGGACACCCCAATTTAACATAAATTTCAAATAATGTAAACAAAAAGGCTGAAAAAGTAAAAGCATTATACATACCTATGCCTTCCAAGGCTCTTAGTTCAGGGAGATGATTATAATTCAGTTCAGGCAAATGGACATCTGTCTTTGAGTATTCCCTTCTTTTCTTATTAGCCTGAAGTAGGCTCTTTTCACTTGTGACCTAAGATCAGAATGATTAACACAAGTGAATTCGCTTCCAGGTAAGCTTGGCTTGCCCCTTTTGTAACTACCATATTGATTTCCTAATATCTAGGAATTTAAGAATAACACAAAACTTCAGAAGTCCTTGAGTTTCTTTATTTGGAATTTTCTACTTGCTCTTTTAATAGAGTAAGTGCTAAGACTCTTGGTTCAAATTAGTTATAAAATAATTAGTTCAAAAAAATTGTCTGCATGTCCAAAAAAATAATGAGTTCAAACTACTAAATTTACATATTCAAAGAGTGACAAAATATATAATAGGTGTTTATAATAAATAATTCACATCTCAAAATTAAAGGTTGAGACAGGGGAGAGGTATTGGTCTTTAACGTAGGTGTTGAATAAAATTTAGGCTTAGCTCTGCCTCCATTAATTTTCATTAGGACTCAAGTGTGTCTTCTCTCCATTAATCTCGACCTCTTTTCCTGACTGCCTCTTAAAAGTAAGGATAAACAGAAATAAGATATAAAATTAATAACCAGTGTTGATTATGCAATGCCTGAAAGAAGGCTGGTATCAATTCCAGCAAAATGCTATTGAGCCAGGTACTCTGAAAAGCTTTGCTGATCAAAGTAATCTTCCAAAGCAGACCAAGCATGTAAAATACAAAAATATCTATAAAGAAATCAGGAGATATTTAAAAAAAAAAAAAAAGGAAACTACTATGGATATAGAAATTGTGGGCCAAGAATAATTAAAGGAAAAGCAAATGTAATGCCCAAATCATGAGAGATATGAAAAGAAGGCCATTATTTTTCAGCTCTGAGGATAATGAGAAGGGTAGATAAGGGAAATTTGAGAGAAAAATACTCCTTTGGGAATATATCCACACCTCCCATTCCCTGGCACAAGAATTCATTCACCACATTCCGGAGGCATTTTCTATGGTGCTAGATACGTTTTAGGTGTAGGGTAGAGCTGTAAGGAAAACAAAGCATATATTCCTGCCTTGGAAATGTACATTCTAGTTCAGGAGACAGACAATATGTAAGTAAGTGAATATAGAGGTATATGCAATGGAAAAAAATTAAGCAAGGAAAGAGAAAAGAGAGTAATGGGAAACAAAATGAATTCTAATATTAGGGAAGACCTTACAATAAGTCTTCATATAAGCCAAGGTGGAGAAGCAGCAAATTCTTCAGTTCCTCTGGGGGAAATAATGTTCTAAAGCAGAGGAAATAACAAGTGCAAAAGGCCAAATATAGGAGCATCTCTGGCCAGGTTCAAGGAATACAAGGGAATCAGTGGGTTGTAATAGACTGACCAAGAGTGAGAGAAGCCAGGGGCACCTAGGTGGCTCAGTCAGTTAAGCGTCTAACTCTTGATTTCAGCTCAGGTCATGATCTCACAGCTTGTGAGATTGAGCCCTGTATCAGGCTCTGCACTGGCAGTGCAGAGCCAGCTTGAGATCTTCTCTCTCCCTCTCTCTCTCTCTGCCCCTCCTCTGCTCACACTCTTGCTCTCTCTCTCTCTCTCTCAAAATAAATAAATAAACATTAAAAAACAAATAAAATTTCCAAGAGAGAGAGACAGAAAGAGAGAGAGTAGTCAGGGGTGGAATAAGAGGGATGGGGACCTGAGTCAATCAGTGACTTAGAAGCCCTGTTAGGACTTTGGTCTTTACTCAGAGATGACAAGTCAATGGAGGATTTTGAGTGGAAGAAGTGATGATGATGATTTAAGTTAACTTTATTTTTTAAATTTTTTTCTTAAAAATTTTTAAACATTTTTTATTTATTTCTGAGAGAGAGAGAGAGAGACAGCATGAGAAGGGGAGGATCCGAGAGGGAGGGAGACACAGAATTCTAAACAGGCTACAGGCTCTGAGCTAGCTGTCAGCACAGAGCCTGATGCGGGGCTCGAACCCACGAACCGTGAGATCATGACCTGAGCCGAAATCGGCTGCCCAAAGGACTGAGCCACCCAGGCGCCCCTAAGTTAACTTTAAAAAAGAAGCATTCTGGCAGTTACGTTGAGCATAATAACACTCCTTTGAACCTTCAGAACACCTCTGAACCTTGTGCATGCTTCCATTCTTATAATATGACACTGTTTTAATTTGTTTTTCCTTTATTAGACGATGGTTCCTTGAAGAGAGAGACTGATTCATCTCCAGTGTCTCATAATAATCAATAACTATTTGTTAAATGAATAAATAGAAAACTTTCCTTTTTAAAGAATGTTTATTTATTTTGAGAAAGAGAGAGAGAGAGCATGAGCAAGGAAGGGGCAGAGAGAGAGAGAGAGAGGGAGAGAGAAAGAATTCCAAGCAGGCTCCACACTGTCAATGCAGAGCCCAATGCGGGACTCAAATCCACAAACCAGGAGACCATGACCTGAGCCAAAATCAAGAGTTGGACATTTAACTGACTGAGCCACCCAGGCACTAGATACTTTCACCAAAAATCTGATGTGAGATACAATTTACCTTGTCACCTACTCTACAAAAGAACCGATCACCAAGTATTAGGTTAAGAAAATTTACTGTTACTAAAAATATTAAACAGATGTCATTTAAATAATACATTTAATCATCTCGACTTACAAAACTTACTTCAACTTTAAGACTTTCACATTTATGATTGTGACAGGTTGGGATGTATAATTAAGGTTCCACTCAATGATATGTCTCCAAATAAGATTCTCAGTTCTTCACTATTATATTTAACATTAACAGAAGTCTAGAAATGACTAATGCTTGCTCTTCTATCACCGGGAATAAAAGTTCACTTACTGATGTGGTCACATTAATATTATAAATGCCTGATGGAGAATGTTTATGTGGTTTAACAAATGGAATGCAATACTTCTTGGTTTTCTCATCCACTCTGCAATGACAACAACAAATTTGTTAGAACCAGCAGTAACTATTTTTTCAAGCACAAAACCAAAACCATATGACACAAAACTAAGTGAAATGCAGCTTAATCAGCATTTAATGACTATTCATAATCATACAATGTACATAATTTTGGTGAAACATTCTGTCCTTTACCATTCCCTTCATGCCTCCCACCTGGCTCCCAAGTCCAACCAAATAAATTACTTTCCTTCCAGAAAAATTTCCCAAATGAGCTTCTTTGTACCACCAAATACCCACAGCCATACCATGTAGCAGCAGACCCTCAAAACCAATGATTTCATTTATTATGATATCCTCCTTTCACATTTTTAGACTAAATAGTTATAGACCCTCCTCACCTTCCATAGTATAATCCACTTTCTTAGGACTCAGATGAATTTTTTTTTATCAAATGCTAATAATTTTCATCACACAGGCCAAAAGCCTTTTGAAACAGAACGCTTACAAGAATGAAGAGCAACCAGAAGCCTGAAAGCAGAATGTGGCTGAATCGACCAACACTCACAACTTGCAAACATACCCTTAAACGTCACTTTGCTTTTATTTCCTAACTTATACCTGTAGCTCTGAACTCCTGGGATAGTCCCCATTCCAGAACTGACACCTGCAGCCACCGTGGACTGATTGTGCGTGAGCGGGGGAATTGCCACGCCGGGACTTCTGGTGTGATCCATGCTGCCGGTGCCGCAATCTCTGAGGCTTGTAGAAGGCACTGTTTTGGGGTGGCTCGTCCCATTGTCAGGGAAACAGCTGGCATTTGAAACTCGACTGACTTTTTCAACTTTTTCTCCATCCATTTTTGACCCTTTTATTTTAAAGGCTTTAGAATCTTTAATTTTGGGATCAGCGTTGGTATCCTGACCATTAATAAAAATGTTAAATCATTAGTGATCTGAGGAGAATGAAAAATTACCTCTTCCTATAAAGAACGGGTCAACTACAGTAGAATTCCATAAATATCATCTTCTCGTCCCCCCGTGTTCTTTTTTCTATCTATGGAATTAAAATTTCACCCAGGATTCTTGGTCAGACATTTATTTTGAATAGGAATGCAATTCACACTAGCTCTACTATATATCAGATTAATACGATACACACATATATCACATGTATATATAGTTCAGTAGAAAAATGTGAAAGAGTAAGTATGACTACTTTTGTTCTTATACATCTACAGTCAGAAAATACACAGTTGGGGGGCGCCTAGGTGGCTCATTCGGTTGAGCGTCCGACTTCGGCTCAGGTCATGATCTCATGGTTCATGGGTTTGAGCCCCGCATCGGGTTCTGTGTTGACAGCTAGCTCAGAGCCTGGAGCCTGTTTCAGATTCTGTGTCTCCCCCTCTCTCTGACTCTCCCCTGCTCAAGCTGTCTCTCTCTCTCAGAAATAAATAAAACATTAAAGAAAATAAAAAGTTAAGAACTTCTTCTTTTGGTTCATTTGAAAAAATGGGAGTGGGTTGTTGGAGGATTGGGATTACCTTACCAAGAACAGATTCTGGATAACCTACATGCAAATGTAAACTTCAAATAAATTAAATACCCAAATCTCAATTTTGAAATGCTCTACTTTATACAAAAAAATTTTAAATGATATTTTTCTCTCGTATCATTTAAGGGGAAAAATGGTATGTGCATGTGCTTGTGTCCATGTGTGTATATGTGAGTACATGGGTCTAAATGTTCTTAGATGACTATGACTTCCTGATAAGACCTACTGCATAGTCTGGTACACACTCTGGTACACAGTAGGCACTCAATATATGATATGTTAAAATAGTTTTGCAAAAGGTAATGTCTATAGAGAAGGTATATTTTTACAACTAAGCTAAAAGTTAACAACTTGTTTACTACTCAGGAAACTGCTGTTTTCATTTTCATTTATTTTCCTCCAAAAATTAAAGGACATATTACATTTAAAATTTAATACACATGAAAACGCAGACATTTACCTGTACTACAAGCGTTTTTCTATCTTCGCCTATGGAATCATCTTTTTCCTTTTCCTTCTTTCTGCTTTGGGATTTTTTAGATAAAGAAATATTTCTGGCATCTTTCTGTACTTTTAACTGAAGTTCCTGAGAAAACCTACATAAAAATACATTTGTCAATACAATAAAAGTGTAGAGGCACCTGGGTGACTCAGTGGGGTAAGCCTCTGACTTCGGCTCAGGTCATGATCTCGTGGTTCATAAGTTTGAGTTCCTTCACTGCTTGCATGCTCTCTCTCTCTTTTTCAAAAATAAACATTAAAACGTTTTTAAAAAAATAAAATAAAATTATATAAGACAGATAAATCCAGAAAAAAATCATTTTCAAGACATTTTCTTAAAATTGAGTATTAAACTAGAGTATGTTATTTAAAATGAGAAAATTTATTGGGGCACCTGGGTGGCTCAATCAGTTAAGTGTCCGACTTCAGCTCACACCATGATCTCATGGTTCATGAGTTTGAGCCCTGGATCAGGCTCTATGCTGACAGCTCTGAGCCTGGAGCCTGCTTGGGATTCTGTGTCTCCCTTTCTCTCTGCCCCTCCCCCACTCGCACTCTGTGGCTCTCTCTCTCAAAAATAAATAAACATTAAAAAACATTTTTTTAATGAGAAAAAGTATGGCCTAGATTAGCAGGTCTCAAAAGGTAGTCTGTAGAACCCTGGGAATCCCTGAGAACTTTTTGGGAGGTTCACAAGGTCGAAGCTATTCTTACCTTAATAGGAAGATGACTGGCTTTTTCTCTACATTAACACTGGCCTTGATGGTGTGAAAGCAGTGGTGGGTGAAACTGCTGGCACCTTGCCAAGGACTGAAGCAATGGCACCAAACTGTACTAACAGTTATTGTGTTCTTCATATACATACACACATTCTCAGTTAAAAAAAAAAGGCAGTTTTGCTTAAGAATGTCCCTTATGAAATAAAGAAGTATTCATTTATTAAATCGAAACCTCTGAACACAAGTCTTTTTTCATATCTTGTGTGAAAGAAGGGGATATGTGTGAAGCGCTCCCGCTATGAGCAGAAGCGTGATGGCTGTCTTAAGAAAAGGAACTGTGTTATTGTTTGAGATACAAACTCAACTAGCTTCTTCTTCCGTGCGACATTTTTTACTTGAAAGAAAAGATAACAGAAAACTATAGTTATTCAGACTTGGAGTATTCTGCAGACATTTTCTTTTGAAAAATGAACAAAGGAAAACAACTGACAACATTTATGTTAATGATAAAATTCAAATTTTTATGCAAAATTAGAATTTCTGTTAAACTTGTGCCAGTAGTGTGGCCCTAGCCGATTCCGAATACTTAAAAAGACTTTTCTGATGAGACAGAATGTGACTTTTTGATACTATCTAATGAAATATGTTACCATTTTAATGATCTACATTATTTAGCAAAACAGTATTTTCCTAATGACTAATAATGATGTCACAAAAGTACACAAGGCTAAAAGATCTATTCAAAGTGCAAGAAGATAGATAAATGGATTTTGATGTCACAGGGTAAAGGAAGTTCACTGATATGTTTCAGATTCCACAATACAACCAACCCTTAAGAAACTACTACTGCCAAGTTTTGGCATAGTATCAAAATTTTGGTTATGGAATCAATAAAGAATATCCACAATCAGCCAAAAGGGCTATTAACATACTCTTCCATTTTCCAACTACATATGAATATGAGGTCAAAATTTCTTTGTAGATCTCAATCAAAACAACATATCACAACTAACTGAATGCAGATGCAATATGAGAACTGAGGTATCTTTCATTAAGGTAAATACTAAATAGATTTGTAAAAATAGAAAGCATTGTCATTGCCACTCATCTCACTATTTTTGGTTTTGTAAGCTGCACTGATGCCAGCAGCTAACACAGCACAAGAGACCTCACCGGCAGCTCTGGTACTCACAAGTTCGGCACATCAAGGTCCCAGCACAGCACTGGAGACAGTGTCACATGACTGGGTGTGGTGTGAGTACAGTGGCAACAGGAGACGGTACCTTTGCAAATGCATCCATACCCAAGATGAAGACATCACACTTGTAGCAACACACAAATCAGTGACCTGAGTGGTAGATGTCCCCCATAGGGAGACAGAAAGAAAAGCATGATGTAACTCCTTCATGAAAACCAAGATCCCTAATTTAGTGAATGCAGGGGACCACTCCTAGGAACTGCATTATTGCTAAGGCTGAATAGAGGTAGGGTGGTAAATATTTAAGATCATCTAAAAGCAGGTGTGTACTGAAATAAGAGAAATACCCTTATTTTAACTCTAGGTTGGGACATCCTGGAAAACATGAGCCTATACTATACCTCTCAGCAAATCCATCCATATGAAAGAAATCATGGTGCAGGAGCTCAGCACAGAAGGGTCTTTTGTCGGGGTCAATATGCAAGCATTTCTGGAAAACCAAGGAATACATACAGCTTATATGAAAGAAAAATTGCTTATATTTAAATTTCTAAATATAGAAAAATAGAAAATCACTCTTTATAGTCAATGAACTTTAAAAACATAATAAATGATAAAGAAAAAAATACACATCTAGACAATGACCACTAATGGTTGCTAATATCACAAAAAGAAAGACTATCAGACATGTAATGTCTCTAGATGGAAATATACAAACCTCTTATGGCATGGTCTTGCCAAACAACCTGATTCTGATCAAGTTCTAGCTCTAGTTTATAAGAAATACAAGACAGAGGAGCATATTAAAATATAGTATGTGGATAATTCTAAGGGTCAAACAACCTACTCTCTCTAACAAATAAATGGCAAGGTTTAAACAAAAATGAAAAGAGATAAAGATGAGCTTGTAAATTAAGATATATCAACCAATTGTGATCTATAGAACCTATAGACTTCATGTAGATCCTACTTCAAACTATAAAAACAAATTATGAGAAAATCAATGAAATTTTGAGCACTGCTTAGATGTTTTTTAATATTAAGGAACTATTATAAATTTTTAAAATTTAAAGGCCTTGCAGAATGGAAGGGAAAGGGCCTATTCTATGTACATCACTGTGTTAGATACTTCACACAGATTATTTTATTTTAATGCAAGTCTTGTTCTGATTTATTAGAACCACTTAATGTTAGGAAAAATGGAAGAAACTCAATAAATAGCTTTAAATTAACAAAAAAATTTTACAAATGATTATGGTATTTATAAGTAAAGTAATATAATATCTGGGACTTACTTCAAAATGCTACCAAAAACAAAACTGAGGAGGGTGACTACAGGTAAAAGAAGACTGTCAAAAAGTTCATCGTTGCAGCTAGATGACAAATACACAAGGTTCATTGTACTACTATTCTTTCTATGTTTCTATGTTTAAAATTTTCTGTAATAAAATGTTTAAAAGTTATAGAATTCTATTATAAGGGACATAAATTGGATTATAGTTTTACCTTAATTCCCTTTAAATCTCTATAGACAGATCATAAAGCTGGTCTCAATGAAAACTTTTTAAATCTGTTAGAAGATTACATAGAAAAGTAGAAATGTATCCTTCTAAGAACTTCTTATAATTGTTTATGAGCTTAATAAACTTTTATTAATGAATTATTTAATAACTTAAAAAGCAAAAAATATCTTGAGTAAATGTAATATGATTTTGGTGTTTTAGATATACTGCACTTATTTTATCAATATTTCAGAACAGGCTTACTTAATAACAATTTTTTAAGCTAACAATTCCATAGTGTCCAGTGAGAATTTCCCTAATATATTCCTCAACTACAAGGCAAAGGTGATGATCATTTGTAAATTAGCTTCAGCAAATCTAGTGGCTAAGCAGAAGCCTCCTTAGGTCATGATCCTATCCCCTATACATTAATAATGTGCTAGCTCTTGGGGTGCCTGGGTGACTCAGTCAGTTAAGCTTCCAACTTTGGCTCGGGTCATGATCTCGCAGTTTGTGGGCTCAAGCCCTGCATCAGGTTCTGTGCAGACAGCTAAGAGCCTGGAGCCTGTTTTGAATTCTCTATCTCTCCCTCTCTCTGGTCCTCCTTCTCTCTCTCTCTCTCTCTTTCAAAAATAAATAAACATTAAAAAATAATTTGTTAGTTCTTTACCTTTCTTTTTATTTACTTATCCTAATTTTCTTCTCTTTTCCACTTATCAGACTTGCATTTCAAATGTTAAACATTAAAAAGATCCTATTATGAGAATGTTTTCATACTCAAAACATGCTACATAATGCTAAATGATTTCTTAAAACAAATAAAATTTTCAGGCCTTGGGGTACCTGGGTGGCTGAGTCGGTTAGGCATCCAACTCTTGATTTCGGCTCAGGTCATGATCTTGCAGTTTGTGGGTTTGGGCCCTGCATGCGGCTCTGTGCTGACAGTACATCCTGCTTGGGATTCTCTCTCTCTCTGTCTCTCTCTCTCTCTCCCTCTCTCTCTCTGTTCCTCCCGACTTGTGCTTGCTCTCTCTCTCAAAATAAATAAACAAAATTCCTTTAAAAATTCTTTTCAGGCCCTTCTCTCTGAAGATCTCCCTGCCAAATTATTTAATTTTTTTAAACTCTTAATGTACAAATATTACAGCCACCAGGGCCCAAATGCAGTGCACTGGCATTGTGGCATGGATATATACCTCCTTTTAATGTGCCAGTAATTGGTATGACGTCCCATACCAAAATGTCTTATGAGAAGAAATAGAGATGAACAATAAAGTGATAGCCAGTTCCCCCTCTACTCTACAATCTGGGAGAAAAAACTTTCACCCAAGGACAAATCAGGGTTACTCCAATGAACAAATCGAAGCACACCTGGTGGAAGGTCCAAAAACTCACCACTACAAGCAAGGAGGAGCTCTGCAGAGGACTGACCAGTGGGACAGAGCAGTCAACACGCAACAACAGAGTGTATGCAACACATTCTAAAAACACTTCCTGAAGTGTCAGGCCCTGGACAGTGTATGACCCTTTTAATATAATAGTACTCATATATAGTACTTTATACAAATATAAAATAGTACAAATAGTACTTTAATATAATGCAGGACACAGAACAAGCTATTAAACAAATAAAAGACAAAAACCTAGCCAAAATGATGAAACGGAAGAATTCTCCTCAAGAGAAAATCCAGGAAGAAATGACAGCCAGAGAGTTGCTCTAAACCGATATAAACAGTATATCTGAATAAGAATTTATACTAACAGTCATAAAACAAATAGCTGACCTTGTAAAACGCATAGAAGACAGCAGAAAATCTACTGCTGCAGAGATCAAAGACCTAAGAAATAGTCAGTAAATTAAGAAATGCTATAAATGAGATTCAAAATTAACTAGATACAGTGACAGCAAGGATGGAAGAAGCAGAACAGAGAACAGGTGAAATAGAAGATACAGTTATGGAAAATGATAAAGCTGAAAAAAAAAGAGGGAAAGGAAATTATTAGATCACCAGGGGAGAATTAGAGAGGTAAATGATTCCATGAAATGAAATAATAACCCTATCATAGGAATTCCAGAAGAGGAAGAGTGAGAGAAAGGGGCAGACGGTTTATTCAAACAAATTATGTCTGAGAACTTTCCTAATCTGGGGGAGGAAACAGGCATCTAAGACCAAAAGGCACAGAATACTCTCTTCAAATCAACAAAAACGACATATCATAGGTCAACACCACAACATATCATAGTGAAACTGGCAAAATACAAAGATAAAGAGAGAATCTGAAACCAGGTATGGACAAACGGGCTTTAACCTACAAGGACAGACACATAAGGGCAGTAGCCAACCTGTCCACTGAAACTTGGCAGGCCAGAAAGGAGTAGCAGGAAATATTCAATGTGCTGAATAGGAAAAACATGCAGCCAAGAATCCTTTACCCAGCAAGGCTGTCATTCAGAACGGAAGGAGAGATAAAGGCTTTCCCAAACAAACAAAAACTAAAGGAGTTTATGACCACTAAATCAGACATACAGGAGATCCTAAGGGGGACTCTGTGTGTGGAAAACAGCACAGACTACAAAAGATCAGAGGCATAACCACAAACATGAAACCTACAGATGGCACTAAATCTATATCTTTCAATAATCACTCTGGATATAAATGGACTAAATGCCCCAAACAAAAGACATAAGGGTATCAGAATGGATAAAAAAAACAAGATCCTTTCTCATTGCCATGTAGTATGAAATCTGGCCATGTGTAGCAACATGGATGGACCTTGAGGGTGTTGCTGAGCAAAATAAGTCAGGCAGAGAAGGACAAATATCATATGTTTGCACGCATAGGAGGATTAGGAGGAACTTAACAGAGGACCATGGGGGAGAAGAAGGTGAGAAATGGTGGGGGAGAGGGAGAGAGGCAAACCATGAGACACTCTTGAATGATGAGAACAAACTGAGGACTGATGGGTGTGAGGGGGCAGGAGGGAGATGGGCATGGAGGAGGGCACTTGTGGGGATGAGCACTGGGTGTTATATGGAAACCAACTTGACAATAAACTATTTGTAATAAAAAAAAAAAAGAAAAAGAAAGAAAGAAAACATTTTTAAAAAATTAAAAAAAAAAAAGATCCATCTATGCTGCCTACAAGAGACTCATCTTAGACCCAAGAATACCAGCAAATTAAAAGTGAGGGGATGGAGAACCATCTATCATGCTACTGGAAATCAAAAGAAAGCCAGAGTAGCCATACTTATAGCAGACAAACTAGATTTTAAAACAAAGACTGTAACAAGAGTTGAAGAAGGGCATTATATCAATTAAGGGATCTATCCATCAAGAAGAGCTAACAATTGTGGGGCACCTGGGTGGCTCAGTCAGTTAAGCATCCAACTCTTGATTTTAGCTAAGGTCATGATCCCAGGGTCATGGGATCAAGCCCCACATTGGGCTCTGTGCTGACTGTGCAGAGCCTGCTTGGGATTCTCTTTCTGTCTCTCCCTCTCTTTCTCTCTCAAAATAAATAAACTTAAAAAAGAAAACAAAGAAGATCTAACAATTATAAATGTTTATGTCCCCAACGTGGAGCTCCCAAATACATAAACCAATTAATCACAAACATAAACAAATGTATGAATAATAATACTGTAATTGTAGGGGACTTTAATACTCTACTTACAGCAATGGACAGATCATCTAGGCAGAAAATCAATAAGGAAACAATGGCCCTGAATGACACATTGGACCAGATGGACTTAACAGATGTATTCAGAACTTTTCATCCTAAAGCAGTAGAAAACACATTCTTCTCAAGTACACATGGAACATTCTCCAAAATATATCACATACTGGGTCACAAAATAGCCCTAAACAAGTATAAAAAGATTGAGATCATACCATGCATATTTTTAGATCATAACACTATGAAACTTGAAATCAACCACAAGAAAAAATCTGAAAAGCCCCCCATTACATGGAAGTTAAAGAACATCCTACTAAAGAATGAATAAGTCAACCATGAAATTAAAGAAGAAATGTAAAAATACATGGAAGCAAATGAAAATGAAAACACAATAGTCCAAACTCTTTGGAATTCAGCAAACGCAGTCCTAAGAGGAAAATGCACTGCAGTTCAGGCTTATCTCAAGAAGCAAGAAAGGTCCCAAATACACAGCCTAACTTACATCTAGAGGAACTATGAAGGCAGCAGCAAAGAAAGCGTAAAGCCAGCAGAAGAAAAATAATAATTATTAGGGCAGAAATAAACAATATAGAATCCAAAGGAACAGTACAACAGATTAATAATCTAAGAGATGGTTTTCTGAAAGAATAAACGAAACTGATAAACCCTTGCCAGATTTCTCAAAAACAACAACAACAACAACAACAACAAAAAAGAGGACCCAAATAGATAAAATCATGAATGAAAGAGGAGAGATCACAACCAATACCACAGAAATACGAACAATTATTAGAGAATACTATGAAAAATTATATGCCAACAAACTGGACAATCTGGAAGAAATGGACAAATTCCTAGACACTCACACACTACCAAAACTCAAACAAGAAGAAATAGAAAATTTGAACAGACCCATAACTAGCAAAGAAATTGAATCAGTTATCAAAAATCTCCCAACAAATAACAGTCCTGGCCAGGTGGCTTCCCAGGGGAATTCTACCACACATTTAAAGCAGAGTTAATACCTATACTTCTCAAACTGTTCCAAAAATAGAAATGGAAGGAAAGCTTTCAGACTCATTCTATGAAGCCAGCATTATCTTGATTCCAAAACCAGACAAAGACCCCACTAAAAAGGAGAATACACATAAAGATCCCTGATGAACAAGGATGTAAAAATTCTCGACAAGATACTAGCAAATTGGATTCAACGGTACATTAAAAGAATTATTCACCATGATCAAGTGGGATTCATTCCAGGGCTGCAGGGCTGGTTCAATATTCAGAAATCAATCAACATGATACATCACATTAATAGAGGAAAGGATAAGAATCATAGGATCCTGTCATTAGATGCAGAAAAAGCACTTGACAAAATACAGCATCCTATCTTAATAAAAACTCTCAAGAAAGTCAGGATAGAAGAAACATACTGAAACATCACAAAAGTCAGATGTAAAAGGCCCACAGCTAAGATCATCCTAAATGGGGAAAAACTGAGAGCTTTCCTCCTGAGATCAGGAACACAACAGGGACATCCACTCTCTGTTGTTTAACTAGTGTTGGAAGGCCTGCCTTCAGCAATCAGACAACAAAATGAAATAAAAGGCATCCATATTGGCAAAGAAGCAGTCAAACTTTCACTCTTCAGAGATGACATGATACTCTACATGGAAAACCTGACCACCAAAAAACTGCCAGAGCTGATACAGGAATTCAGCAAAGTCACAGGATATAAAATCAATGTAAAGCAATCATTGGCATTTCTATACATCAAGGATGAGCAACAGAAAGAGGTATCAGGGAATCAACTCCATTTACGATTGCATCAAAAACCATAAAATACCTAGGAATACACCTAACCAAAGAAGTAAGAGATCTATACACTGAAAAGTGTAGAAAGCTTATGAAAGAAATTGAAGACACAAAGAAATGGAAAAACATTCCATGCTCATGGATTGGAAGAACAAATATTGTTAAAATGTCAATAGTATCCAAAACAATCTACACATTCAATGCAATCCCAATCAAAATTGCACCAGCATTCTTCACAGAGATAAAACAAACAATCCTAAAATTTGTATGGAACCACAAAAGACCCTGAATAGCCAAAGTAATGTTGAAAAAGAAAACCAAAGCTGAAGGCATCACAATCCCAGACTTTAACCTATATTGCAAAGCTGTAATCATTAAGACAGTATGGTATTGGCACAAAAACAGACACACAGACCAATGGAATAGAATATAGAACTCAGAAATGGACCCACAAGTATACGGCCAACTAATCTTTGACAAAGCAGGAAAGAGTATCCAATGGAAAAAAGACTGTCTCTTCAGCAAATTGGGAGATTCTCCAGGAGAACTGGAGAGCAATATGCCAAAGAATGAAACTGGACCACTTTCTTCCACCATATACAAAAATAAATTCAAAATGGATAAAAGACCTAAATGTGAGACAGGAAACCATCAAAATCCTACAGGAGAAAACAGGCAGCAATCTCTTTGGCCTCAGCCATAGCAACTTCTTACTTGACATGTCTCTGAAGGCAGGGAAATAAAAGCAAAAATGAACAATTGGGACATCATCAAGATAAAAATCTTCTGTACATCAAAGGAAACAAAGAAAACTAAAAGGCAACTGATGGAATGGGAGAAGATATTTGCAAATGACATATCGGATAAAGAGCTAGTATCTAAAATCTATAAAGAATTTATCAAACTCAACTCTCAATAAAAACAAATAATCCAGTGAAGAAATGTGCAGAAGACAAAAGCAGACACTTTTCCAAAGAAGACATCCAGATGGCCAACAGATATAGGAAAAGATACTCAACACCACTCATCATCAGGGAAATACAAATCAAAACCACCATGAGATACGACTTCACACAAGTCATATTGGTTAAAATTAACAACTCAGGAAACAACAGATGCTGGTGAGGATGTGGAGGAAGGGGAATCCTCTTCCACCGTTGGTGAGAATGCAAACTCGTGCAGCCATTCTGGGAAAACAGTATAGAGGCTCCTCAAACAATTAAAAATGGAATTACCCTATGACCCAGTAATTGCACTACTAGGAATTTATCCAAAGGATATAGAAGTGCTGATTCCAAGGGGCACATTCACCCCAATATTTATAGCAGTGCTATCAACAATAGCCAAATTATGGAAAAAGCTCAAATGTCCATCAGTTTAATATATATAATTTAATAAATATATATATATAAATACACACACACACATATACACACACACAATGGAATACCATTTGGCAATGATAAAGAATGAAATCTTGCCATTTGCAACAACACGGATGGAACTGGAAGGTATTACGATAAGCAAAATAAGTTGGTCAGAGAAAGACAGATATCACATGACATGATTGCATTCACATGTGGAATCTGTGAAACTTAACAGATGATCATAAGGGAAGGGTAGAAAAAATCAGATAAAACAGAGAGGGAGGCAAACCATAAGAGACACTTAAATACAGAGAACAAACTGAGGGTTGACGGGGGTGGGGAAAATGGGTGATAGACAGTAAGGGGGACACTTGTTGGGATGAGCAATGGGTGTTCTATGTAAGTGATGAATCGCTGGATTCTACTCCTCAAGGCAAGACTACACTGCATGTTAACTAACTTGAGAATAAATTAATTTTTAAAACCCAAAACCTAAAAGCAATATTGGGGCACCTGCCTGGCTCATTCAGTGGAGCATGCGACACTTGGTCTGGGGTTGTAAGTTTAAGTCCCGTGTTAGACATAGAGCCTACTGGCAAAAAAAAAAAAAAAAAAAGGGCAGGGGTAGTGGGGAGAGGCCTGGCTGGCTCAGTCAGTAGAGAATGCGACTCTTAATCTCAGGGTCCTGAGTTTGAGGCCCATGTTGAGGATAGAGTCTACTTAAAAAAATAATAACAAAATAAAATCAATAGATGAAATTGTTGACCTAAAAGATAGACTAGACAAGAAAAAGAGAAAACCATGTCTCCATAATATGAATTCATTGTAAGAAAGTAAAACGTATGATTACCTTTGCTAAATCTATCACAACTTCAGAGAGCTTGGGATAGCGTCTTTCAAGAGGTTCTGTTTCCTTGATTTCAGGCAACCTTACTCCAGCAAACACAGGATTTTTATAAAACAGCTCCTGGTGTCTTGGAATTAGATTACCTGGAAGTGAGAACAGCACACATCTCTGTCATTGTACATCATGATAGAAATGGCAAAGAGACAGGTGACGTGGCATGGACAAAAGAGTAGAACGCAGCTTATGGACTTGGACTTGGGGCTGTCTCAGCATGCAAAATCAACCAAAAACAGTGTTCCTATGGTGATGGCACCTGGCAGTCTTCAATAGTGGTTTTGACGTAAGTCAACTCAAGAAAATTAACATTTGTATCTCAACCTACTCATTTAGAAAATTCACAAGCCACTATATATAGAACTGAAGTCATGAGGGAGTGTAGGAAAAGGGTAGGTAAAGAACATTTTATAATCTTTTAGATATAAGTACCAACACTTCATTTCTAACAACAAAGCATAAAGTACTGATCAAAACAATGAAAATATTACTCATCATATGATTAGAATCTATATAAATCAGTTCTACCCTTTAAGAATTTAACTTGAAAATGAAAATAAATGGTTTTAATTTTAAAAATTTAAATTTTTTTTCAAAAATTTTAAAACCTACTGATTTTGTACCTGTGTCTAAGGTCTGACTTGAGCACTTTTATCTTTTTCTTCAACTTTAGTACCTAATCTAGTATAAAATACATATGAAAATTCTGCTATAAGAAACTACTATATTGCTTATGGAATTTCTACCTTGGAAACTTAAAATCCAATATTTAAATGACCCCCCCCCAAGTATTTTCCCATTATTTCCATTTTCCAAGATCTATCTTCCAATATGAAGTTGGTATTTCAACAAATGTAAGACTTTGATAATCTAGCTTTAAAATTCTGCCCAAAGCACTAACAGCAACAGTCATATCTGCAACAAGATTAAACTACCTAAGAAGCCTTTGTCTCTCAATTTGAAGATGAGGATGAGGGTAATGTCATATTTCACCAAACACTTGCTAACCCACACCCCAAAAAAAGATCATTTGCATCCTCTACATGTGATTTACTGAATGCAAAAGTGCAGAGAAAATGTACAGCCTTTGCTCTTTTCTTTGTACAGTGGGGCAGGAGGGTGGATGAGGCATGAATAAGACCATTTGTCAGACAAACCAAAGCCAGGCTGAGAATGAATATACATAGATGAGATTTTTCTATTTGCTCCCTACCTCCACTTAAAACACATACCATCTCTAATATACTAACAACTAGTAAAATCAATACAAACAAAAACATAGTGGGAAAACCTCTAGAATTTAAAATGCAGATGTATAATCTTACCTAAACACGTCATAATATGATATAGCTGATCAATATCAGAATCTCCAGGAAAAAGGGGTTCCCCCATGAGCATTTCAGTTACCAGACAGCCAATGGCCCAAACATCAACAGCCCTGAAATAAAAGCAGTGTGGTATAATATCTGGCATCCTACTATGTTTATTGTGACTATATCTGTTCTGAATATTACTATTTGGTATTTTGGGTATTGAGAATAGTAGGAATAAGCTTTAAATTACTCATAAAAATACATTTCCCTATAAATTTCAAGTACTAATTCCCAATTTTACTTAAGTCAGATTTCCAGAAACTTCAATCACACAACAAGAAGGAAAAGGCTTCTGAAAAGTCAAAACTGTTATTATGTGTACTTTATTCTGGAAATAAGCCTTTTGGGTTTCCATTCAAAGCCTATTCATTCTTTGTTTATACATGATTCTAACAAGGTTGATCTGTCTATCCCACCATACACTGAAAACAGCACAGGAGAAGGTTGTTGGGAATACATATAGTAATAACAAGGGGAACTACAAGCTAATGGGGAAAAACAGAAACATTATCTTAAAAATCAGACACAAAAACTTAAAGAAGAATATGCTGGTGTCATTCACATAGGTACGACTACCTTGAAATTGTTTAAGGTCATAGCTGAATTAGAAAATGGTATAGAGGGGCATCAGGGTGGCTCAGCGTTAAGCGTCAGACTTCGGCTCAGGTCATGATCTAATGGTTCATGAGTTCAAGCCACGAGTTGGGCTCTGTGTGCTGACAGCTCAGAGCCTGGAGCCTGCCTCAGAATCTGTGACTTCCCCTCTTCTCTGTCCCTCCCCTGCTCGTGCTCTGTCTCTCAAAAAAATAAACATTAAAAAATATTTTTTAATAAAATAAAATGGTATAAAAGTTACAGTATAACAATAAAATGAGAACTCAGAGTAATCAAGAAAGTATTAATGATGTGTGCATTGAAAACACAGAAAGTGTAGAAAACATTTTTTAATGTTTATTTATTTATTTATTTATTTATTTATTTATTTATTTATTTTTAGAGAGAGATGGTATGCATGAGCATGCAAGTGGGAGAGGGGAATGGGCAGAGAGAGAGAATCCCAAGCAGCCTCCGCACTCTTATCGTGAGGCTGGACATCGGGCTGAATCTGACAAACTGTGAAATCATGACCTGAGCTGAAATAGGAGTCGGGATGCTTAACCAACTGAGCCACCCAGGTGCCCCTAGAAAACATTTTAGAAAGATTTCTAACAAAAGCAATGAGTTACCATCCCTTTGTCTTTGAAGAATTCATTTATGCAGATAATTCATGCTTTAAAAACATTCCACTCTATGTTTCTATCCCCACCCTTGTCAACTCCACCTTGACTCATTCCAGCAGTGTCAGACTTATCCAATTAATGTTGTCTTCCTTAATAAGTGACAAATACATCTATTTCCAAACCATTGTAGAAAGCAGACCAAATACACACACAAAAAAAACACTTACTCACCTTGATTTCTCTACCTTTGAAACAAGCATGTTCACCCCAATTCACTGTATGCACACACACACACACACACACACACACAACATTTAAAAGGGAAGCACCAAAAAGAACAAGTAGTCATAAAGTTGCCTAAAAGTAAACTTAAGAAACACAACAGATAAACAAAGGGGAAGGGGAGGAAAAATAAGATAAAAACAGAGGGAGACAAATCATAAGAGACTCTTAAATACAGAGTACAAACTGAAGGGTGCTAGAGGGGTGTTGGGTGGGGGAAATGGATAAATGGGTGATAGTCATTAAGGAGGGCACTTGTTGGCATAAGCACTGGGTGTTCTATGTGATTGATGAATCGCTAAATTCTATTCCTGAAATCATTTTACATTATGTGTTAACTAAATTGGCTTTAAATTTTTTTAATAAATAAATAAATAAATGAAGTTCCCTAAATGTAAAACTTACTTTCAGTGTTAAAGGGATCTTTCATTATATTAGAAACACATTCCGTTTTATCAAGAAAAAAGTGTTAAATCTGCTCTCCCGGCTCCACCCCCTTTGTTGATGTCTTACTTGCCATACTTGACATCACCGACCAACAGTTCTGGAGCTCTGTACCATCGGGTTGCCACATAATCAGTGTAAACTTCCCCAGGGGCTGCCAATGTTCGTGCAAATCCAAAATCACATAACTTGACAACACCAGATTGGGAGACTAATATATTCTCAGGCTTTATATCTCTGTGTATAATCTAAGACAAAAAGCAAAGTATGACATATCAATTGGCACATCAAGCTAAGTACATTATTTTTTGAGCACCTGCCATGTGTATGGTACTGTTTTTGTCTCTATAACGACTACAAACAAAAGCATATAAAATTCTTCCTGGCTTTAAAGAAACTGGGACCTAGCTGGTCAAGAAAGAACATTTATGTTTGAAATTTCACTTAAACAAAGGTATTGGATGAAATATATATTACTAAATACCAAATCAATTGTTCTGTTAATGACTGCTCTCAAGACTAAGAGAGTAACACTGTAACTGAAGACTAGAATAGTCATGGGAAATTTTTATGAAAGATAGGTGTCTAACTCTATGTGTGACCTGGATAAACACAGAAATGGAAGGAAAATCCAAGTGAAGGTAACAAGAAGAGCAAAAAAAGCAAAGACGAAAATAGATCAGGAAACTCTGGGGAAGCGTTTTTCCTAGAGTAGAGGCTATATATTAGGGTGGAAGGCTGCCTCAACCTCCAGCCTGGGGAGTCTGAGTTGGTGCCAAGGCCATGGGAACCCAAGGAAGTGACATAACCAATATGGTATTTATAGATGTTGGCCCATAAACAAACTAAATCAGAAAAAGGGACTAAAGGCCAGGAGTAGAGCAGTGGGACAACTATCCGAGGATAAGGGCCCAAATGAGGCTGGTGTTCCGAGGAATGCAATGGAAAGAGATTCAAGTCAGAAATATTTTCAATCAAGAATCAACAGAAACTAGGAAGTAATCTCAGATATTTTACGTAAACCTGGGAATCTAAAATAATGGTGGTTCCAGCAAAAAAAGAAAAGTCTAGAAAAAGTTGGTTCTGATGGAACAATAAGTAGTTTAGTTTTAGGCATATGGGCTTTTAAGTGGATTGTTGAGCACTCACGTGGAGGCAATTAGAAATGTAAAAAGAGTAAAATAAGGTCAGTGGTTAAGATTTCTAAAGGAGAGACGGCGGAAGGAGAAAACAGGACAGTGGGGGAAATACAAAAAACTCTACAGCTAGATAAAACAAATAATCAGGCTTCATTCTCTAATATAAATAAGCTTCATTTGAATTTCTTAAAAATATATTTATTTTAGGGGCGCCTGGGTGGCTCAGTCGGTTAAGCATCCGACTTCGGCTCAGGTCATGATCTCGTGGTTAGTGGGTTTGAGCCCTGCGTCGGGCTCTGTGCTGACAGCCAGCTCAGAGCCTGGAGCCTGCTCCAGATTCTGTATCTCCCTCTCTCTCTGACCCTCCCTTACTCACGCTCTCTCTCTCTCTCTCTCTCATAAAAACACTTACACACACACATACACTAAACTCTGGTTTAATATGCACAGCTGAAGTATTTAAAGTTGAAATGTACTGATGTCTGCAACTTACTTTCAAATGCATAAAGAAATAAGACAGAGTAATGGGTAGATAAATGGATGACTAGATGAATAAATGTGTAATAAAGCAAATATAGCAAAATGTGAACAAGTATAGAGTCCACATGGTAGTTATATGGGTATTCATGGACACTCTTTCAACTTTTCGGTATAGCCTAAAATATTCATAATAAAATGTTGGGGGAAAGGATACAGGTTATTATGAAACATGAAAATTGGCAATATCAAAGTAACACAGTTCATTTCAATTATTTTACTCGTCCAAACTTTAGGTTAGGTAAGTGTCTCATCAATTAAGTGATGGTATCTGGTGAGTTAATCATTGGCAAAATCATTATTTAACCTAAATACTTACATTGTGACTGTGACAAAATCCAATTCCGTTAATAATCTGAAACAAATACTTCTGAACCAGTTGGTAGTCTAGTCCATTTGGACAGAGCTCCAAGTCATCAAGAATTGTATGGTCAACAAATTCAAAGACTAGGTACCATCGTTTTTTTTTCTTACACACTTCCAACAGATTCACCAGATTTTCATGTCTCAGTTGCTGTTGTAAAAAAAAAAAAATGCAAACTCATCTTTTGAAGACCAAATCATGTAGCAATTAGTCACAATCTAAAGTCTTAGCATAGGGACACCTGGGTGGCTCAGTCGGTTGAGCGTCTGACTTCGGCTCAGGTCATGATCTCACGGTTCATGGATTTGAGTCCTGAGTCAGGCTCTGTGCTGACAGCTCAGAGCCTGGAGCCTGCTTCACATTCTGTAACTGACTCTCTCTGACCCTCCCCTGCTTACGCTGTCTTCTCTCTCTCTCTTTCAAAAATAAATAAAACATTAAAAAATTTAAAAAAATAAAGTCTTAGCATAAGAAAAACGTACAAATACAAATCAAAACCACAATGAGACACTACCTCACACCAGTCAGAATGGCTAAAATGAACAAGTCAGGCAACAACAGATGTTGGTGAGGGCGTGGAGAAAGAGGATCTCTTGCACTGCTGGTGGGATGCAAACTGGTGCAGCCACTCTGGAAAACAGTATGGAGGGTCCTCAAAAAATTAAAAATAGAACTACCCTACAACCCAGCAATTGCACTACTAGGTATTTATCCAAGGGATACAGGTGTGCTGTTTCGAAGGGGCACATGCACCCCAATGTTTATAGCAGCGCTATTGACAATAGCCAACGTATGGAAAGAGCCCAAATGTTTATCGATGGATGAATGGATAAGGAGGATGTTATATATATATATATATACACACACAATGGAGTATTACTCGGCAATCAAAAGAATGAAATCTTACCATTTGCAACTACGTGCATGGAACTATAGGGTATCAGGCTAAGCAAAATTAGTCACTCAGAGAGACAAATATCATATGACTTCACTCATATGAAGGCTTTAAGATACAAAACAGATGAACATAAGGGAAGGGAAGCAAAAATAATATAAAAACATGGCGAGGGACAAAAACATAAGAGACTTTTAAATATGGAGAACAAAGAGTTGCTGGAGGGATTGTGGGGGGGGGGCTAATGGGTAAGGGGCTTTAAGGAATCTACTCTTGAAAGCACTGTTGCACTATATGCTAACTAACTTGGATGAAATTTTTAATAATTAATTCAATAAAAATGTTTAAAAAAGAAAAACATAAATAAAATTCATAAACAGTATAAATTGTTAAAAATATATTTTGGTTTTTCAATTATAGTCAAAAGACCATACTGTCCCATTCTCCTCTCAGATAATACAATAAAGCCAATGAGAAAAAAAAAAAATGTAGCTCCATCTTTGATGGAACTAAGCAGGATCTAGACCCCTACCACTACAAATGTGGTAGGAATGCCAAATCCAGTCAAGGTGAAACAGAAGTTTAGGAAGATACCAAGAGATCACCTGTGGCTAAAAAGCTGGTAGAGCCAAGTAATCCAAAATTGGTAACATACCCTGAAAAGAAAAAAACAAAAACAAAAACAAAAAACTCCTTCTTTGCTCTAATAGGAACAAGATTCATAGGCTGTCACTGAAAGCAACCCTAGAACTGAATGGCACCAAGAAACACCAGGGAACAGAGGCCTGAACAATCACACAGAAGCTCATTTGCTGGAAGCAATCTCTTGGTGAGGCCAAATGGAAGGCAAAACACCTCAGTTTGAACAAATCAGCAAATATAAGGATAACAGAAGTCAATCCCACAGATCAGACTTGCATTGTAAAGAACATCATTGTGAACCATGGTGCATTTCTACTAGTCTGAAACAAGATCATGGCCTCTCCCTTAAATGAACCTTCTACAAATACCAAGTCCAGGAAGGGCTCACTTTGTTGCAAGTTAAGAAACAATCAAAAAGAAACCAATCCAGGACCTATTCAAAGATACTGGAAGAAAAGAGCAAGAAAGAAGGAAACAGGTAAACATTCACCAGAAAATGTTGCCAATATAGGCCTAAAAACCCTCAAGGAAAGAGTGATCCAGGAACTTTACATCCAACAAAATTGCCATTCAAGTAAAAGACAACAGTGAAAAATATTGAATATGAACAATGAATTCACTTGTGTGGAACTAAGTCTTAATAAAAACAGGCATCACAATCACAAAACAGAAAGTGAATGTTTAAAACCTAACAAGGCACAAACAATATTACTAACAAATAGAAGAAAGAAGAAAAGATGCAAACAAGAGTGTATGTATGTTGATTTCCTTGTCAATGGGTCAAAATTGTATTTTTAACATGAAATTGTAAATTACAAGGCCAATTATATTTACAGGTTTAATGGTAAAGAAGATAAACAAGATGGCTTTGAAAATCAGATAAGTTGGGGTGCCTGGGTGGCTCAGTTGGTTAAGTGTCTGACTCTTGATTTCAGCTCAGGTCACGATTTTAAGAATCATGGTTTCAAGCCCTGTGTTGGACTGTGAGCTGACAGTGCAGGGCCTGCTTGGGATTCTCTCTCTCACCCTCCCCAACTTGCTCTCTCTATCTGTTTCTCAAAATAAATAAATAAACTAAAAAAAAAGAAAGAAAATCAGATGAGTAAGTGGGAGAGAAAAGGAAATAGAAACATAATAATTACTTTAGGATTAAGTATATTATATAATGTTATAAAGGTAACAAATAGTAAAAACTAAAACTTTTGCAAATTATCAAAGGAAACACATCACTATTTTAGAATAATTTAGAGATTATATAGAAAAGTATTGTTAAAGGTGCACTGAAACAGCATAATATTGCAAATAATAATAACTAATAGTTACATACTGTTTACTGTGATCTAGACACTATTCTAAGCACAAAAACCCTATGAGATAGATATTGTTATTAGTCTGATTTACAGATGAGGAAACTAAAGCACACAGAGGTTAAGTAACTTGTCCAAGGTCACACAGCAATAATTGCTAGAGGCAGGATTAGAACCCAGTCACTACTGTGGTCTCTGTCTTTTCCCGACATTTTATTTTTGCTTACTTCTTTCTTCGAGTCCAGAACATCAGCTGCGTAAGCACACCCAGACATGTAGCTGATTTGAATGCAAAATATTTAGATTTCTTATAAAACTAAGGCCACACTTCCTGTTACATCATAACTATAAATGGGCTAAACTCACGTATTAAAATAAAAGATTCCAGATTGAATCACAAAGCACTTTCCAAATATATCACTGGTTAAGTGAATTAAGGTAAATCTATACAATGAAATAAGCGGCAGCAATTGTAAAAAAGGCAGTTTTATGTCTACTGATACACAATAATTGCTAAGATACAATAAGCGAAAAAAGCAAGATCAGGTCAATGAGTAGACTATGTTTCCGTTTAACACGCATATACACTGCTCCATATACATCCATATTTTTGGATATGAATAAAGTCCTTCTGGTAGATATAGTTGCTTACAAAGAAATCACCAGCATACAAAGGTGGCAGGGAAAATCATTCCAATTTTAAAGCATAAAATTAACAGAATATTTATGTGTTACCTTTTCAAAAATTAAAATAAGTAGATACAAAAATAAAATATGTATCAATGTGTTAAAAGATAAACAGAAGCACATTAAAATTTATGTAAGAATTTTTGAGCAAACATCAGTTTGCACAGGGCATCATCAAACTGAAAGAGGTTAGGAGCATTCTACCAGAAGAAGCTAAGGGAAAGGCTTATAGAGCAGATGCAGAAGCAAGGTGAGGAAATTATTTGGTTGGCTATCTTGTAAGTGGTTGCTTTATTTAGGAAAGCCTGGTTTGCTGTTTGTGAGTAGTTGTTTTTAAGTTACAGTATCTTAACTTTGAGGCATTTACAGAAATTGACTCTGGCTTAAGTTTCATTCAGTTTGCTCACATGGGCTGCCAAGGCATTACAGCCATGCCAGTCTAATGGCCTCCTTGTTTGCCCTTTAACAAGCAAAAGCTTTTTATCATAAGCACACACACACACACACACACACACACACACACACACACAGACTTTTGGTAAACTTAAATCTAAAGAGCTATGGAGAATTCTGGTTTCTGATTCTGTGTGTAAAGACCTTGGAAGTCTCTACTCCCTCCTAACAAGTAAAAAGCAGAATACACAAAAATCAGCAACTCTTCTTGGATCCATAAGAGAAGCCACTGCCCCCAAGATTGGAGAGATACACAGGAAAGTACAGGGAGTTTGCTGACTGAAGCGGACTCACAGGAGGAAATCTTTGCAGGAACCAATGCCAAGGCAGGAAATCCTGAACTGTAATTGACAAATTCCTGGAGGCACGTGAGGACAACTCTGAAAGTCAAAAACTCCAGAGAAACCAAGTCCCAGAGGGGCCCCCATGATATTATAAGATTATCTCTAGGAGCTCAGCCAGATTGTCGCAGTAAATTTTGGAGAAAAATCTCCTCCTTCCATGGGCAGAGGAGAAAAGAACCACTCTGAAATAGGCCAGAGCTCTGTTCTTCTTCTTTTTAAATTTTCTTTAAGTGTTTATTGTTTGAGAGAAAGAGACAGAATGCAAGTGGGGAGGGGTAGAAAGAGAGGGAGACAAAGAATCCAAAGCAGACTCCAGGCTCTGAGCTGTCAGCACAGAGCCCGACACAAGCCTGGAACTCATGAACCAAGAGATCATGACCTGAGCCTAAATCGGACACTTAACCAACTGAGCCACCCAGGGGCCCCTGAGCTCTGTTCTTCTTAACAAAGCCTGCCCTGGGGGTGCCTTGATGGCTCAGTTGGTTAAGCATCTGACTCTTGGTTTTGGCTCAGGTCATGGTGTCACAGTTCATGAGATTGAGCCCCTCATTGGGCTCTGCATTGATAGTGTGGAGCCTTCTTAGGATTCTCTCTCTCCCTCTCTCTCTGCCTCTATCCCACTCTCTGTCTTTCTCTCTCTCTCTCTCTCAATTAATAAATAAACATTAAAAATAAAAAAATTAAAACAAGGCCTGTCCTCAGCAAAAATTGGTTATGCAGAGTCTAAGCAGCTGTGGTATTATCAGAGCCTAAATGGCCTGGGGAAGGGAAATACTTGGGAAATACTCAACTTCATCTACTCTAGCCATCCTGTCCTACCTAAGGAAGGGAGAAAAAACTGAGAAACATTTGTGAAGTTCACCATTTAGAGGTACAGGCACAATAAAGACTGAGACCTATAGGTCTTTTTCATAGGACTATAAAACTCTTCCCCTCCCTCTCACCTCCACATTCCTAAAGCCTATTTCCAGCAGTTCCTTTTACCTAGTATGTCATGCCCAGCTATCAAGAAAACAGTCCAAAACAAAGGCCACCTGGGTGGCCCAGTCTCGATTAAGCATTCGACTTTGACTTGATCTGTGATCATGATCTGTGAGTTTAAGCCCTATGTCGGGCTCTGTGCTGACAGCTAGGAGCCTGGAGCCTGCTTCAGATTCTGTGTCTCCCTCTCTCTCTCTGTCCCTCCCCTGCTCACACTCTATCTCCCTCTCTCCCTCAAAAATAAATATACATTAAAAATAAAATCACATAGGAAAGTAGTACAAAGGCAAAAAACAATTTGAAGAGAAAGAACAAGCACTGAAACCAGACATGGCAGGGATGCAAGAATTTGAAGCAACTATGATTGGTATGTCAAGGGTTCCAATGGGTAAAGTAGACAGCATGGAATAACAGATGGGCAATGGAAGCAGAGAGATGAAAATCCCAGGAAAGAACCAAAAAGAAATGCTGGAGATAAAAAGCACTAACAAAATGATGAGTGTCTTTGATGGGCTTTTTTTGTAGACTAGACACACCTGAGGAAAGGACTCTCTGAGCTAAAGGATATATTAACAGAATTCTCAAAAACCAAAAAGGAGAGAACAGAGACAAAGAAAGAAAGATACAAAGAAAGAAAGAAAGAAAGAAAGAAAGAAAGAAAGAAAGAAAGAAAGAAGACTATCAAAAGACTATAGGACAACTATAAAAGGTACAACATACATGTAACGGGGATATCAGGAGAATGAGAAGAAAGAGAAAAAGGAACAAAAGAAGTGCTTGAAACAATAATGATTGACAGTGTCCTCAAAAATTAATGTCAGATGCTAAATCACAGATCTAGGAAGCTCAGAGAACACCAAGCAGGATAAATGTCAGGGGAAAAAACAAAGAAACCTACACATAGGTCTATCATTTCCAAAACATAGAAAAATCAAAGATGGAGAAAAAAGTCCTGAAAGAAGCCAGAGGACAAAAAGAGCTTATACAGAAACAAAATAAGAAGTGCATCCAACTTCTCCTCAGAAATCATGCAAGTGGGTTCCTGGGTGGCTCAGTCAGTTAAGTGTCTGACTTCAGCTCAGGTCATGATCTCACAGTTTGTGAGCTCAAGGCTCACATCAAGCTCTCTGCTGGCGGCACAGGTCCCTCTTCAAATCCTCTGTCCCTCCCCTACTCACAAATGCTCTCTCTCTCTCTCTCAAAAATAAATAAATATTTTTTTAAAAAAGGAAGAAAGAATGAAAAGAAACCAAGTAAGCAAGAAGAGTGGAGTGAAATATTTAATCTTGAGAGAAAAAAATCACCAATCTAGATTTCTGTATCTTGCAAAATAATCTTCAAAAGTAAAGGAGAAATATTTTCTCAGACAAACAGAAATTGGGGAAGTGTGTTGCCAGTGGACTTGCCTTGTAAAAAATGTTAGAAAAAATTAGAATGTTAGAAAAATTTTTTTCTAACATTTTTTAATGTTTATTTATTTTTGAGAGAGAGAGACAGCGCACTAGCAGGGGAGGGACAGAAAGAGAGGAAGACACAGAATCCAAAGCAGACTACAGCTGCACAGAGCCTAACACAGGGTTCTAACTCAGAAACTGTGAGATCATGACCTGAGCTGAAGTCTGATGCTTAACCGACTGAGCCACCAGGCACCCCTAAAAGAAATTTTTTAGGGAGAAGTAAAATAATATAGGCCAGAAACTCTGATCTACATAAAGAAAGGAAAGGCATCAAAGAAAGAGTAAGTGAAGGTAAAATAAAAACTTTATTTCTCTTATTCTTAATTGATCTAACAGATAACAATTTGTTCAAAATAATAATGCAACAATGTATTTGATTACATATACTTATGAATACATCTTTTTATATATATGCTTAGGTATGCTTATATAAGTAAGATGAATGGCAGCAATGATATAAGAGACAGGAGGAAGAAATTAGATTACTTTATTATTATAAAGATACTCATACACCTGTCACGTGGTATAGGATTTACTGAAAGTGAATTTGGATTAGTTGTAAATGTATGTTGCAAATTGTAGGGTAACTATTTGTAAAAAAATGTTCAAAAAGATATAAAGAAGTATAACTGGGGTACCTGGGGCTCAGTTGGTAAGCATCAGACTCTTGATTTCAGCTCAGGTCATGATCTCAGTTTGTGAGACTAAGCACCGTATCAGGCTCAGCACTGATAGTACGGAGACTGCTTGGGATTTTTTCTCTCCGTCTCTCTCTGCCCCTCTTCTGCTCATGTGCGCTCTCTCTCTCTCTCTCTTTCTCTCTCTCTCAAAATCAATAAATAAACTTAAAACAAAAAGTATAACTGATAGGTTAAGAAAGTAGAAAAAATGGAATCATATTAAATACTCAATTACAACCACAAAAGGCAGAATAAGAGTGGAAGACAAAAATAGAAACAAAGAACAAGGTCAACAACTAGAAAACAGTAACAAATATGGTAGATATTAATTCAGCTTTATCATCCTTTGAATGTAAGTGATCTAAGTGTACCAATTAAAAGATGGAGATTTGCACATTAAGTATAAAAATACATATGAATTAAAAATAAGTGGGTGGAGGGGCACCTGACTGGCTCAGTCAGTAGAGGATGTGATGCTTGACCTCAGGGTTGTAAGCCCCACGATGGGTGTACAGACTACTTTTAAAAATCCTTTTTAGAATTAATTAAAAACTAAAAGTAAACATATGGAGAAAATATACCACACTAATCAAAAGGAAGCATGAGTATCTTTCAGACAGACCAAATGATGAAGTAAGAAAAGCTATTAAAGATAAAGGAGGGCATTACCTAATGAAAAGGGTATCAATCCTCCAAGGAAACATAAGAGTTCTTAATGTGTATGTGCCTAACAACAGAGCATCAAATTTACTAAATTTACTAAATGAGGTAAAAACTGATAGAACTGCAGAGAGAAATAAACAAATCCACTATCATAACTGGAAATGTCAACCATTCCACTCTGAAACAGATAGATCCAGCAGGTGGGCAATCAGTAAGGGTACACACACACAGTTGAACTCAACAACACCATCAATCAACTGGATATAACTGACATCTATAGACTATCCAACAATAGAATTCACATTTTTCTCAAGGTCATATGGAGCATTTACCATGATAGACCATACTGTAGGCCACAAAACACACTTTAACAAATTTAAAGTAATAGAAATCACACAATATCTGCTCTTGTACCATAGTGGAATTAAACTATAAATCAATAATAAAAAAAGATAACTGGAAAATCCCAAAATATGTGGAGATTAAACAACACATTTCTTTTTAAAATTTTTTTTACATTTTAATTTATTTTTGAGAGACAGAGAGCAAGGGCGAGTGGAGGAGGGGCAGAGAGTGAGGGAGACACAGAATCTGAAGCAGGCTCCAGGCTCTGAGCTGTCATCACAGAGCCTGATGTGGGGCTTGAACCCATGAACCATGAGATCATGACCTGAGCCAAAGTCGGATGCTCAACTGACTGAGCCACTAAACAACACACTTCTGAAATGAAAACAGATTATCCATTCCACCTTTCTCTTTCTCTCTCTCTTTTCTTCTTTCTCTGTGCTTTTTTTAAACAAAAAATTATTATTTATTTATTGGTTTTTTGAGTGAGAGAAAGAGAGCACACAAGCAAGTGAGGGGCAGAGGCAGAGAAAGAAAGATAATCTTTTTTTTAATGTTTATTTTTTAGAGAGAGAGAGAAACAGAACGTGAGTGGGGGAGAGGCAGAGACAGAGACACACACAGAATCTGAAGCAGGCTCCAGGCTCTAAGCTGTTGGCACAGAGCTCAGTGCAGGGCTGGAACCCACAAACCGTGAGATCATAACCTGAGCCAAAGTCAGACACTTAACCGACTGAACCACCCAGGTGTCCCTGGGCTTTTATTTTTTGAAAGCTGATGACTACCACATTTGATAGGGGCAGACTAGGTAGTTCAGACCAACTTTCTTATTAAGAATTCTTAAAAAGTTGGACAAAGTATTTTTAAATCTTAAACATATAAAGGACTCAAGAAGAGAGTGAGGAATTATTGCACCAAAATCAAGAACAGGAGAACTCAGAGTTAATTTCAGTACTCAAATCAAAGCTGATTTTGCCATCAGGTAACATACGTGGAACTGAGTTTGGATATTTGTGGCCTATTGGGGCTGAAAAGGAAGGCAAAGTCAAAGTCCAAATGCATTTCCAAGATGGGGTCTCTGAAGCCCAGTTTAAGCTGACACCCTAAGGACTACAGTGTCCTAGTAAAAATGGACAAAAATGAACCAGTCCTCACTAGACTTTACATCATCTCTAACAGTTTAAGAAACCTCAAACCTTGAATTTATATTAATGTACTGGACTGGGAGCATCCCCACACACCTGGCAGAAGTAAATGAATATCCTCTCTGGAGGAAGATAATTTTATTATTTCCAAGAAAATAAGACACTATAAAAGCAAGAACCTTGAACTTATTAAGGAGGTCCTGAGCTGGTAGTGTGTCTATACCAGACCAGGGAAAACTTTAATGTATTAATAACTGCTAACTAGTAAAGGTACTTAATTACAAACAGGGTTAAAAGGACTCTAAGGTATATTTCAAAATAGCAAGTACAGAGTAGCTATTACTTTCAGGGCTGAGGGAAAGTGCATAGAAAGTGCATAGAAACATTAGAAGAGCCCCCAGCCACCACCAAGGCTGAGATTCAGACTTCATTCGAGAGAGCGTGACTGCCACAGATTGCCAGTGGTGAAAAAAATTTGCCACGGGACACAAGCCAGAGATGAAGGAAGAGCAGCCAGTTAGGTGGGAGAGAAACTTACCAGAAAGTGGAAAGTGCAGGCAGGCAGAGCTGGTCATGTGAGCTACTGATGTGAGCTGCTAGGCCTCCCATATGGTGATCTCACCCCAGAGCCAAAACAAAAAACAGAAACAAACAAACAAAACAAGACCAGAACCAGAAGGGAAGCCTCTTCTTAAGGACTATAGTGCCCTTCCATGCCCTCTATTGTCAAAGCCTAGTATCACACCAGCTGGCAAAAGAAATGTTTACAGAGTCCAGCTCCACTTCCATGAGGTGGGGCAAAAAGGAGTGATTTGAAGCTGAAAGGCAGTAAACTAATTAGCAGCACAGTTTTCATAAATATGGAAGAAGAAAATTAAAATCTTCCCAGGAAGTAAAAATCTTCACGTTAGCCTCAAATTATTCCTAAAAAATAATGTTTCAAATGTAATCTCCAGCAGAAAAATCAAAGACAACCAGGCATACAAAGAAATATGATAGCACAAGTAAAAACTATCAAAACATAAAGAAGACCAAAGCAGATGCAGAATAAGTTCAGACACTGGAATTATCAGATAGAAGCTACTCTGCTTTAAAAGAAAAAAAAAGTCAGGGCGTGTAGGTGGCTCAGCTGGTTAAGTGTCCGACTTCAGCTTATGAGTCCAACTTCGGCTCAGGTCATGATCTCATGGTTCATGGGTTTAAGCCCTGTGTCAGGCTCTGTGCTGACAGCTCAGAGCCTGGAGCCTGTGTTGGATTCTGTGTGTGTCTCTTTCTCCACCTTCCCCTGCTCATTCTCTCTCTCTCTTTCTCTCAAAAATAAATAAAAATTTTTAAAAAAGAAAAAAGTCAATCTCAAAAAATTGAGGAAACTTGGGGTGCCTGGCTGGCTTAGTTGGTAGAATATGTAGCTCTTGATCTCCGGGTCATGAGTTCGAGCACCATGTTGGGGGTAGAGTTTAAGTAAGTAAGCAAATTAATTAATTAGTTAAAATTAAAACAAAAAAGCAAAGTTTACAATAAAACAAACAGAACAGGGCACCTGGCTGGCTCAGTGGGCAAAGAATGCTTGATCTCTGGATTGAGTGTAGAGCTTACTTAAAAACAACAACAAAACTTGAAATCATAAAATGCGATATAGTAGATTTAGAGCCAGATAAAAATTTTAGAACAGAAAAGTATAGTAATTTCTGCTTACAATAACAGTAGACTAGGTAATTTATAATAAATAGAAAAGCTGAGCAAAATATATAAAACCACTATTCTAAGGCACAAAAGAGATGAGATAATAAAGAATATCTAGACTAGGCTCTTGAAGACAGAGACCCAGGGAAGTAAGCCAAGCAATTAGTGTTATTGTTATTGTTTTTTAAGACCCTGGAAACCCACCATTTCAGAGAGAAAATTATGCGTCTGAGTGGCACTTTTGACAGTCTTGTGATGTAAGGTAATAGTGATTGGTGTTCAGGGGCCATCAAGATGGAAAGAAGGGGGATGGCCCTGATGAAATCCTCTCACTTTGGGTTGGCTCGGAAAGTCCACAAACTATGATAAAGGTGAATAATAAATCATGTCTCTCAGGAACTACAACTCAAATTCAAATTATGTAACTTCCTCAAATTGGATTAAGACGATGGCAGAATGTTAGATTTCCTGGAGTACCCTCAAGAGCCTCCTAGAAGAAAATGTGACTCCTCTCAGGAAAAAGAAAATATCATCCAGAGACTCAAACTATGTATACAATTTTTTAAAATTAACAGAGGTGTATCAAAAAGATAATAAAAAACCAAGAGAAAAAAAGCAACCAATTGAAGTAAACATATGGGAGATCCAGATAATAGGTATTATCTGAAGACTAATTTAAATAGTTGTGAAAGCACAATAAAGAATTTTGGCACCAAACTGGAAACTATTAAAATCCAATGGAAATATTCAAATTGAAAATTTTATCTTTAATTAAGAAATCAGGGATGTCTGGGTAGCTGAATTGGTTGAGAATCCAACTCTTGATTTCAGCTCAGGTCATGATTCCCTGGTCATGAGATGGAGCCCCATATCAGGGTCTGCATTGACATCAGGAAGCCTGCTTGGGATTCTTTCTCTCTGCCTCTCTCCCTCCTCAAAATAAATAAATAAAGATTTTTAAAAATCAATGCTTAAGTATAAAAGTAGATTGGAAATTAGTTGAAACAGAATTACTGAATTGAGGATAGGTCAGATGAAAATATCTAGAATGAAGCAGGGAAAAATGAAAGGATGAAAAACATAGCAAGAGTGTAAGAGACATTGGCGAGGTCTAATATATGAAACTGAATTCTTAAAAGGAGAAGAGTGATAATAAGACAGTAGCAATACATGAAACAATAATAACTGAGAATTTTCTGAAAGTGACAAATGACATTATTTTACAGATGCAAGAGACATAAAGTCAAAGCAAATAAATAAAAAGAAACCCACATCAAGGCACATTATCATAAAATTGCTGAAAATCAAAGTCAAAGAGAAAACCTTAATGCATCCAAAAGAAAAAAGGACATACTAAGAAACATCTGACAACTCAATGGAAGCAGTGAGAACCAGAGAAACACTGGAATGATATCTTAAACACATTGAATGTAATGAACTGCCAACTTAAAATTCTATATTCTGTGGAAATAATCTTTTAAACAAAAAGTAAAATAAAGACTTTTTTTCAGACAAGCAAAAATGGACAGCATTTCTTACTAGTAGATCTGCTTTAAAGAAAATAATGTTTTTTAAAATTTATTTTAATGTTTATTTATTTTTGAGAGAGAGAGAGAGAGAGAGAGAGCAGGAGAGGGTCAGAGAGAGGGAAACACAGAATCCAAAACAGGCTCCAGGCTCTGAGCTGTCAGCACATAGCCCCACACAGGACTCGAGCCCATGAACCACGAGCTCATGACCTAAGCTGAAGTCAGACGCTTAATGAACTGAGCCACCAGCCACCCAGGGTCCCCATAAAGAATGTTTTAAATACAAGGAAAATGACCCTAGGTAGAAGCTCAGAAATGTGAGAATGGTTGAAGAGTAATGGGAAGGGTAAATATTAGGTATATCCTAATAAATACTGATTGAACAATTTGGGGAGGGATGTAAATATAGGGAGAATTGAAAAAGAAAACCAAAGCAGGAGGCATCACAATCCCAAACTTCAAGCTGTATTACAAAGCTGTAATCATCAAGACAGTATGGTACTAGCACAAGAACAGACACTCAGATCAATGGAACAGAATAGAGAACCTAGAAATGGACCCATGTATGGCCAACTCATCTTTGACAACATAGGAAAGAATATTCAATGGAATAAAGACAGTGTCTTCAGCAAGTGGTGCTGGGAAAACTGGGCAGTGACATGCAGAAAAATGAACCTGGATCACTTTCTTACACCATACACAAAATAAAACATACACACAAAAAAAACCTCAAAATCAATGAAAGACCTAAATGTAAGACAGGAAGCCATTAAAATCCTTGAGGAGAAAGCAGGCAAGAACCTCTTTGACCTTGGCCACAGTAACTTCTTACTCAACACATCTCCAGAGGCAAGGGAAACAAAAGCAAAAATGAACTATTGGGAGCTCATCAAAATAAAAAGCTTCTGCAGTGAAGGGAACAATCCACAAAACTAAAAGTCAACTGGCAGAATGGGAGAAGATATTTGCAAATGACATATCAGATATAGGTTGGTATTCAAAATCTATAAAGAACTTATCAAACTCTACACCCAAAAAACAAACGATCCAGTGAAGAAATGGGCTAAAGATACGAACAGACACTTCTCAAAAGAAGATATCCAGATGGCCAAAGACACATGAAATACAAATCAAAACCACAATGAGATACCACCTCACACCTGTCAGAATGGCTAAAGTCAACAACTCAGGCAACAACAGATGTTGTTGGTGAGGATGTGGAGAAAGAGGATCTCTTTTGCACTGCTGGTAGGAATGCAAACTTTCCAGAGTACAGCCATTCTGCAAAATGGTATGGAGATTCATCAAAAAATTAAAAATAGAACTACCCCACAACCCAGCAATTGCACTACTAGGTATTTATCCAAGGATACAGGTGTGCTGTTTCGAAGGGACACATGCACCCCAGTGTTTATAGCAGCACTATCAGCAATAGCCAAAGTATGGAAAGAGCCCAAATGTCCATCGATGGACAAATGGATAAAGAAGATGGGGCATATATATATATATATATATATATATATATATATATATACACTACTCAAGCAATCAAAAAGAATGAAATCTTACCATTTGCAACTACATGGATGGAACTAGAAGGTATCATGCTAAGTGAAATTAGTCAGAGAAAGACAAATATATGGCTTCACTCATTTGAGGACTTTATTTTTTTTTTAATGTTTTATTTATTTCTAGGAGAGAGAGAGAGAGCGTGAGCAGGGGAGGGTCAGAGAGAGAGGGAGTCACAGACTGAAATAGGCTCCAGGCTCTGAGCTCGAACCCACGAACCGCGAGATCATGACCTAAGCGAAAGTCAGACGCTTAACCGACTAAGCCACCCAGGCACCCCATTTGAGGACTTTAAGATACAAAACAGAAGAACATAAGGGAAGGGAAGCAAAAATAATATAAAAACAGGGAGGGGGAGGGGCGCCTGGGTGGCTTAGTCGGTTAAGCGTCCGACTTTCGCTTAGGTCATGATCTCGCGGTTCGTGGGTTCGAGCCCCGCGTCGGGCTCTGTGCTGACTGTCAGCTCAGAGCCTGGAGCCTGTTTCAGTCTGTGACTCCCTCTCTCTCTGACCCTCCCCTGCTCATGCTGTCTCTCTCTCTCTCTCTCCTAGAAATAAATAAAAAAATATATTAAAAAAAAAAAAACAGGGAGGGGGACAAAAACATAAGAGACTCTTAAACATGGAGAACAAACAGGGTTACTGGAGGGGCTGTGGGAGGGGGGATGGGCTAAATGCATAAGGGGCATTAAGGAATCTACTCTTGAAAGCATTGTTGCACTATATGCTAACTAACTTGGATATAAATTTTAAAAATTAATATAAATAAATAAATATAGATAGAATTAAAAATACATAACAGGAATATCGTATATATCTATAGTGATTCACTAGAGTGAATATGACTGTGAGATACTGGCACAAACTTAGATTATAGACCAATGGAACAGAATAAAGAGTAGAAAAGACATTCCTACATATAAGGATATATAGTAAATCAGGAATTCAGAGCAGTAGAGAAAAGTTATATTTTCAGTAAATATTTCTGGGATAAACTGGACATCCATAAAGGCAAAATAAGACTTGACTGTGTTATACACCATAATTAAGATCAATTCTAGGTGTGTTGAAATATAAGTATGAAGGGGAACCTGGGTGGCTCAGTCGGTTGAGCGGCCGACCCAGGTCATGATCTTGTGGTCCTTGGATTCAAGCCCCACATGGGGCTCTGTGCTGACAGCTCAGAGCCTGGAGCCTGTTTCAGATTCTGTGTCTCCCTCTCTCTCTGACCCTCCCCTGCTCATGCTCTGTCTCTCTCTGTCTCAAAAATAAATAAACGTTAAAAAAATTTTTGAAATATAAATATGAAAACCAAAGCTATTAAGTTTCTAGAGATAGTATAGAAGGATACCCTAATCTCTAAGTAGTAAAAGACTTAGTAAGCAGATATAAATGGCACCAACCATAAAGGAAAATATTAAAAATTTTACTACATTGAAATGAACAACTACTGTTGAGTAAAAATAACATTAAGAGAGTGATAAAAGAGCTTCTTAAGAGAATAATAATTAAAATTAAACTATAGTGGTTAGGAATGCATATTTTATAAATGTGGGGGAAAAATCATTGTAGTGATTAACATGCACATCAGGATAGTGGAAGGAGAGGAAGAGGGAAGAGGCTAGTAACTGGGATAATACAAGAAAAAGGTTGTTGGCAGTGTTTTATTTCTTGACCTGGTGGTGGTTCTGAATGTTTGCTTTCTAATAGTTCATTGAGCTATAATTATGTTTTTGTGTATATCTAAATATGGGCTAGATTTCAGAATAAAAAGTCACTTAAAATATAATACCCCAAATAAATGACTCAGTGATGGAGATTAATCATACTGAGGAGAAAATTAGTGGAACCAGATGATGAATCAGAATAAACTATGCAGAACAGTGCATAGAAAGACAAATAGACGAAAAAAAAAGTAAAACAAATAATTCAGTGAGAAGATTTATGTCAACTAAAGTCCTAAAAACAGAGGGGAAAGGGAATGAGTTGGAATAATAAGTGAGAATTTTCTGTAATTAAAGAAATCATATCATAGATTCATAAAGAACCCAATCCCCAATGAACCAAGATAAATTAAAACATATCCAAGCAAAAAAAAGATATCCAAACTATAATGGATACATTATAGTGAAATTTCAGAAAAACAAAATCAGAGAAAAAATTTTAAGTAGCCAGAAAACAAAACTAACTTAGGCTAATTGAAATTAGGATAGTTGTGATCGGGCTAGAGGAGGAAGGCAATAGTGCTGGGAGAAGACATAAGTGTGTGGGGGTGGGGGGCTTATGGAGTGATTTTAATGTTCTCTTTCTTGACTTACATGGTGGTAATAAGGAGTTGTTCAATTTTTTTAAAAATAGAGATGATTCTTATGGGATACACACTTTTCGATATTTTATGTCAATAAAAATCTGAAAGGAAAAAAGATCTAGACATAAAAACACAAACTTATAGGGGCACCTGGCTGGCTCAGTTGGAGAAGTATATGACTCTTGATCTCAGGGTTGTGGATTTGAATCCCATGTTGAGTATAGGGATTACTTAAAAATAAAATCTAAAAACAAAACAAAAGAACCTTAGAAAAGAGCAGCAGTTGGGCAGCAGTTGGACTGAATCTGACTTTTCAGGAGCCACAATGGAAGCCAGAGGACAAACAGTGTTATCTTCATTTTGTTGAAAGAAAACACTTGCCAACCTAAAATTTCATAACACAGCAAAAATATCTTTCAGGGATGACAGCAAAAAAGACACTTTCATGCATACTAAAATTGAAATGTTTTATCTACAGTAGATCCTCACAGAATGAGATCCTAAGTAATATACTCGAAGAAGAGAAGAGGTCCCAGACAAATGGCCAGGGATGCAGAAGAAAAGGAAGAACAAAGATAGTTATAGGTAAACATAAACTATGAACACTAAATAATAATTATGTCTTGTGATGTTTAAAAATATGTGAGAGTTAATATATGACAATGTAAGCATATAAGATGGAAGGGAATAACCAGAGATAAGTATTGTGAGGAATTGTATTACCTGGAAGAAGAATACAAGTACTAGACAATGTTAGACTTCAACAAATGTCTAGATTAACCACTAAAAAGTGAGAAACAAGATACAATTTTCAAACTATTAGAGGGAAATAAAGAAATGACATATGTATGGGGCGCCTGGGTGGCTTAGTCGGTTAAGCGTCCGACTTTCGCTTAGGTCATGATCTCACGGTTCGTGGGTTCGAGCCCCGCGTCGGGCTCTGTGCTGACTGCCAGCTCAGAGCCTGGAGCCTGTTTCAGTCTGTGACTCCCTCTCTCTCTGACCCTCCCCTGCTCACGCTCTCTCTCTCTCTAGAAATAAATTAAAAAAACCTTAAAAAAAAATTAAAAAAAAAAAAAAAAAGAAATGACATATGTAATTAATCCGAAGAAAGAAAAGAGAAAGAAATGTAAAACCAGTAAGACAAATGGCACATATTAAGTTGGTAGATTTATACTGAAATATATCAGAAATTACATTACATGTAAATAGACTAAATGTTTCAATTAAAAGTCAAAGATTGTCAAACAGAATAAAAAGCAAAATGTTACCATATGATTTTTAACCATAAGATACATATCTAAACAGGGGCGCCTGGGTGGCTCGGTCGGTTAAGCACCCAACTTCGGCTCAGGTCATGACTCACGGTTTGTGGGTTCAAGCCCCACATCAAGCTCTGTGCTGACAGCTAGCTCAGAGCCTGGAGCCTGCTTCAGATTCTGTGTCTCCCTCTCTCAGAAATAAATAAAAACATTAAAAAAAAAAAAGATACATATCTAAACAGGGGCGCCTGGGTGGCTCGGTCGGTTAAGCACCCAACTTCGGCTCAGGTCATGACTCACGGTTTGTGGGTTCAAGCCCCACATCAAGCTCTGTGCTGACAGCTAGCTCAGAGCCTGGAGCCTGCTTCAGATTCTGTGTCTCCCTCTCTCAGAAATAAATAAAAACATTAAAAAAAAAAAAGATACATATCTAAACAGGAACTGGGATGAGATGTCTGGGTGGCTCAGTCAGTTAAGTGTCCAACTTCAGCTCAGGTCATGATCTCATTGTTCCTGAGCTTGAGACCCACATCAGGCTCTGTGCTGACAGCTCAGAGCCTGGAGCTGCTTCAGATTCTGTCTTCCTTTCTCTCTGCCCCTCCCCCACTAACACTGTCTCTCTCTCTCTCCCTCTTTCCTTCTGTCTCAAAATGAATAAACATTAAAAAATATTAAACAAGAATTAAGAACACTTCAAAATAAAAATGTAGAAAAAGATATACTATGCAAACACTAACCAAAATTAAATTAATATAGCTTTACTAGTTTCAGATAAAACAGATTTTAAGACAACATTACTTATTAATAAGTTATTTCATGGGGTGCCTGGGTGGCTCAGTTGGTTAAGCATCCGACTTCAGCTCAGGTCATGATCTCACGGTTTGTGGGTTCGAGCCCCACGACGGGCTCTGTTCTTACAGCTAGCTCAGAGCCTGGAGCCTGCTTCGGATTCTGTGTCTCCCTCTCTCTCTGACCCTCCCCTGCTCAAACTCTCTCTCTTTCTCTCTCTCTCTCTCTCTCTCTCAGAAATAATTTTAAAAATTTTAAAAAAATAACAAGTTATTTCATGATGATAAAACATTAGATTCAACATGAGTATATAATAATTCTAAATCTAATGCTCTAATAACATGGCCTTTCCATTTATAAAGTTAAAAATTAAATGAACTACAATGAAAAACAGACAAATCAATAATCTCAGAAGAAGATTTTAACACATTTCTTTTCAGTACTAAATAGAAAAACCATACAAAAATCAGTAATAATTTCACAGATTTAAATAACATAATTAAACAGATTTGACTTTATGGAATACTTTTCAAACACACAAAGAATTTTTTTTTCATTGACTTATATACTCTGAACCAAAAAAGCAAGCATCAAGAAATTTGAAAGGAAAGAATGTTATGCAATATATACTTAGATTACAAGGAAATTGTGGCAAAAATACCCAGGAAGGGAAACCTAGAAAACTTCCACATATTTAGAAATTAAGAGAAATTTGGGGCACCTGGGTGGCTCAGTCAGTTAAGTGTACAACATCAGCTCAGGCTATGATCTCTCAGTTCATGAGTTCGAGCCCCACATCAGGTTCTGTGCTGACAGCTCAGAGCCTGGAGCCTGCTTTGGATTCTGTTTCTCCCTCTTTCTGCCCCTCCCCTGCTCATGCTCTCTCTCTCTCTCTCAAAAATAAATATTACAAATTTTTTAAAAAAGAAATTAAGGAAGGGAGAAAATATTTTGAACTCCTAATCAAGCTGCTCTTGGAAATTTATAGCCTTAAATCCATACCGGGGGGGGGTGGTAGTCTGGAAATTAAAGAAATAAGTATCTATCTCACTAAATGAAATAGAAATGACAGACACAAAGGTGTCTGGCTGGCTCTGTTGGTAGAGCATGCAACTCTTGATCTTGGGGTCATGAGTCCAAGCCCCACATTGGAGGAGAGTTTACTTAAAAGAAAATATAAAACAGTGATGATCAAACATTGGTTCTTTATAAAGAGAAAAAAATTGATAAACTTTTGGTGAGAATGAATATATATATATATATAAAGAGAGAGAGAGAGAGAGAAATCACATAGCAGGCCCAAGACTTCATGGAACCTAGAGTGACCTTTTGGACCCCAAACACAGATAGATAGATAGATAGATAGATAGATAGATAGATAGATAGATAGATAGATAAAGAAAGAAGCAACAAATACTTTAAAAATCATATTTATATTTATGGGATCAATGAATATGCATAAATAATCATTTCACTTGTTTTTGCCAAAAAAGACATTTATGTCTTAAATGTTAGTATGGAAATGAATATAAAAACAGTAGTTTTTTCTAAAAATGTAACCTTGATCAAGAAACAACTATTTTTTTAACTCAATACAGATATTTACTCACCTTTAGTAACTTGATTTCTCGCATAGCAATTTTTTTAACCATTTTGTCATCATCGCTTTCTAAGAACTTCTTGATGGCCACAATTCTTCCACTATCTTTATTCCGACACTTCATCACCATTCCATAGCTCCCTTCTCCAACCAATCCTAGATTCTCATATTTTTCCATTATTAATTCAAAACCAAAAGGAATTCTTCCCGCTGTGGAACCCAAAACATAGAGTTAGTAATGCTGAGTATATTAATTTCTTCCACCTTTCCAGTAAATGAATCCTTCCCCACTTGTTTTCCATATTAGAGCGGTCACTGTGTCAATGGCTGTCCTGTGCTGACTCACAACTTCTTATTGTTTCCACATCTAACCTGTTTTCAAAATGTTAACATACATTTCATAACAGACAAAGCAAATGGAAATAAAGCCATTAAATTTAAATTATTAGATGCCATGTTAATGAAATTCAATACATTTGTAATTCAGATAAAGCAATACTTGAACCATCATTCAATATAATTAAAGCTTACTTTAGAAAAACAGTTCCTTTTCACTCAGAGGTGAAAAAGTATAAGTGAGTTTGGCTTTTTGTTTTGTTTTTAAGATTTTATTTTTAGGTAATCTTCACACTAAATGTGGGGCTTGAACTCACAACTCTGAGATCAAGAGTCACATGCCCTATGAATGGAAACAGCCAGGCGCCACAATGAGTTTGCTTTTAGTGAAGATCAAATTTATTACTTTTTTTTTTACATCAGGCTTAAAAAAGCAATTGAAAATCCTTATGCATTTTCTATTCAATTAGGAAAAATATTTGCTCACAAAATGATCATTTACCAAGTTAACACTTAGGAACTTTCATAAACTTTTTTTTTTTTTTTTTTACTTTTTCTTACTGTAGTAATTAAATTCCCATATTGAACTTACAAAATAACAACAATGGCATCACAGTATATAAGCAGATTTTTTAAAAATTAAATTTTGGTAGTACCTCATACAATATTTCAAAAATACTTTTAATGATTACTCGCTATAAGTATGATCATTTGAATTTTATGTTTAGAATTCTTTTACATCTCATTAAATGGCATTTTCTGGATAGCAGCAATCCTAATAATGATTAATGAAGGATCAACAATTATTCCACTACATATTTTGGTATAGAAAAAACTTTTCAGTTCAAACACAGATTTTAATTCACAAGGTTTGATTGCCATGAAATATAAAAGCTAATAAACAACAACTCTAAAGTAAAACTTATTTTTTAAATCTGATTTTGAAATTAAATTCCAGAAGCAAAGAATAAAAATATTGTCCTTACTCCCAACACAGTTCTAAAAGTTTTAGAAGAAAAAATAATCTTTCAGTAACTATATATTCAAGTGATGATTCATAGCTGAATTTTTTAACTTAATAATACAAAAATACTCATTTATAAAATGTGGGGGGGGAAATCTCTCACTTATTTTATTAATTGTGTCCTTATGGCAATCTAAAACTAATTTACCCAGATTGTGAATTACAATGTTTTATTTTCTTCCCTATTAGTACACTGCTAACAAAAAACAAGACAAACACCCTCTTTGTTCTAGCAAACTGGTAATCCATTGTATACATTTTCAGGAGTTCACCTTAATAATTTAGGGTTTTATAAATATATATGTAAGTATATATATATATATATGCCAGTAGATTAATCTTCTGGTTTTCCACGTATATCTATGCTTATATATTAATCTTCTGGTTTTTCATGTATATAAGCGTAGATATACATGGAAAACCAGAAGATTAATCTACTGGCAAAAAAGATGAAAATAAATTCCAGTCAACACCAAATCTAGTTCTTTCATTATTTTACTACTAGCTTTGATAGTAGATTCTATAAACTGTTTAGAGAGCAGTGTCCCCAATGCTAACTTTCCACATTTTTGATGTATTAACTTCCATTTAACATCTATTAACTATTTTAAATAAAACTTTAAATAAAATGTGAGTTTGGAAAAAATTCTCAGTGTAATTCTATCTCTTCTTTCCTGAATATTTTTTTTTTCTTCCATTAAGACAGCATGCTTCCTTAAGGACTAGACTTTAGGTTTATCATACCAAGGACAGAAATAGCTGGACTCTATCACCTGGATCATTTTTAAACATTTCTCAATTGGTGTCCTCAGTATTCGAAAATGCAAAGTGAACAAAATTAAAATTACCTTAGGCATGTCTGAGATGTTCTGAAGCATATCACAAGCTAACATTAGGCGAGTTGATTACTCCAAGTTTATTCTGGAAACCAACCACACATTTAGTCACAGCACACTGAACACACCTGCTTTTTCAAGCAGCCCTGCCCACAAATACCTTAAAAGTATGGCAGCTTAAAAAGCCTCTTGTTTCCTGAATCAGTTACTCATAAACTATAGCTTTTCATGCCTTCTACGCCTGTGTGTAAGGGTAACACAAACTGAAAGGATGCCTGGCCAATTGGCAATGCGGTATTTCCGGATATGTGCCATGTAAGCATATAGTTCGAATCCCAAAAACTTAGATAATAAAAATAATGTTTATTTTGCTAAAGACAACCAGATTGAAATCTATCACAGATCAAACAACGGGATAATCGAAGCTTTTAAAAGTACTATACTTACTGTTTCTTTAAAATCCTTTCTCATGGAAAGACCCAAAGGTTTTCAACTTGGAAACAGATTTGAGGTGAAATGCATCTCGCTCGCAGGGCTGAAGGATGCTGACTAGCAAACCAGCAATTCCGGAGCTGTTACGATTTCTTCTGTGGACACAGTCACGGGTCCTGGGTGAATCAGGCAGGGAGGCAGATTGGCCTCGGCCTGCGGCAGGCTCACACTCCGGAGGACCGCGGGCCGCATGCTGTCGTCGTCAAGGCAACGACCTCACTCTGCCCCAACCATAGGCTCAGCCTCCAGAGAGAGATACAGCCCAGGTCGGAATGCGTCCACGGCAGGCACCAATACGCCTGTTGGCGCCAAGACCCGTAAGAAATTAGCTGGGTGAGAAGGCACCGTCTGCCAGCTCGGAAGGTGCCCAGTCCCTGGAGTCTGTGAACCTGCGTGGCTCCTGCAAGCCCTGGATGAAGGCGTTGGCCACCGAGCTGCAAGGGGGCGGGTTCTCACCCGCCCGGCCCCGCCCGGAGTGCGCCAAGCCTCCCGTGTTCTGATTGGCTGGGCTCTGTCGTCACGAGCTACGATTGGCTCAGCGCCCACCACTCTGCCCCTTCACCTGAGGCTCGGCCCAGGTTCGGTTCACTGAAGCGCAGACGCCAGCATCCACACATGCTTCAGTTCTCGAATAGGGAGCACATCACTGCGATCCCGGTGTTCATGGAGAGGATAGAATGGGTGGTGGTTTTGTAGAAAACGGATGGGAGAGACAAGCACAGCTTCGTCGGCCCCGGGCCCCCGGCGCTCTCATCCCGAAGGCTCAGGCCTGACCGCGGTTAGGTGCTTCCTTTCCGGTAAGGGCAGTGGGGCCCGGCGGGGCAAGGTAGGGGATGAGGGTGACAGTCTAGGAGGTGATGATTATTAGGTGAGGCAAGGTGAAAGTAGGTAGGTGACAACACAACTGATGTTAGGAGGAACCTTGGGAAGGACACCTTGGGCACCGAAGTGAGGGATATACTTTTAGTGGAGATAATGGAAGAGGGAGAATAGACACGAATGAACGAAGAGGAAAGGGGCTAGGGCGGTCGGGGAACTAGAAGAAATGTACATTACTGGCGTGTGGCAGCCAGAATGGGGCGAGTTGGGGTTGAGATGTTTCAGGCACAGACCATGGCCTTGAGGCTAGATCCACGACCAGGCAAAATTGGTGGGTCAGAATTACCCACAGGCTTAAGCCACATAAGAAAGAGTATTTCTCGTCAAGTAATTTGGGCTTTAGGCCATACCCCTGCAGTGAAGGGGCCTTAAGCACGCAGTTACTTTCACATTAGGTCATGAAAACTAAACATTTTATAATCGTATTTGTTCTCTAGAACACCTTGATCTAGTGAAGAGAGTGTCCCGGAATAGCAGATATTTTTACCTATAGTCAATATTAAGGTAGTAATCCCTTCTTGTATACTAAGAAATAAATATTCTTATTCATAAATCATCTTTTGTGAGTTTGGTTAGTGTGAATTAATCTGCCAGTGCTTGATCACCTTGGTCGAGCTGCATAAAATCTATTTCTTGAATCTGTAATGAGGAGCCAACCTAGGACCTGGGTATGGAAAGAATACAATTCTTGGGTCAATCCAAGATGTCTTAATGTAGCAATTAGCTCTATCCTTGGTTGTGACCAAGTGGGAGGGAGCCACCGATTTTGTTGCCTCTATAGGCTATAACAGAATCTCATGAACTGTTACATGAAAGGCAGACCCCCTTGTATAAAGTGGCAAATCAAAGTTTGTTGAGACGGAAGCTTGAGAACAATACCACCAAAATATTTTCCTTTTCCAACTTTACAAATATATTCAACAACATAAACATATAAAGGCCCCTCTAGGCAAGAGGTCCTGAACCTTAAATAACCCATTTATATCCCAAAGGGAACCAAAAGGATAAAAGACTAAAAATACTAGATTTGGTGAATAGACAATGCTTGAGAGAACAGTTTCAAAAAGAACTGAGTTTGAAAGCCAACTGTGAAGGGCACATATGGTATTCAACACTTCTACATCTTGGATAAAGCCCCCGGCAGGTTTGCTGAAGAGGAGGTAGCATTATGTAGAAGCAGGGTTGGGCTATTGCTTATTTTTTGGTGGGGGGGAATCTTTGTAGGGGAAAAGAATGGAGGGAAGCTTTAAAAAGGCAAGAAAGGAAATAATGAAAAGCCAGAACAGGTGGTGAAGAGAAGGTAATAAAGTGTGAAAAGGTCTTAATCTTGAAGAGGCTTAGAGAAAGAAAAGAAAAACTGAGAAAAGTGTAGGACAGATACATTAGCTGGCCTAGATCTTTTTAAAGAACTTCATTTTTGCTGAAAAAGATAATGATTGAGGCTCAAGGCTCTGAGAGCAGAAATACCTTGAAATAAGTAGTTACAAAAAAGTCATTTTGCTATGAAAAGAATACAAAATAGTAAAATGTGCCCAGTTAAGCCTAAGTTTACAGTGAAACCAGCTGACTCTGTTTTATAGGATTTTGCATCCCCAGGGGCAAGGATGAAGGAAATAGATGGCACAGAAACTAACTCTTAGAGAATTGGTAGTACAAGGAGTTTAAAAAATCAAGTATGATGGAGGGGTGCCTGGCTGGCTCAATCAGAAGAGAATGTGACTCTTGATTTCAGGTCGAGTTCAAGCCCTATGTTGGGTATAGAACTTACTTTAAAAATTTGTTTTAAAAGGAAATCAAGTATGATGGAGAAAGAACCATTGAAATGGCTTGCCATGGGTCTCAGCTAGATAGGAAGACATATTATGACAGAAGTTAGCTAATAAACTGAAAATACAAAAGCACTGAAGGAATGTAGGTCACATAGGCATATAGGCATGACGTTTAGTAGTAGTAAAATAGGAGAAAATGTTACTGTTAAAGCTATTTGTGAATTTAAGACCTTGGAAGTAGCACAAGATGATGATAATCAGTTCTAAAGCATGTTCTAAGGGGCACCTGGGTGGCTCAGTCAATAAGATCACAGTATGAAAAGTGATGAACTTTTTATGAAAAATCATAACATGAACTACTCAAGTAAGACAACAGAAGAAGAGTTTGAGGACATTTTAATCTCTAAAGAAAGTGAAAATATTCTAAGAATCTAAAGAATAGTGTGTGGGAGTGAATGAGATTGACAATGAGAGAGAAGAGCTTGACATATGGCAAAAAAAGCAAAGGTTAAGAGACTAAGGACCATATGACCCAGCAATTCCATTCTTAGGTATATACCCAAGAAAAAATGAAAACATATGTTCACATAAAAACTTTTACACAAATGTTTATAGCAGCATTGATATTCATAATAGCCAAAAAGTGAAACTCAAATATCCATCAACTGATGAGTGGATAAACTATGGTATAGCCATACAATGGAATATTATTCAGCCATAAAAGGAATGAAGTACTGACACATGCTACAGCATGGATAAATTTTGAAAACATTATGCTAAGTCAAAGAAGTCTGACATGAAAAGCCATGTGTTGACTCCATTTATGTAGTGTCCAGCATAGGCAAATCCATAGAAACAGAAAGTAGATTAGTAGTTACCAGGGACTGAGGGGAAATATGGGAATGAGGAGTGATTACTAGTGGGTATGGGATTCTTTCTAGGGTGATTAGATAGTGGAGTTAGAGAGTGGTCATGGATATACAATCTTGTGAATATACCCAAAGCACTGATTTGTACACTTTAAAAGGATGGATTTTACATATGTGAATTATATCAATATAAAAATAGATTACAGGACAAGAAATATGTGACCTCCTAAGAAATCTTTTTCCGTAAGTTTATGTATTTTAGCTTACAGTAGCTCAACTCTTCCTCACATCAGCAATCATCCTATTAAGTGACACTTGGCAACAGTCATTCTCTACATTTCTTGACATCCGAAAACGATGTGCTTTGGTCAATTTCTTGCCAAAAATAAAACAAACAAAATACCTCTCACTTAGGTCCTATGAGACACTGATTTATCATAGGTTTTTGGCATCACTTCAAATGAGTCACTGAGTGAATAGAAGGGCCATAAAATTGCAGACTACAAAAAGTAGTCTTTATTTCCAGTATATTAGAGAGCGTGCACCTGTGAATACATCTCTCCATTCTATGAAGAAAACAGACTGACTTATTTTGAAGTTCTGGTTCTTTGTTAGAAGGACGCTTGCCATAGAAGAGAAAATTCTGCTCTCAACCTAGAGGTTGATTTGATGACCTCATTACTACATATGAAAGTGATTAGGACGACAATCAAGTTTGAAAACCTAAAGTACAACTACCACTTGCTTTGCCGAATTCAACATACATGTATATTGTAGCAGTGTGAACCTGGAAATTCATTCCTCAAATGTGAAAAATATACATTGTTTGCACTGGCAACATGCCTCTTGATATTCCATCTCCCGCTAGCCTCTACCCCATTCCTCGCTGTTAATCCTTATAGCAAAACCACAGAAAAAGTCTTATTTGTTTCTTTGTTTGTTTGTGTTTTTTAAGTAGGCTTCTCACCAGTGTGGAGACCCACACAGGGCCTAAGATAAAGACCTGAGCTGAGTTCAAGAGTCCAACGCTTAACTGACTGAGCCACCCAGGCACCTGGAGTCTATTTGCTTCTTACCTCTAGTTCTCTTTCCGGCTTTCATCCTTATCACTTCACTGAAATAGTTCTTTCCGAAAGTCACTATGGCTTACATCCTGCCGAGGCCATCTGTGCTAGAGAGTACTGTTCACAATAAGCTGTTTCCTTTTCCTGTACGTATTATGGTTTACTTATTTTCTGCGATCTCCATTGAGGTTGGGGTCATGTGACTTAATTCAAGCCAATGGAATATGAGATATCTACCATTCACAGTCTTTTGGCCCATAAAATTCTCCATTCAAGATCCTTCATATTCCTGTTCTCTTTCAGCTGGCTATAAGAAAGATGGCTACAGCGTGATCTTGAAGTCACATGTTAAAGCTGGTAGAGACTTCATTCACCTATGTTCCTAAATGACTCCACGGTGGAGATCCCAGACCAGTGGCCTCTTCACTACCACTCTATTTTTTATAGGAGGAGTAAAAAAGCTATTCTGTTTGTGCTATTAGACATGTTGGGGGTCTATTTATTATAGCAGATAGCCCAGTTTAATTAATTTGCTCTCTTATTTGACCTGTCAGCAGCATTTGATACAACTGCCTATTCTTTCCTTCTGAGATAAATTCGTGAAATGTAGCTTTCCATGACACCAGTTCTTGCCATACTTTGTCTCTCAGTTTCCTTTGTAGGCTTCTCCTGTATTAGAAGCCTAAATGTTGAGAGTATCAGAGGGCTCAGTCCTCAGCTTCTCTTTTGTATACTCCCTTCCCAGATAATCTCATCTTATCCAATACCTGCAAAGACCTATATTGACCACTCACAGCAGTGAGCTCTCCTCCAAATTCCAAAATCAAACCAGCTGACATTTCTTCCTGGCTATCCAATTGACATAGGAAACCTAACATGGCTGAGAGAACTGTTAATTTTTCCCTTTACAATCTACTCTTGTTCCTTTGATATCTCAGTAGAGTACCACTTTCCTCTCAAGTTCCATCAAAATCCCAGGGATCATCCTTGAACATTATCTTTCCCTCACAGTCAGAATCCAATCCATAATTAAGTCTTGTAGGTTCTATCTCCATAATACATCTTATTAGCTAATCATTTGTCACCATCTTCATAACTGCAACCCTAATCCAAACCACCATCACCATCACCTGACATCCCTTCCGGACAGGCTTCACGCTAATTCAGATCACATCACTTCCCTGTTCAGGTCCCTACAATCCCTGTACAAGAAGAAAATCCAAACTACAAGGTTACCCACAATTTAACTCTTATCTTTTGATATCTGCTGTTATGTGCACACTGGCCTTATTGCCCTCGAATACACCAAGCTCCTTCCAAACACAGGATCTGTGCAATTGTTCTTCCTTCTATTTGGAATGTCTCCTACCAGATCTTACCAAGGCTGCCTTTCTTCATTTTGGGCCTCAAATGTGCCTCTTCAGAAAGGCCTTTCATCATCACCCTCAGGAACTGCCCATCTCCGGTCACTATGACGTTCTCCACTAGTTCTACCCTCTATTAGTTATGTGATCTCGGGAAAGTAGCTGAATTAACTTTCTGTAATTAACTCAGTGCCTGAATTAACTCTTCTGTAAAATAAACAGCATTCCTTCTTGTAGGATTACTGCTGGGACTAAAGGAATTGTATTGTGCCCGGGACTTATTAGGATTGAAATTACTTTTTTTTTTTTTAATGTTTATTTATTCTTGAGAGAGAGAGAAAGCACAAGTGAGGAAGGGGCAGAGAGCCAGAGAGACACAGAATGTCAAGCAGGCTTCTGGCTCTGAGCTATCAGCACAGATCCTGACGTGGAACTCGAACTCACCACCAACTTTGAGATCATGACCTGAGCTGAAGTCAGATGCTCAACCAACTGAGCCAACTCAGGCACCACTCTTTTTTTTTTTTTTTTTAATGTTTACTTATCTTTGAGAGAGAAAGGGAGGGAGGGAGGGAGAGAGAGAGGGAGAGGGAGAGAGAGAGAGGGAGAGGGAGAAGGAGAGGGAGAGGGGGAGAGAGCGCGAGAACAAGCAGGGGAGGGGCAAAAAGAGGGGGAGACACAGAACCCGAAGCAAGGAAGCTCCAGGATCTGAGCTGTCAGCACAGAGCCCCATGCGGGACTCCTACTCACAAACCACGAGATCATGACCTGAGCCGAAGTCAAGAGTCAGACACTTAACTGAGCCACCCAGGTGCCCCTGAAATTACTTATTTCTATGTTGTTGCGGCCTTCCCTCAAAAAATACAAGTTTCCAGAGGGTAGGCTGTACCCGCTGGATTACTAGCCAGCACCTAGGAAGATTTCTGGCACATACTAAGATTCTGATATTTACTGACTGCTGTGTAAATCCTTCTCACTTCTCTCACACGTTTGTTACTGCTTTGAAACATCACTCTAAGTCATTTCCGAGAAGGCGTCATGTACTGAAACGTCACTCACATCTGTTCTCTAAGTCACTATCCTCATCACCAGTATGCAAGAATTTTTTTACCTCTACAAGTTTAGTTCACCTCTTTAAAAACATTAAAAAAAAAAAACTTCATAGGGTAATCAGATTTTAAAATATATGTAAAATCATAGGCCCTCAAAAATTAATCCTTTTTCTCAGCTCAGAGACTCGTAATATTTAACAATGATTTGACTTCTCAATGACTTCTTAAGTAAACTCTACCCCACCTCCTGACATGGGGCTCAAACTCCAGACCCGGAGATTGTCACATGCTCTACTGATTGAGCCAGCGAGGTGCCCCTGCAGCTGTTTGACTTCTATTCCGATTTTCTACTCTGCCTCATTACTTACTGCTGTGCTTCCTGAATGGAGTTCCTGATTAAGGGATCCTTAGTTTTAGGATCCGACTAATGCTGGAGGCTGTGATTTTACAATTTGCTAAAATAAAACCAGGATAAAAATGCATTGCATTCAAAGTTTAAATTTCTGGTATTTAAAACCCATTTTCTAAAATTAAATAACTCATCCTTTAAGGCAGATTGACACTTGTGGCTAATGCAGTGTTTCAAATCATTTCATACTAGTATGACTGCAATATCCTTTCTGAGCTTCAGTCTCCTTGGCTGTGAAATAGTTGACTACTCTTAACCTGCCTAAATATTAAATGAGATATAAAGCTACCAGAAATGTGTTCATAGTATATCTTCAAATATTATAGAAAACTCATTTTAGAAATAAAAATGGGTGTAAAGATATTTTACCGGTTGTACTGTTTTAAAGTGCAAGTGTCTGGTTCTCATTGATTTAGATCTTTATGCTATCCAGAACTCAAATCCTTCTCAATTCCTTTCATCAAAATACCTCCTAAATTCAACTGTCAAAAAATAACCTAAATCTATTTCCCTCCCTCAGACAGAAGTCTTTTCTTTTTTTTTCAGACAGAAGTCTTGAAATACAACAGCATATCAGTTTTCCTTCTTCCATTCTTGTCCTCCGTCTATTCTTGACATGGCATTATTCTATCACTCCCATACTTCATTTTCCTTAATGGTTTTCTGTAGCAATTAGGAAAAAAAAACCACTTCAAATTCCTTACCCTGGTTTTAGGTGATCTAGTCCCTGTATCTCTCCTACCCCACACACCTCTTACCATTTTTTTTTTAAATGTTTTATTTATTTCTAGGAGAGAGAGAGACAGCGTGAGCAGGGGAGGGTTAGAGAGAGAGGGAGTCACAGACTCTAAAACAGGCTCCAGGCTCTGAGCTGGCCGTCAGCACAGAGCCCGATGCGGGGCTCGAACCCATGAACCGCGAGATCATGACCTAAGCGAAAGTCGGACGCTTAACCGACTAAGCCACCCAGGCGCCCCACTCTTACCATTCTGCCACCTCTCAACCCTACTTCACCTACCGCAAGCACTTCGCATTACCTTCCATGCTTTTCCAATTTTCCAGGCTTTACATTAGCTGATCCCTCTGGCTGGAGTGCTGGAATGGGTGACTGAAGAACACCATTCTAAAGCTGGCACCCACTTGCTAGGGTCTTAACCTCCCTTCATGCTTTGCATAGCATTTACAACTATGGCTTCTCCATTATCAAGTAAATAAGCCTAGGGAGAGCAATGGATTGTCTTATTCGCTCATGTAATTTCAACATTAAGAACAGAGCCTGGGGGTGCCTGGGTGACTCATGGCTCAGGTCAAGATCTCGTGGTTTGGGAGTTTGAGCTCTGCATCGGGCTCCATGCAGACACCTGAGCCTGGAGCCTGCTTCAGATTCCCTGGCTCCCACTCTCTGCCCCTACTCCGCTCATGCGCTCTCTCTCAAAAATAAATATTAAAAAAAGAACAGGGCCTGGCACACAAAGGTACTCAATCAACACTTCATCAAATGTTAAATGGTTTGTTATGAAAACAATGGTATAATAGGGCACCTGGGTGGCTCAGTCCCTTAAGTGTTCCACTCTTGATTTCGGTTCAGGTCATGAGACTGAGCCCCATGTCAGACTCTGCTGAGTGTGGAGCCTGCTTGGGATTCTCTCCCCCATCCCCCACCCCCTCAAAAATAAACATCAAACAAAAAGCACAAAAAAACAATAGTATAATAAACTGTATAAAGGAAAATAGTATAATAAAGTAAATGCCAAAGTATTTACAGGGACCATCTATATGGATTAGACTAAGAGTTCATTCTTGTGGATTACCTGTATATTTTACAATGTGCACTTTAAAAAAAAACTGCAATAACTGGCTATTTCATATATTGTTTTTGAAACTAAAAGGCACAAACCAAAATTTTACACAATCCTAGATAACTTGATCTTTCCAAATCCAAGGTCTCACTAGGACTCCTGCCTCTTCACCCAGAAAGCCTGTTTTTCACTTGTGTTCCACGTACCATTTTATTCCTCCAATTATGCAACTGAGAAACCTAGAATTCTTCTTAGATAATACCCTTTCCCTCACCAAAACCTGGCCATTTTACCCCCCATGTCTTTCAAATTCTTCAAATTTCTAACACCAGTAGTCTAGTACACCTCAATACAAACTAGTACTACACTTTAGTATCATATCTTTTGACTGAAATACTGGCCATATCCATTCACCTGATTTAATCAATTTGTCACAGAGCTCCTTCAGTTTGTTTCCTCTGTAGCTGGAGATATTTCAAAATAGAATTACCTGCCTCTACTTGTTAAAATCTTCAACTTCAAACTACTCTTAGGATTAAGACCAATCAACCAAGGCCCTTGTCGCCCCCCCTTCTAAATATGCACCCACACACTTCTTACAAGCCTGAAAAACTGACAGGAGGGAGACAAGGGAAGTTTTGAGAACATGAGACTTCAAGTTTTTCTACATGAAATAGGTCAAAAAAATGAAATGCTCGTTATTAGAGTCAGGTATGCGTAAATCATTTAGAGAAAAGATATTACTTTGGACTTCCGAATTTAGAATTTTCTAGGACTTCAAAGGGGCACATGGCAAAAAAAAACAATTTAAAAAATGGGCTTCAGGGGAGTGGACGCTTGGATGGCTCAGTTGGTTAAGCACCCAATTTTGGCTCAGGTAATGATCTCACAGTTCGTGAGTTCTAGCCCCATGTTGGGCTCTGTGCTGACAGCTCTGAGCCTGGGACCTGCTTTGTATTGTGTCTCTGTCTCTGTCTCTCAAAGATGAATAAATGTAAAAAAAAAAAAAAAAAATTAAAAAAGTGTGTTTGGAACACAGGATAGATTGACAGGAGAAATGGAATAAAGTCAAAAGTACTAACAGTGGGGCACCTGGGTTAAGTGTCTGACTCCATTTGGGCTCAGGTCACGATCTCATGTTTTGTGAGACCGAGTCCTGCGTCAGAGCAGACCCTGCTTAGGATTCTCCCTCTCCTTCTCCCTTGTGCTCTCAAAAATAAACAAATTTGAAAGAAAAAAAAGTAACAATACTTGCAGAGAACATTACACTTTTAGGTACTTTATAGATTTGACTCACTGGGAATCCTCACAATCACCCACCTTCCAGAAGCACAGAACAAGGATCAACCACTGAATGGTGGAGTTCCCATTCAAGCCCAGTTGTCTCCAAAGCTCTCCTCTTGACTATTTTATCATATAGTAGCTACTGAATGGACAATCTATTGAAGTTGTGCCTGGCCTAAATGAAACCACCCAAAGTTTTCCAGGAAAGAGACTGTGAGTACAGAAGGGATTTGGAGGGGTTGGGAGATGGTAAGATAAAGCACAGAAAATGAGCAATTAAAGGAATATTAATGTCTTGTCACAAAAGTGAGAGCATTTGGGGCGCCTGCTTGGCTCAGTTGGTTGAGCATCCGACTTCCACTCAGTTCATGATCTCATGGTTGGTGAGTTCAAAGCCCTACGTCGGGCTCTGTGTTGACAGCTCAGCGCTTGGAGCCTGCTTCGGATTCTGTGTCTTCCTCTCTCCCTGCCCCTCTGCCTCTCATGCTCTCTCAAAAATAAACTAGCTTTAAAAAAAAAAAAAAAAAGTGAAGGCATTTGAAGTAGGCAGCCAACTTTACCACAACTATTAGAATGAAAAAAAAAAAAAGAGATCCAAGGACAAAGAGATCAATTAATTTGGCAAGAGAAGCATACAGAGTAATCTTCCTGTAGATGTTTAATTCTAAATCTGCATTTATAGCATTTTGCCCAGTATCTGCTCATGCTAAAAACTTTCCTATTAATTCTGAAGCATATTAAACATGTGTATAAATAGATTTGAAGATTTTAGTCTGTATTTGTCAAAAATACCCAGAAACCTTATTAGTTAGGAATTATTTGGCTTAATGACATAAATTATTTTAAAATATTACTCCCTGTATGAACCTCCTGAAATCTATCACAAAGGGAAATTTCTGTCGTGATGTAATAGTATTCATCTATCCAGTAACTTTAAAATAATTTAGGGGCATCTGGGTGGCTCAGTTGGTTAAGCATCCGACTTCAGCTCAGGTTCTCACGGTTCGTGGGTTCGAGCCTCACGACGGGCTCTGTTCTTACAGCTAGCTCAGAGCCTGAAGCCTGCTTTGGATTCTGTCTCCCTGTCTCTCTGACCCTCCCCTGCTCATGCTGTCTCTTTCTCTCTCAGAAATAAATAAAAAAAAATAACAATTTAAAAAATAAAATAATTTAGAACTATGGCATCAAATTAAGCAAGAGTCTACTACTAAATAGAAAGTCTTATGGAACACAGAATGAAAAGAGGAAAAAAAGGGTCTTTATTCTTCTGTAGTTAAAATATAAATAATGAGCAAGTTGTCCTAACTTAAAGGGAAAATATGAACATCCATCCACTAAATTTTCTTTCACTTGCCACAAACTATAGCATGATATCATAATTGAAATGAAGTTCCTTGTGTGGCTAAAATGTTCAAATATTTTATTCCACATCAATTTTCTAGACCAAATGAGAATTCTTTGCTTCAAATGTGGTTGTTTTCAATATAGTATGGCATTTATGTTTTACCCCTTGTAAAAATTGTTTTTACCCAGCTATAAAGTTAGGTAAGTTATTACATTATAATTAAAATTTAAAAAATCTTAAGTCTTACTTCCTTGACAATACTGAAATCTGGCTTCTCTCCAGTACAAACTTGTGAAGACTGAAGAAATCTTCATAAACAACAGTAACAGGAAAAAATCATTTATAACCATCCCTTTTAACAAAACTAAAGTCTCAAGTTCTAAAATTAAGTATGCATTAGGACCTCACTTTTCATTTGAAATATACACTTGTAAATGTGACTATACTTTCCCTTTAATATTCTTTTAGAGCTTGACAAATTTGTTCTAATTTCTGAATTGGTTTACGTCCATAACTTCAGATAACTTCAATCTTCCCATCCCTTTTCCTTCCCTTCTGATATAGGAGGTAAAAATCCTTTGTAAAACTCAAGTTTTGGTTTTTCTTTAAATAAATGTTTAGTAAGTAATCTGCTTTAGATCATTCTCACCTTCCTTGTATTTCATTATTGTTTGGATATTCTTTAACTTGTATACCCCAGTTAGCTATGTGAACTGGGATAGATCTCTTAACCATGTTCAAGTCTTACACTAAAATATTTTACTTTTTTATACATCAAATTTCACAAACAAGCAGCAGTTGATTTTAGAACAATTCCTTATTTTTCCTGAGGCGATATGAAATGCAAAATGAAGAAAATACTATGGAACACAAATCTACAGATTAAATTAGGGACATAGATAAATGCTGCAGACATCAGTAGTTTATTGTTTGTTTAGTCCAAACACATTCAAAATGGAAACTCAAAGAATACTTTTCCACCTGAAACAATTAAACTAGATTCTACTAGCATATAATGCTTAACACATTACAGCAATAAAGATGGTAATCCATTGTCTTCTATACCTACTAAAGCCAAGATGGTAAAGCCAATTTGGTTGCAATAGTGTCATAAGGATAGAATATTACCATCAAAAAAAAAAAAATTAGCAAATAACAGTAATGGTCAATGAATATTTTTACTCTGGTTCACTGAAAAGGGGACAAAATGTTAAAAGTCCACAGTACTGCAGGTGAACAATCACCATGTAAACTTCTCCATGTGATGGTTTTTTTTTCCCCCATGGTATGTAAAGACTGAAGCTGAATGGCTCTTTACTCTAATTTTCTATTACACTTAACATTTGTCATTACTTTTGGTGCCAAGAAAGTTTTCATGGGTGACGGGGCAATATCCTAGATTGGAAATTATATATATATTTAAAAAGGTAAGGACAAAGAAATAAAAGAATAGAGGGAAAATATGCTATAAAAAAAACCCGAAACACTGACAATAAACCACTTACTTAAAAGTAGTTTGAATAAAGGCTTCAAAATGCAAAAGTAATTTTCTGGTAAGAACTTCAAGTACTATACATCAGAAAGTGTAAAAGTGTTCAAACAGGAAAAAAAATCTTTAAGTCCCCACCCCCCCAATGGAAACTATGAGAAATCTGTGTCCCCCAAATATATGCAATAGTGCAAGAATTTTCCCCAAACATGGAAGACCTCTTTCAAAGGGGAAAAAAAGGAGAGATTTCACTTATATTGCCCAGTACATGAAAAAGAAAATATGTGCATCATTTGCTAGTTTACTAAATAGCAAACAGTCCCATAATTCAGAACCAGTTTGCTACTATGTCAAGTGCATTTTTTGTTTTTACGAAGATTGGAGAAGTCTTCCATGCTAACAAGCAGCTTTAAGTGGTCACACTTAATTTACCTCACTCCTAGCCTGAAACATCAGAAACTGTTATGTACCAAATGCTCCAAGCATAAAATTGGATATCCTTTGCCATACTTGCGGTTTACTGGAACTTGCTATAAAGACAGACAATAATCCAGCAGCTACAAACTTTGCTCACAGAATTGTTTAGAGATTCATGTAAAAATAAAAGATGCCGTCCCAGACTTAAATTCAGAGCCACTCGGGTGCTGACATCAGTTCAAGAATTGTGCAAAATGAATGACAGTTCCCTGCCCCCCAAATAGAAAATGCAAACACTTAGGAGCTGCTGTTCTTTTCTCTGAAAATTGCAGTATCCTCACTTCAGGTTTACTTGCCGTTTGTGGAATCTGACTGCTTTTAAAATGTCATAAAAAATGTACATCAGATTGATTGACTTTTCCAAGCACCTCTGAAGTGATACGCTTCAACGTTCACATTCATGCTATGAGAAAAGTCAACAAGAGACTTACTCAAATGACTGACTTCCTCCTTCCCTCTCCCTCCCAAACACACAAGACTCCCTCCCACAGAGAACACAAAGTTGTTAACTGAAGAACAAGGTAAATAAAATGCTAGTCAATTTACTGATTTTAAAGATACTGCAATTTTTATACACTTCAATGATTTTTCAACATTTTGCAGCTGTTTGGCTTTGCAGCACAGCAATTCATACACTATACTGTACAAAATTACCAGCAAGACTGGAATGATGTATTAATAGAAGGCACCATCATGCTTATTACATTACCAGAGAACAAAAATACGGTAAAGACAATTTTCACTGTACACAGCTTAAAGAAAGGGAAAAGGGGAGGAGGAGTGTGTTGAGCAGCCAGCCATTTCTGTACTGAAGAGGGGCAGGTAGAAAAATCTTAGATATGGAGCTACTAAATCTGGTCTAATATTCAAGACCATAGCATTTAAAGTTCTGATTTTTGTTATTTAGTTCATAACTAAATGATTCCCTTCTGGAATATACTTGTAGTCTTGTTAAGGTTTATGTTTACACACGCTGGTCACAGCAAGCAGATAAAATGCCCTCATCATTTCACAAACTATTCTCTACTGGAAAAAGAGATGAAAGATTTTTTTCCCCTGTTGCCTCCTGTTGCAGATGTCAATGTTAATGAGTTCAGAGTACCCATTAGTGCATTTTGATGAGTGCATAACAAGTTTTTGTTGGGTTGTATTTTGGGGGGAGCCAAGAAAAAAGGCAAGATTCTCCAATTGCACAAATTGCACTATTTGTGTTTCCAACATTAATAGGCAGAAACAGTAACACTTAAACAAAATGTGCAGCAGAGGATTTTTTTGACTCAAAGGACCTGAATTCAGTTGGGCATGTCCTTCTAAGTTCATTTTGTTGTAGACAGTTTAAGATATGGTCATTTCTCAGTCCTTAATTCTCCACGTCTAGATTTATAAATTAACAATGTGAATCCTGTTGTGAAATTGGGGAAATAATGTCCACCTCAATTTAACTGATAACCAAAAGATGCTTTTCACATCAAAGAAATGATCAAAAAGGCTGTGTCACATTCCAAAGCCAAAAAAAATTAACAAGAATGCAAACACGATGAATAATGTACCACTGCCAAGACTTTGCCAACAGTGGAGCTTCAGCGACGCTGTCCTGTGAAGCGGCCTTCCATTTGCCCGGTTCCTCTTCCAGAGCCAAGTTTCTGTGCCATGCCACCTCTTGGAGGAGGTCCTCTTCCATCCCGGTCACGCATCATTCCACCGCCCACTATTCCACGTGGACCACCAGGACCTCGATCATTGCGTCTGATATCCCTGCGATCATCACCACCACCTCTGGTTTCTCGCTCTCTTGCAGCTCTCGTTTTTTTCTCTTCCACATTTAAGCGTACTTCCCCTCGAAACATAATTGGCTTTAAAAGGAGAGAAAAAGATTTACGTGGGCAGGTTAGACAATACTGATGTATTCCCTTACTTACATTAAGTAGAAAAAATCCTAGGGGCACCTGGGTGGTCCAGTCAGTTAAGCCTCTGACTTGATCCTGGCTCAGGTCCTGATCTCACTGTTTATGAGTTCGAGCCCTGTGTCAGGCTCTGCGCTGACAGCGCTGAGACTGCTTGGGATTCTGTCTCCTTCACTCTCTTGCTCCTCCCCTGCTCACATGCACATGCGCTCTCTCTCAAAATAAACTTCAAAAAATAAATAAAATAATCCACATCTCAGACATTAAAACTACTAACATGTCTTTATTCTTTGCATTAATACCATTTCTAATAAACTACTTTTAGCTTTATCATTAAGAAAAGATTTTCTATGGCTTTAAAATGCACCAAGTTAGTATTACATACAACAGAATAATAAAGTTTTGAACTATGTACGCCCTTTCAGTCACTTACTTTTGCAATTAAGATTCTCTGAACTGGTTCAGAGTCATCAAAAACCACAAAACCAAAGTTTGGAAGCTTTCCCCCAACACCCTTGGTATTGATGCGAAGTTCCACAACGTTTCCAAAACCTGTGAAAACATATATTACACCAAGGGGATTAAATATTTTAATAGAATACTTTGCAGCTTTAACTGTTGAGAAATAACCTTAATCTACTTGAAACACTTCAAAATAAGCTGCAAGCTGCTACGTCCAGTGACAAATGAAGTACATTCACTCATATAAGTAAGGATGCTCACAACTATCCCGACCGTTTGTTACATTACTCTTCTGAATTAGTTCTTTCAAAAGGAAAGTTACCTGCACAGCTTCACAAAGACAAGGGTATTTTCTACCTGACTTATATTTGCCAAAAGAATCCCATCCTCAAATTTAAGAACTCAATGAACCCTTTCTTCTAATCTGTGTAACTAGGCCAGTCAACACTAAGTACAATCATGGGGAAACATCTAAGATAACCTTCTACTCAATTCTGATCAATTAAACTAATTGGTACCTGGAGATATACAGAATATACACACACACACACACACGTTTAAAAAAAAGTTATTATTATGAAAAAAGCTCTAATCCCTCTGCTTAATTTTACAATAAAGCAAATAAACTACTTACTCATGAAGAATTCTTTCAGTTCATTTTCATCGATATCATGTGGCAAGTTACCAACAAAAAGTTGATGACTGTCTGGATAGCGAATTATTCTACGGTTGTCAGATTCATTCTGTTCAATATCTCCTCTGCCTGAGAAAAGGAACAGGACAGACATTAAAGTTTATAATATATAACAACCAGTGCAAAGCAATGAATGTATAAAAGATATTCCTGTTTTAGTTTAATAAGATAGTGAGCTCCTTGAACAGAGGTGGAAGTGCCTATTATTAGTAGGTTAGTTACAAAACAACATGACACTAAGTATAAAGTAAGGGTATTGACTAGATTACTAAAATTCCTTGTTCTAGATCTACTGGTCTGATTATATGAAATTCCAACATTAGTACAAGTATTCCTCCTTAACCAAATTCTTGCCATCATCCAGGAACCAAAAAATTTCAGATGAGATGTATTTGTTTAGTATTTTGAAATTTACAAAATTACATTTGGTTGTATGAAATTATAGCCAAATCCGTAAATTTAATAGTAACAATATCTCACTTAAATAGACTATAGACATATTAATGTGGTCAAATTTATACAGAAAATTCTTATTTGATCCTCTCAATAACACAAAGAACACAATGAGGCATTTAAGAAAGGTATCACACAAGAAAAATTTGTGTAGTAACTAAATGGCATAAGAGAAGCTCATAATTTAAGGATCTCACCTAAGATCATAAGCTCAAGTAATAGCAAAACTAGGACAAACCCCAGTTCACATGACTCTGGTTTAGTAACAGATCATTTTATTTTACTCTTGTGGGAAAAATTACATAGGCTATTGATGGATACAATCTCCCACCTCCTCCCAAAAGCAATCTAAACATACTTAAAGAATTCAAATAGAGGTGCTACGTATATTAGCTAACAATGGAAACAAGTCAAAAATCATGGCAACTTACTTAATACCTAAGACAATCAAAATAAGAAGAATCGGGGTGTGCTTACTGTTTATCTGTGAAGAGATAAGAGTGCTAAGTAAGAGAGTAGGTTATTGGCAGCTCGGTTTTGAATTCTTAGAACCAGTGACAATAACCAAATAAAATCTGTCTCAAAATTTTTACACTTTCAAAATACATGTCTCCATCACATGTCAACTAATCCTCCCCTAAAAGTCCGTTGTTCTACCCCAGACTGTACTTTAGCAAGTTAAACCTTTAAAGAAATTTGGTATTAAAAGAAACTGTATATAAAACACATTATAGTTTTTTAAAATTTCAGTCTTTTACAACTTTCCAAGTGCTAAAATGCTGAAGGCCACAGAAGGGTTGACTCACCTGGTCTTGGTCCTCTAGGAGGGAAACCAGGTCGTTCTCTAGGTCGTTGTTCACGCACACGAGGTGGCTGAGACTGAACTTCTGGTTTAGCTTCAACTCTTGGCTAAAATACAAGGAAAAAAACCCCACATTATAAAGAACTCATTCCATAGGAGACGAAATAACTAAAGCAACTACCAGCAAGTCACCAGCAGACATAACGCTAATCTTAAGTTTAGAATATTTTTAACATAGTGTTCTATGTATGTGAATAAATTTTTTAAAGATATTCTGTACCAATCTAGGACTGTAGGGTACGTTTGTTTTCCCATTCAAGGATATAGAACTCAAAATAAGCTGCTTTTACAACCACATTTTTTTTTCAATAAATTTACATCCACATTGAGACAGCATTAAAGTTACTGCTACAAAAATCACAAAAATGCAAGATGAGTCACTCCATGTGAATGCATATGCAAAATAAAGTCATCTTTATTGTACACAAAACTATGACATATACTTTCTAATTATCTAGTTTGCTGCCCCTCAAATGTTAACAGTGCTTAGCCAATATGTTCTTTTTCTTAAATAGTTTATTGTCAAGTTGGATTCCATATAACACCCAGTGCTCATCCCAAAAAGTGCCCTCCTCCATGCCCATCACCCCCCCTCCCCTCCCCCCCCACCATCAGCCCTCAGTTTGTTCTCAGCATTCAAGAGTCTCTCGTGGTTTGCCTCCCTCCCTCTCTCCAACTATTTTTCCCCTTCTTCTCCCCCATGGTCCTCCATTAAGTTCCTCCTAATCCACCTTTACGTGCAAACATATGGTATTTGTCCTTCTCTGCCTGACTTATTTCGCTCAGCATTACACCCTCAAGGTCCATCCATGTTGTTAAAAATTTAGCCAATATGTTCTAAACTCCGCCCATAAATCTTAAAAATATTTAGATAGTTCAAAACATACAATTTTGCTTATTCTAAGCAACAAAAAAATACTACCTTTAAGTTAAAATTAAATAAGACAGAAACATGTGTAAAGCACCTCAGAATCAAGGAGTCCTTTAGCACCTTACTGTTCTTCCATATAGGAAAGGTATGCAAGACCCCAACAATTTTCTTTAACTGCACCCGAAGGGGGTGGGTCAGGCAGAGAGTAATAGAACTTTTTAAGATGCCTTCCAAAAATTTCTGCTAACTGCTAAAATTACACACAAATAATTAAAGTTAACTATTTTAAAACAAAATAACATCCACTATTACCTTTTCCTTAATTCAGTGGTATTTTCAATATTCTCAAACTCTTCGGGCCATCCACTGCTCAAGTATTTATGGTCCAAGGAAGGGATAAAATATATGCACCTTTAAAGAGTGCTGAAAACACTCAGCAGGATATGAAGAAAATGTCCTCAAAGTCAGAAAACTAGTGACTTCAGTTATGTCTTTATGACTGATCATCTCTGAGGACCTCAGTCCAGCCAGTGTCTCAAACTCTTTCATCACTTATATAACTATTATTATAACTTGCAAGGTCATATTCTGATACAAAGAGTTATACTTCTTCCAAAAATGACAATTTATTGTAAATGATTTCACCCACTGTAATCAAAAGGTACATTAATTCCTACCCTAGAAGTTTTTAACAGATTTGTGTGTCTCTTTCCACACTGTTTTTTTCCATGAAGACTTCTCATTTCCCTCAAGATGAAGCTGCTCCCCAGGGCACCTGGGTGGTTTAGTCGGTTAAGCAACCGACTTGATTTCGGCTCAGGCCATATCTCATGGTTTGTGAGTTCAAACCCCGTGCTGGGCTCTGTGTTGCTTGGTAATTATCTGTCTCCCTCTCTCTCTGCCCTTCTCAGGCTTGCACCCCCTTTCTCAAAAATAAATACATAAACATTTAAAAAAAAAAAAAAGGTGAAGTTGTTTCTCATGTTCTAGAATTTTGCTATTTTATTTATTTTTTTTACAAATAGTTTATTGTCAAATTAGTTTCCACATAAGAATTTTGCTATTTTAAAAACAATTTCAACTCTCTCCAGTTTTCTCAATTATTTTTTACATGTATTTATTCCTGTAAGGACTATGTCCTAATTGATTTCTACATCACCCAAAAACCAAGCACAGTGACATTAGGCAAAGACGGTCAATAACTATTGGTTCATTTAAAATTAAATTATATTTTTAGTTCATTAGCATGTAGAACAATGTTCTATGCCTGAAAAGGAGACCCATGTTATAGACCTAAAACCACTGATATCTACATTCAGAGTTTAATACTATACGGTAATTTGACCTGAAATGTGATGCCGTAAAAAAGGCAGTAATGTAAAGTTTCACTAAGGAGGCCTAAAAGTGCCAACAATTAAAGAATATACATACTCTAACAAAGTTTAATGAAGCTAATGTACTTCATTAAATGAAGGAAATTAATTAAAATAGCAAATGTACTTTTTAATTTAAAATTCTCAGAAAAACCTCAGATTCACTGAACCCAAATGTTATCAAAGAACTTAAGAGGTGCCCTCACTGACCTGATTTAAATTATTTTCCAAATTGACTACCCAAACAAAAATAACTACATGTACCAAAATAGAAAGGTTCTTCATTATCCTTTAAGGATTTAAAACTTAAAACAAATATAATAAATAGTTTCCAACGTCTTTCCAATCATTCATAGTGATGTAGCAAACTGACTGTCAGGAGATACTTGATGATGCCAACGCAAAAAATCCATACAGACCAGCATTCCTTTCAACAATTGATTTAATAGATGTCAACTAAGCCAGCTGTGAATTCATAATTAATCAGGCTCAATTTCATAATTAAAACTATTTACTCCGAAAAGATAAAATGGCTAACATGCTACATACTATACTTTAGAGCCTTAAAATTAATTCCATGCAACCAGAAAGTATGCTCAGGTGACAAATCCCGCAAATAAAAGTCAAACAGAATTATTAAATGAAAATGGAACCACCAAATCAATAACAGCAGGTAAAACCACAACTAAGTTCTTCAACTGAACATAAGCTAGTTACATAAACTAAGCCTTTTTACCATGAAATTAACTTACCTACTTCCTAATTAATTTCTACCAATATCCTAAAATTAGATTTCTCTTTTTATTAAACTATGCTAAAAGTGATAAAGAAATGGATACTACACCAAAATAATAAAATAAAATTGAAGGATTTATTAAATCTAGTGGAAAAATAATGAATCCATTCTAAATATAGTCTAAAGAGTAGAAAATTCTCTTAAATAGAAGTTTAAGTCGTACATGTTTAAAAATGTCTTAATAAGGGGATGGGCTACAAAATACAATCTAGTCCTCCTACAATTAAAAAAAATCTTCCCCTGGGCAAAAGGCTAGGATCTACTGTAATTTAGAAATGCCTTAAATACAGTACTCCTCTTTAATGTGAATGGAGATACACTGCCCTCCAACAGGCTAAAGAAATCTATAGGTTTACATGAGTCACAAAAGGACTCTGGTGTCCAACTACATAAATTCAAAGCCCAGACCTAGGCTATTTATACAGCTGTCTGACCTTAGGGTGAAGTACTCTGGGCCTCAATTTACTCATCCGTGAAACAGGAATAGTAATAGTAAACACCCTCACAGGGTGAGGATTAGATGAGAATGAATAAAAGTGCTTTGCACAATGCCTGGCACATACTGAAAACATAATAATCATTAGCTATTTTAACTTTTAAGTAAAAGTTTAAAATAAATGTAGCCAACACTCAGAAGATGAAGTCACAATCCAAAGGATTCCAAATGCAAATGTGATAAGAAATCAAGCATTTCAAAAGAAAATTCAGAAGTCACACTCATCAGGTCTTCAGATGGGTTGAAAATCACAACCAACACTTGACAAATTAATTTTCTTCAGTAAGACAGAATTCTGGTTTGTGACCTGCCATTATTCAACATTTCCTGAATATGTTAAGTGAAAAAAAAAAAAAGTATCCTGAAGCCATGTGTTTTGCTATTTTATGTAGCTGACTATGTGTACCAACACCATAAAGACTATCTAATGATTACAAGCTACTTTTTTTGAAACCTCAAAGTTTCACTGTTTAGAACATGTAAGAGGTTAATGTGCACTAACCATTTTAAATGTAAATTTTCTAGTGGAATGAAGTCTGACTCAAAATGTAGGAAAGAACAGAATACCCGTTAGCTATGCTACTGAATTAACTAAATTCTAATTAAGTTTAAACCATACCTAATAAACACATTAGGTAGCCAGTGTCTTATTTTCAATGTTTTGAAAGTTCTGAAATGGGTAAGATGATAAACAGATGAAAAGCAGAATACTGAAATGATCAGTTAAGTGAACACTACAGTCATAAGTTGGTACAGGCTTCAATTAAATGGAGTGAACCACTTACAGACTGAGAGCTTAGGCAGTGTACTTTTTAAGTTTTCTATTTTTTTAAGCAATGATTTTTATAATGCCACACTACTTTGTGCCTTTCCAAATTTCTTCCCTAAAATATTTTCGCTAAATAAAATTTAAAACTTTAAAAGGAACATTTTTTTGTTATTTTAAGAAGCCTTTTAAACGACTATATCTATATCTATCTATCTACAGATATGTATATTGGTAGAACCAACTTAATGTGTATTTCACACCCAAACCCCAAATACTACCTATGCAGATGATGGAGATTTGGCATTTAAAGTGGGTGCACTGACATTTAATACAGTCTTTTGTATATTTAATCCATAATTTCTGATTGACTCATTTAAAGAAGTATAAAAGAGATAAGCAATTGGCAATGTAACAAGGATACAATCCAATGTGTTCACAGATTGGTTACCTGTGAGACTGGTGCTTTAACATGGGGTGGAATTCCAGAGGAAGAAACAGTACCACTAGGAGGCAGGTTTTTACTGGTCACTGAAGCCCAGGAGAAAGCCTGCAGGAAATGCAACAAACCTAGACTACTAATCATGGAAAACCACCAACATTCCTATAGGGAAACTTCCAAATATATACTTTCTTTTCATTTCTAAACTATTGTTCTATATTGAAGGACTCCTCAAAAGAAAGGCACACACACACATGCCAGTCTATGTGCCAACTTTCAAAATCTCATTATGCAAGATTATCTGTTTTGTCTGAACTACTAAATAAATCCACAAGCACGTTCCTATAGGCTCTAAGGAGATGAACAATGGCAAACAAAACCACTAACTACACATGCTAGAAAAATAAGAACCTCATAGAACCAATTTCTTCCCCTTTTGGGGGAAGATAAGGTGTGTGATGGTGTTGAGGGGAAGGATAGGAAAGAAGAGAGTACTCACTGGAAACTTTAACAGACATTCACAAATTGAACAAGGAATCTCCTCCTCTCACTACCCAAATATACTTTAACCTTCTACTTTACAGAAAGATAAAAGATGTTTTAGGTAGGCTTAAACGATACACTATGGGTGTTACTCATCTTTCTAAGATCATTTAATTGGTGTTGTAAGGAAATTGCTCCCATTTAAACCAGAAATAACAGGTACCTCTTCTTTTAATAGGCCAACTTGTTTAAGTTGGGAAATTGCATGACTCCAGTTGCATTCGTGCATAGAGAACTTCTACAGAATGGAAGAGCAACTTTCGGCTATATACATGGACTCAAATAATTTCATTAAGAGACTAACCACTGCACACAGACAAGGATTAATTGTTAAGTTTCACTCTTAGGGATATTTTGAGGGGGGGTGGAATACAATGAAATTACCTCAGGATTACAAAAAACCCCACAGCTTTCATATACATAAAAAAGCATGGTTTACTATATTAAACAATTTAACATAACAGAACAAAGGTCATGCTTCATTAATGGCACCAAATATAAAAGTGTGATGTCACAGGCCTAAAGAGCTCCTTTGATCTAACCTTTGGTGGTTCCTGTGGCAGAGAAACGGGTTCAGCAGGAGGAGGAGAAGTAGACTTCTCCTCTAATTCTTCTAAGTTCTTCTCCTCCACTTGTGGCTTTAGTTCTTCAGTCTTTGTTTCAGATTCTGGCTCAGGTTCAGGTTCATGAGAGGACTCTTCCAAAGGCTCCTCTATGCCATTACTATAATAGAATAGTTTATTCATTTTTCAGCATGATGGAAACACTCAGTTTGAATAAAATGCAGTATTTCTCTAATCTAATGCACATAACTAGTAATACACTGTTCTGAAGCAAAGTCCAGTAAGAACTAGAAGGCAGATATGAAGAGAGAAGGGCATGAGTCTTGCACAGCATTTCTTAGATTCTGCCATTTTCAAATGGGAATAATGAATTACTAAAAATGTTTACTTCAGTACTAACTCTAAATAAATCCCATATTTATAGAAATAAACTGTCCTCTCTCCATGTTGTCCCAAATATTCTACATCATCAGTAAGTAATCAATGTTTGGGGCAAAACCATGTTCAATCTTTTATATAAATAAAACAATTTTTTCCAAACTTATATACATGGTACTCAAATACTGGCTTGACAAGTAGCTTTATCAAAAATTTACTTCTAACAATAATTCTAGAAAAACCACATTACAACTACATCATAATTTAGGGCAAATTTGGTCTTGCAAACACTATTCTTACGCCACAGGATGAGCTTCATAGTAACCACTATCAGCATTTTCTTGCACAGGTTCTGGTGATGGTTGCCTTTCTTCTTGTTCCTCTTCTACCTCATCTTCTGATTCTGACAATATATAATACACATAACAATTTCATACACAATATTTAATGTTCAAGGAAGTTATATAATGGTTTAAAAAACTGGCCTATGTCTTATTAAGTCATTCAACTGCAGTATTTCCAGCTGGCTCTCTTAAAAACTGAAGAGCAAGCAAGATGAAATTTGGTATTTACTCTATTTTTAGAAAAGATCCAGGGGCACCTGCGTGGCTCAATCGGTTAAACGACCGACTCCTGATTTCATCTCAGGTCATGATATCATGGCTTCTGAGATCTAACACATTAGGCTCTGTGATGACAGTGTGAAGCCTATTCTCTCTCTCCTCTCTCAAAATAAACATTAAAAAAATAAAATTTAAAAAGATTATTAAGAAAATATAGGAAATAAATTATATTAAAGCCTAAACTGTTTCCTTTGTCACAGTTATTCAGTAGTACAATAATGATAAGAAAAGGAAACAAACTAATATATATAAATGGAAGATCAAATAAATAATTATGGGATAGTCAAAAAAAATGACAGGCAACAAGGATACACTAAGTGGAAAAAAGCAAGCTCTGAACCAACAAAACTGCACTTTTATAAAAGTAAGTATTGCTAAGGATAGGATTCAACAAAATTCTGTAATAGGCACCAAACTCTTGGTTATTTACAGAGGATGAGATTGAAATTTCACTTTCTATGTCTGATTTTTATATAATTTCATATAATGAATTTATTTCTTTTTAACAAAAAGGAAAAAAGGGGGTTTGATTCAGTTACAATACAGGCAGATTTCTCTAAAGTTTTGTGCTTTTCATGTCTTTAAAGAGCACTGATAGAATCCTTCTATCTTGAAAGTACTCTCACCTTCATCAAGTTCCGGTTCAGAATCACCAAATACTTCATCTTCGTAACGAAACATATCATTGTGAACATAAAACTTATTTGGAACAGATCCCTAAAGGAAAACAAAATCCAAATATTTCATTAAATACCCATATATATTTGGCACTGCACAAAAAGAACAAATTAGGTGGCATATGCATTATCTATTTTAACACTATAGCGGTTAAAAAAATATACATAGAAGTATGATGTAAAAATGTGATTTTCTAAAATTGAACATGCTATATTAATATAAAGTACGATATAAAAGATCAAATACTGGAACTCAAGAAATGGCTACTCAATAGAAGAGAACTAGGACTAATTAACAAATGAAACTTTTCCATTTTAACATAACTTATTTAATTTTTATTAATTATTTAATTTAATCTTATTTAATAAGATACTTTTTTTATTATTTACGTAATCTTAGTAATCAATTTAGACATTTGTATCAGCATAACTTTCACTTCAAAATAAGTGAAAAAAAAAATAAATAGCAAAGTGTATACACACAAAGCTCAAATTAAAGCTGACCCTGAACACTACAAGTGTGAACTGCATGAGTCCACCTATGCATGACTTTTTGATAAATACAGTACTGTACTGTAAATGTATTTTATTTTCTCTTATGTAATACCATTTTCGTTTTTCTTACTTTTTATTATAAGAATACAGTATATAGAATACATATAACATACAAAATTATGTGTTAACTGTTTAGGCTATCAATAAGGCTTCTGGCCAATGACAGGCTATTAGTAAAGTTTTTGAAAAGTCAAAAGTAATATGTTGATTTTCAGTTGCAGGGAAGACTGATGCCCCTACTGTTGATGTTGCTCAAAGGTCAAATGTTTACGTTTATCAATGGGTCCAATACCAATTTCTCAAATATAGCTACATGCTTATCTAAACCTTTCAGAAGAAACTCTGGACACTTCAAGCAACTATTAACAATCAAATCATACAAATGAAAATTAAGTGAAATGAAAACTTACTTCAGGAGCCAGAACAAAGGTCTGCATAAACTTCCTCTCTGGCTGTCCACTGTTAGATAGCAAACCCATGACCTGGACAACTACTCCATCACTCAAGGTTGCATGAGCATCCACGTGACGGATTTTAGTATGACATTCACTGAAGTTCAGAGACAATACTTTGTGGTGTATGTCCTTCAAATAGGAGAAGAAAAGAAGACATATTACTCTTATAATATTACATTACTTAATCTACAGACCTTCACTGATTTCCTCACAACTCCAGAATATTAACTACTTAATCTTTATGTCCCATTTGAATCTATTCCACCATGATTTGCATTACTGCCAAACTGATGTTCCCAAGCCATCATTTTCAAAATGTCACAGCTCTCTCCCACTATTCTGTATTAAGTATTTAGTCATTCATACAAACTTTGTTGACTGTTCCTTGACTTCACTACTAATTTCACAACTGATTTCACTTTACTGTGTGTTTTCTGGTGCATTTCTTCTACTTTCAATTTCCTCTTGTTTGGTGAGGCCAAATTCTGTAATTCAGAGTCTAGCTAAAGTCCCACATCTTCCATAAGGTCATAAGGCACATATGGCTCTGTGCATCCCTGGAACATAAAGCTTAGCCCAGATTTGTATAAACTTAATACGTTGTTCTCAACTGTTTCAGGTATAATACATATCAAGGATAGATAATATTCTATCTTCTCCTTTATATCCAACCCACTGTAGTACCTTGTTTCAAACAAAACAGATATGTATAAGAACTGAAAGCACATTTAAAAATTATTGTAACATAAATTCTAGTTACAACTAAAGACCACTTTCAAGAAGAAATTCATGGGCACTTTTTAAGGCTATTTTCAACACTATCTTAACATAAAAAATCTAAAATGTGTATGTAATTGATACTTACATTTTGGCCATAAACAGCCTCCTGGGGCTTTCCACTAGCATCTACTCCACCATGAACATATGAAGAATTCCTCCCATAAAACCTGTAAGGCCAGTGATAATTGATTAACACTCAACTCTAAGAGGCAGCAGAGTTCTGGTGTAAAACAGACATAGCTTATATGTCTGGCTCCATCCCTCATTAGTTGTGAGATCCTGATAAAGTTACTTATGGTCGGTAAGTTCAATTTCCTTGGTCATCAAACACACAGTAATTACTCCATAAGGCTGTTGTAAGGATTAAATGATTAAGGACAGAATTTTTAGTGTTCCTGGCACACTGAATACACATGCAATCATTTGCTATTCTCATCTAATTCCTATCCCATCTATTTTTTTAGGTGGAAGAATGAGATATTCAAAATACATTCTAATACTGTTGCTGCAGTAAGTAACTGACCCAGCTTTCCCTTCAAATACAAAAACTAATTTATCTAGATTTGTTTGGGAATCAGATGCTGTTTAATATTCTACTAAATTCCAAGTGATTACTAATTCCAAAGGCTTAGATTAAAACAGTTTAGTCAGATTTAGAGTAATTGAAATAACTTAGAGACCAAATAAGAAAAACCTACATTATTTCAGTATCTATTATCTCATTAATATATTATACTGCTCTTAAGTACATGATAAACTATTCTCTGCTTTTATCTAAAACAATTAGAATATCCTCCTAAATTAAGGTTATCAAACACACAAAGTTAATTTTTTCATAAAGACAGCTCAGTTCCTATTGTTAATGAAACATGTAAGACTTCCACTATACCAAGCAAAGTACTCAGCGTATTACATATATTAACTCACTGATGCCCTCACAATTTCATGAAATAAGCGCTATTATGTAAATGAGCAAACTGAGGTTCAGAAGAGGTTAAATCAACTCTCCTAAAACTACACACCTATCAAGTGGGGTAGCTAAGACATGAAATGAACCCAGACGGTCTGGCTCTATAGTCTATGCTTTTAACTACTATCTGTATTTTTAAGTTTAAATTATTTTCTTGCATGTACCACTGGCAAACATGTAAATGTCTACCATTTTTCTGGAGGACAATTTGGGTGTTAAGTGTATGTAAAAAATGTCTTAGAAATGATAACATTAATTTAAAAATTCTATTTGTAGGAACTTAATAACTAGGAATGGTGCACAAAGATGCATGTGTAAAGGATACTCATCACAGTTTGTTAAAAAGTAAAAAGTTATAAACTAATTTTTATTCATAGGATAATTTGATTACATAAATGAAGTATAAAACAAGTTTGTACCTTTATCTGAAATGATGGAGAACCTTAATGTCACAACAAAAAAAGCTTCCTGCTTAATATCTACATTATACAAACACTAAATTTCAGATGAGGAAAGGTCCTATTAATTCCATTTTCCCCTCTCCATTCTAAACTCCTCTATATACACTGTCAACAAGAATGTCTTTTATTTCTATAATTAGAGGAATGTACAGGTACTTACTTTTGGATTTCTTTTCTTTGAGGAAGGGCATTAGTTATAGAAACATGTCTTGAATAATGCAAGGCATATTTGAAAATTGAACTTTAGAATGTCCAGCATACTTATAAAGATAACCTAGCTAAAATAATCTAATCCTTTTAATAGCTTTTCCCACATGAAGTAGCAATGATTTTTTTTTTTAATATTTTTTTATTTATTTCTAGGAGAGAGAGAGAGAGAGAGAGACAGCGTGAGCAGGGGAGGGTCAGAGAGAGAGGGAGTGACAGACTGAAACAGGCTCCAGGCTCTGAGCTGGCAGTCAGCACAGAGCCCTACGCGGGGCTCAAACCCACGAACCGCGAGATCGTGACCTAAGCGAAAGTCGGACGCTTTACCGACTAAGCCACCCAGGCGCCCCTGAAGTAGCAATGATTTATTCTTTAACTCATGTGGCTGGTGTGTTCTACAACAAATATTTGCAAAGTCTAATCCTTACAAAAGTCTCACTTATCTTCCCCCCCTGCTAAAATACACAGGAAGAACAAAAATTATAAACACTACTTATAATATAAGTAAATTTCATTTCAAATTCTGGAAAAAAATAAGCTTACAGATGTCCAACTCTTGCCAAAATAGTAAACAAGGCTACTGTTGCTGTTTTACCAAGGAATAGTATTTGGCAGACCAATCAGAAAAAATTCTCACAAGTATAGTCACTTAAATGATTCATTTTCTAACACTGCTATAAGGAACTTAAAAGATAACTTACATCCATAATTTTAAACTATAGATTAGAACCCATCAGTTGGACAAGCCCAAGAAAAACACTTCACATTATACACATGTACACAATTGTATAAAATACAAAATACTGGAGAATTGTGCATGTGTGTATAATGTGAAGTGTTTTTCTTACTGTAGACTTCATTTTTTAAAAAAAATTGGTTTTAGCCATCAGGTAAAATACTGGATATGATCTGCAAAGAAATAATCAGAACATGAGACAGGAAAGACGAAATATACATAGTCCTATTCAAGAAAAGAATCGAAATAAAAATACTAAATAATCAATTTAGAATTTACCTGTGTAAATATTCTGGAGCTTTATTCAGCAAAGTATAGTATTGCCTCACAAACTCCCGCCCTACAAGCAGCGGACTGGGCTTCTCCATAACCATTTCTTTGCTGCACAATGTCAAATGCTAAGGGAGCAAACACAAAAATGGTTAACTATTAAAAAGTCATCTTCATAAACTTTCAGGAAGGAAAATTTCTTAGCCATACAAACAGGAAGAATATTAATGCATTTGTTTAAAAGCAATTTATAACAACAAAATAGTAACTTCCCAACAACTACTGGTAAATTCCAACATTCACAGTTCCTTCGTCTCTATTCCTCAAGGTGGGGTGGGGGGGGGAGCATCTCACAGTTCTTTCATTCCCAAGAGTGTACTACGCTGCCTCACACAATGAACACCATAACCAAGTCTTTCTGTCCACTATACCTTTCTCCTTTGCGGAGTATAATCTATGTCCTTGGATTCCAATATTTTATTTTTTAAAACCAGACAGAGAGCACTAGTTAGGACCTGGAGATTACACTTATCATGGAAAACTACTGACTTGTATCTTCTTTGTATTCTTTCTCCTTGGAATTATTTCACTACCTTCAAAATGATAATGATTACCATTAAAAATCAACAATAAATCTAGGCACCTGGTGGCTCAGTCAGTTGAACATCTGACTCCTGATACTGGTTTAGGTCGTGATATCGCAGTCATGAGACTGAACTCCCGGTAGGGCTCTGGGATGAGTGTGGACACTGCTTGGGATTCTCTCTCCCTCTCTCTCTCAAAATAAATAAATGAAACTTAAAATAAAAATCAGGTATCAACCATAGCAGAGCCTACAGGGAAGACTGTAGCTCTATAGAGGGGCTCCTGGGTGGCAAGATCAGTTGTGTCCAACTCTGGCTCAGGTCATGATCTAGCGGTTTGTGGGTTCAAGACCAATGTAAAGTTCTGTGCTGACAGATGGGAGCCTGGAGCCTGCTTCAAATTGTGTCTCCCTCTTTCTCCACCCCTCCCCTACTTGTGCGTGCGCTGGAGCTCTCTCTCCCTCAAAAATAAAAAAAATAAAAACATTTTTAAAAGTTAAAAAAAAAAAAAAAAAAGACGGTAGCTCTATACAATCCTAGTAACTCCCAATTCAACTTTCACATAATGTGCTCTCCTTTTACAACTGTCCTGAAATAGTAAACAACAAATCTGTTTTAAATCTGTTTAAATTTTTAAGTAACATCTTACTTGCTTTCAAAATTAGTGAACTCAAAAAAAAAAGTGAATTCACTGCTTCCAGTGGCAGGGTCTGGGGATAGCAGTGGTAAGAAGCTCCCCCTGGAAGAGCTAAAATGAAGGCCACAGGGGAAAAATCCTCTGACCACAGGAGGAATGGAGAAATCTAGCAGAAAGTAAGCACTTCCTTTTGTCTCCATCAGGAGATGGTGATCTTTACTGCTGTTTAAAACATCTGGTTCTCTGCCATAAAATCTGTTGTCACCAATCTCTATAAAGAAGTGTTTTGGAGCCTTCTGCACATTCAAGAATAAACACAGTTTCGGGAAAAAAAGGAAACAAAACACATAGTGGGGCTCATCTCTTTACTTCCTGTTACTCAGCCATTTCTACCTTACTCTGAGGTCAGAGTAAACCCAGCCTAGAATTCTGCCAGTCTGCTCCCCAGTCTTCTGTTCTACCTTGACTTCTATACCACTTACAATTAAACCAACTCATAAAAAGGAGAAAAGAAAAAAAATCACAAAGCGGAATCAGAAACCATTAGTTTCTTCCCAAACCTAAAACTTCCAATAAGAATTAGCAAACCCTAATGCATAAAAGAACTCTCATTTGGTATTTATTTAAAGCAACAAAGCTAAACTACACACTATTTTTATTTTGAATGATGACGAAGGGTGAAGTACTTATCTAGCAAAATTAATGTGAAAATTATACATACTTTATTTTTAATATTTTGAGAGAGAGAAAGATATGAAAGAGTAACAAGCAGGCCTCTTGCGCTGAGGTAAAGTTAATCTCACAACTGAGACTGTGACCTGAGCAGCTATCAAGAGGTGGAAATGTAACCAACGGAGCCACCCAAGCACCCCTTAAGTTTGTGTTTATAATTCACGCAAAGCCAATGTATATCACAATCCAGTCAAGCCGGGGGGGGGGGGGGGGGGGGGACCAAATTACACATTCAGAATAAACGTGATAATAAGAACAACTGTGCAATTTTTATTATTCTCGGCAAAGTACTCAACTCATACGTAAGCAAACTCATACGTAAGCAATTTCTGGGATTTGAGTCCTTCCATTTCTTTTTTAAAAAGGATCAAAAAACAAACCTCTGAACATGAGACTAAGAAAAAGATTTTAACTATCTAAGCCTATGACAGAGATAGCTTTCCAATTTCCTGATTTACAAACTGAGATATGATCTCTGGTCAAAACTACAAGACGATAAAGTTCAACAAAGATAGCCAAGATTAAAGGTTACTTCTGTACAAAAAGAATCTTCTTCATGTGGTTGTTAGCCTCTAGCACCTCCAAAGACTAAGAGCAATTATCATCTAACATCTTTTTGGATAAATTAAAATTCCATGTATTAAACCCCACTTTTTCCTATAAACATTTGAAAACGTGGAGATTTGTGTCACACTGGGATGCACAATGTAAATTCACTTTTCCTTGTCAATTAAAAATAATCAATCCTGGGGCACCTGGGTGGCTCATTTGGTTAAGGGTTTGACTCTGGCTTAGGTCATGAACTCATGATTTGGGAGTTCGAGCCCCGCGTTGGGCTCTGTGCTGACAGCTCAGAGCCTGGAGCCTGCTACGTCTCCCACTCTCTCTCTGCTTCTCCCCTGCTTGCTGTCTCTCTCTCCCTCAAAATAAACAAACATTTAAAAAAAAAATCAATCCTATTTATTCATCCAAATACCAACATGATTCAATCTGGTTTTCCAGATATAATTTACAGAGCCTCAACTATTTGAGATCATTGTACTTTCCAACTTTACCTCACTTAAAAATCCCTGTATATCTTCAACATCTTTTTATTCATTCTTATTTCTTAAAATGTTTCCTCTACATTTGCCTAGACTAATTCCTGAAGTATATCCACTCCAGCTCTCTTGGGAAATTGCTCTATACCAACTGGCACTATCTTTTCTGAATCTCTTAATACCAGTGAGAGGGAAGTGGAGGACAGAAAGAAAATTAACACATATACACAAGTTAGAGAAAAGAACGTCACATTGGGCTTCACCTTACAATATACTTCAATTTCAAAAGAACTTAAAAAAAAAAAAAAAAGGAACCAGTTCCTTTGATTTTTTTTTTTTTTTTTTTTTAATCAACAAAAGGAACTTTTGGTTCCTTCCTTGATTAAAACTTCAGCTTTTAGTTAAGTACTCAGATTTGTTTGCTCACTTTTTGGTTAAAGGTTCAGTAAATCACTAACTAGTATAATAGAGCTGCCCCTAAAGCACACAATCTCAGGCTACAATGTCTAAAATGAGCTGACAATTCTACTCTACTTTGTACAAGTTGAATACTGGATGAAGAATAAATCAACATTACAGGAAGGTAGATTTAGTTTCATATAATCCCAAGAATAACCAGAATAGAGCTACTTCATAAACAGCCGGTCAATGTAGGTATTTATCCCAGAGATACAATTCTGCACAATTTAGCAGAAATCTAGTAAAACAGTCTATGTCTAACAATGTTTAGGTTGCTCCAACACTAGGATTCTAGAAGTCTACTAAACAAGAACTAAGTCCTTTGATTCCTATTCCAATACTCACTCCACATCTTCCTATCTTTAATGATTGAAACCCTATGCATTTATTTGGGCCCAGATATTGTCCCCCTGAAAATATTTCCTGATTCAATAGACTATTACTGTCTTTCCTCTGGATTCTCAAAGTACTTTTTATTAATCATATTGTTCCCTAAATTACGAAATGTGCATTAGTCTTCCTTATCTCTCCTCCACTCTCAAGTGTTATAATCTGAGCTCTCCCTTAAATATAATGCTCCAGAAAGTCACAATTCTGAAAACTCCAAAGACCTCCCTCTCCCTCAGTCTTCCACTTGTCTACATTAGCATTGTTGATAGCCTACTCCTAAATGCTTCTTGATTTCTAGGATAAGGCAACTTTCCTTCTCATCAAAATGCAAAAGTTCTCAAAATTCTGTCTCTCATATCTACCTAAGAGGATAGCTAATCTGTAGCATGAACTCAAATTTTACATTTTTAATTCCCTGCTGAATACCTACATGTAACCTCATAAGTTACCCAATATATGCATCCCTTCCCCAGATACACATAAAAGTTTTCCTTATTTCTGGTTAATGGTACCACCATCTTCTTGGCTCAAATGCTCAGTCCTAAGTGATTTTCCTTCTTTAAGCTTCAAACAGTGAAATCCTAACAACTCAAGTCTTTTGCATTTATCCCATCCTTTCGGCTCCTACTGAATTATCACTCTTACATCTTCAAGTCTTCAAAGCTTCTTTATCATGTGCAGCATTCATTACATAAAGGAAAATCCAAACATCTGCATTCATTTTGAAATATAAGGCTTTACACAAAAATCCAGCCTGAAATTCATGGTCCTGACCAACTTTTCAAATTTGTCTCCCATCACATCTCTCACCTCTGTAACAAAGTCTGTGCTCGAAGAACACTATGCCACTCACCATCATTCCCCAAACCTGAGATTTTCATTCTTTAGGCCACTGTCTTACCTCATTCAACGTAAGCTGGGTGAATAGGTGGGAGAAGACAAATTCTTTCAACAGTTATTGAATGTCCACTCTACATGTGCCAGAAATCATGCAAGGAAAATAGTGAACATGAAGGACTTGATCAGCTGCTCCAAAGAAATTTAAAGTCAAGTTGGAAACAGAAGTCCTAAACACAATTATGTGATAAATGCTACAGCCCTACCACAAAGAATATACCACTTGAAAATTGGAACAGGAAGAAATTGGACATGCAGAAAATGAGGAAGTGGATATTCCAAGCCAAAGCTAAGAGAAAAGAATTTTTAGGGGATGACCATCTCCACAAAAACTTCTGCCACCAAATCTTTCCCCTATTCATTCTTCAAAAACCTGCTTAAGATCTCATTCCCATCTCCCTCTGGCTTTCTGGGCTAGGTCCATCAGGCAGGATTAACCATTTCTTCCTCTTAGTGTTATGTATCTCTTTTAGCTCTTATTAATGCATTTAATCCTAAGAATATGTGCACATGTGTATAGGCACACCCTTCTATTTGGAAGACTCCTCTGTGCTGATGCCAAGCATAAGCCTGGCAGTGTTATGCTTCCAGCAGATGCTCAGGAGACAGTTTTTGTAGCATCCACCACTGCTATGCACAAGATAGGATTAAAATATCTATTCTGATACTGAAGTATCTGTTTAAAGTATCTGATTAAAGCATCTGTTCTGATACTAAAGACCTCCTAAAAAAATAGAAGCAAACTACTAAAATACAAAGATATTTCAATAGCTAATGAATAAAACTATAGAGAAATGTCAGTGAATAGATTAGACAATTAAAATCATTAAGCATGCAATTTTAAGCCATTTTTAAAGTTAATCATCTATGAACATGGGCATATTTATATGTAAATGTATGGTATACAGTCACCTACATGAATACATGCTACTCCTGTAGTATGAAGTTAGAGAGTTTTGATACTAAAGGTCCAAACAATCAAATACAGTATAGCAGTTTGGGCACAAATACTTTTAAGAACTTTTAGAACTTTAAAATCAGAATTTAAAGCTCTTAATTTTAGAACTTCTAAGAAATTTCAGGGGTGCCTGGGTGGCTCAGTGGCTGGACATCTGACTTTGGTTTGGGTCATGATCTCGTAGTTTGTGGGTTTGAGCCCAATGTCAGGCTCTGTGCTGACAGCTCGAAGCCTGGAACCCGCTTTGTATTCCGTGTCTCTCTGCTCCTTCCCCGCTTGTTATGTCTCTCTCTCCAAAATAAACAAACATTACAACTTAAAAAAAATAAAAAATTGATCAGCTACATACAGAAAGAGTAATAAAGAGCTTACTGCCTAGGATCCTAACTAAGGGGCACTGCACTCTCCAACATCAAGGTTTTCCAAAAGGTGATTTATAAAACACTTGATATGCTTACCTGATAGAATAAACTGAATGCCAACTATAATATAAAACATCAATTCACGTGCAGTCATTAAAATACTTTCAAAGACAAGAAAAACCATCAAAGAGACCACACACTGAACACAAAATTTACAAGGTACAATGTAAAGGCTATGCATGCACTTGGGCAAGAAAATGAAACTAATTTTTTAGATCTACTATAGCCAAAGTTATCAGAGAAGATTACAATAGGAAAGACAAGGGAGACTGCATGGTTCAGTCCCTTAAGTGTCTGACTCTTGATTTAGGCTCAGGTTACGTGACTTCACGGTTTATGGGATGGAGCCCCACTTGGGATTCTCTCTCCCTTTCTTTCAGCTCCTTCCCCACTCACAACACTCTCTCTCTCATTCTCTAAATACATAACTTAAAAAAAAAAAAAAGATCCCAAGCAAAATAATTTTGTATTCCATCAGTTCTCTTTAATATCAGGGATCTCTGAAATGGCATCTCCATTCTTATTAAAGGAACTTCTCCATTATCCACAGTGATAAAAATGGCTAGATCTACATATAATCATAAAATCTTTAAGTGTTAACTTCAAACACCTGCCTGCAACCATCACAGTATATAAGCATCAAATGGCACAATCAAAACTTCAGTCTTTGAGGAGCCTGGAGTGTCCTGACCGCCATTTATAAAAAGTGATAACTGCCCAAGTAGTTGGGGGGGGGCAGTGGGGATTTCACTCACTGCAAATTACTGACATGAAATTTCTTGTCACATTTGGTGGCTATTTCAATGCTTGGAGAAAAAATAACCAAAATGAAAATTGCTAAGAAGCTGAGCTACTATGTCATCTTTTTCAAAAGTAGGTAATCAGGAAACCCCAAAATATGACAATTACAAAAATTTTTTAATCTACAAAAAAGATTTTTTCAGCCTGTAAGATTACAGGTACTGTATCTTGATTCCTATAAAAAGAATAAGAGCTCTAGTTAACAGGAGGCAGTTCCTTACCAGAAAAAAACTATGTGACCAAAGGCTATGTCTATGCTAGGACACAGCTAATTTATACTGGTACTTAACTACCTTTCTCCTCTAGAGCCCCTTACTCAGACCTGGAGTCACAGTAAGTAGTCGGGCCTAATCCCTTTGTTACTGAGCCATAGACTATTCCCACTCTCAACTTCTAATCACATAATACTGGAACTTCCTGAAACTCCAGATGACTTTACCAATCAAAACAGCAATGAATCTTCCTCTTTTTTTAAAACTTTTTTTTTTTTTTAAATTTTAAATGATCTCTACATCCAACATGGGGCTGGAACTCACAACCCTGAGATCATGAGTGGCATGGTCTAGGGGCGCCTGGGTGGCTGAGTCGGTTAAGCCTCGGACTCTTGATTTTGGCTCAGATCATCATCTTATGATCTCACCATTCGTGAGCTGGAGTCCTGAATGGGGCTCTGCGCTGACAGGGTGGAGCCTGCTTGGGATTTCTCTCTCCTTCCCCAACTCATGCTGTCTCTGTCTCTCAAAAATAAATAAACTTAAAAATTTTTTTAATGAGTGGCATGTTCTACTGACTGAGCCAGCCAGTGAACCCAACAATGAATACCTCTTTAGGGCAGAAACCCTCAATTTGTTGTGGCAGACCATAAAATGAAAGCATCACAAACCAGATCTAAGTACCAGTGGCAGAAATAAATAAAACGTAGTTGTGGATTCAGCCTTTCCTCACGCCCCAAAAGTTAGGAGGCAAATTTTAAAGTTCAGAAGCTCTTAAAAGTGACCAAGCATTACGGTGTCTCTCTTACCTCCCCTACCCACATGCTCTCTCTCAAAAATAATAAACATTAAAAACAAATTTAAAAAGGGTGGGGGGCACTTGGGTGGCTCAGTCAGTTAAGCATCTGACTCTTGGTTTCAGCTCAGGTCATGATCTCATGGATTGGTGAGATCAGTCCCACATCAGACAGAGCAGAGCCCTCTTGGGATTCTCTTTGTCCCTCTCTCACTCAAAAAAATATAAACATTAAAAAAATGAAGAGCTCCAAGTGCAAAAATATAAAAAATTCTTTTTTAAGTCCAACTGGTAGCTTATTTGATACTGTTGGGAGAAGCTAAAATGCAGAAGACCGTAACAAAAAAGGAAAAAAAACCCAGAGTCATCCCCAAATACCCACAATGATATACCAAAATAAGGTAAAATATCTAGAAATTAAATGATATGAATATGTTGAGGCACAGCCATCAAGAACGGAGTCAATTGCTTCTGAAGCCAGTCCAGGGTTTTGGGAGGAGAACCAATTTGTCTTAGCAGCTCTTAATCAAATGTCTACCACCGCAGAGTAACGTTAACAAAGTCAGTTTTATTGATGAAATTCTACTGAATTTAAATTCAGAAGCAACCCTCAAGTTTGTACCTATCAAACACAGCCTTTAAAAGGGGTTATTCCTTGGGGCGCCTGGGTGGCTCAGTCGGTTAGGCGTCCAATTTCAGCTCAGGTCATGATCTCAAGGTTAGTGGGTTCAAGCCCTACATCGGGCTCTATGCTGACAGCTCAGAGCCTGGAGCCTGCTTCGGATTCTGTGTCTCCCTCTCTCTCTCTCTCTCTGACCCTCCCCTGCTCACACTGTCTCTCTCTCTCTCTCTCAGAAATAAATAAAACATTAAAAAAATTTTTTTTTAAATAAAAGAGGGTATTACTTGGGCGCCTGGGTGGCTTAGTTGGTTAAGCATCTGACTTCATTCAGCTCAGGTCATGTTCTCAAAGTTCTGAGTTTGAGCCCAGCATCAGGCTCTGTGCTGACAGCTCTGAGCCTGGAGCCTACTTTGAATCCCATCTCCCTCTGTATCCCTCCACGTTGGTCGGGGAGTGTCTCTGTCTCTCTCTCTCTCTCTAAACTAAACAAAAAAAAGGGGGCGGTGGGGAGTCATTCACCACCTCCGTATCAACTCTGTGTAAAATGTGGGGGAAAAGTCTTAAAGCAACCTAAGAAAAAAATTTGAATCCTTAAAAAAAAAGTTTATAACTTTTAAATATGTTTTTTAATGTTTGTTTATTTTGAAAGAGTGTGTGTGTGTGTAGGGGGGGAGAGGCAGTGAAAGAGGGAGAGAGAATCCCAAGCAGGCTCCTGCTGTCATGACCTGAGGGGAAATCAAGAGTTGGACACTTAACCAACTGAGCCACTGAGGCGCCCCAAGAATCTTCAATCCTGATAATGGGTAATCAATAATAATAATTCTTCATAATAAGGAAACTGTTAAGAATCTAAATGCACAATTAGTTATTTACAGATTTCTCAGCAACTGTTAATGAAATTTTTATTTTTGTATCTCATAAGTAAAATATGGGCAATGAGTATTTCCTGCTACCAACAGTGCCATTATTACTGAAAATTCAAGAATCGGATGCTCAGCTAAGAGAACACCATTTAGACTAGCAAATTAAGACTTATTTTCTTCTTTCTTCTACTTCTGATCCCTAAGAACCCCACAAGCATTGATTCTCTTCACTCTTAACACTTCTTCACCACTAATATTTTAACCCCAAATATTAAAAAACCTGAACCATAACAGCTCTTAATAGGCAATCTATTTGAGGTCCTTATCCTCCCTACAATCCCTCGACAGCATTTCAGAATTAAAAGTCTCTAAAGATTAAGTTATAACATAAGGATCCACCATGGCTAATCCTAAAAATTTAAGAAAACAGGAAGGTACTATCACCAAAGAACCTACACATAATCCAGGTCTAAGTTCAAACTAATCATATCGTCTATCTTTTAAGACCAGGAATTTTGGACATCAAAAGTATCACTGGATACTAAAAGGGCCAAATGTTTACTTAGAAACTTTGTTCACATGCCTAAGGCTATATTAACTGCCAAATATGGAGCTGGACAAGGAATTCCCATCTTCTTTCCCTCTAACATACGGGGTTCCCTAACTGCGGTTTATGATTCACAGATCCAGGTAAAGGCTATGCTCACATTTGGAGGACTAGCACGGTGTGTGGAGCCTTGAACCTAAAAACCAGTATTTTCAACCCAATTTGAAATCATAACAATTATATGGGGAGGTGGGGGTCAACTTTACTATCATTCCAGCTTCCGTGCACAAGTTTTGTTGTTTTTTTTTTTTAAAGGAAGCAAAAGTACCTACCGTCAAAAAAAAAAAAATCTGTTAAGAAATTAGGTATGCGTTGGGGAAAAAATCTGATCTATGCGGAAAACTGTAAATGCAAATCTATATTCGCTCCAAATCGGCACAGAGCCATCTTAAGAAATCCGCTTTTTAAAGACGCAGATAAAATTCAATCAGAGTCGACTGACAAAAATCAACACAATATAAGGAAGCTTATGTTCGCCTCCTAGACTATCTTCCCGCCCCCACCCAAAAGTGGGGGAAGAGGAAGAAACCCATTTCCCAACCACTCAAAACATCTTTTCTACTCCTGAGTCAAGAAGGGATTGCCTGCATAAAAAGAGTAGGAAGACGTGCGTTATATATAGAGCCCAGATTTCTGAATACGTTGGGAATAAACCCAAGGAGGGCGGGAGGGAGGTCAAAGACCGCGGAACACTAGATACTGGGTAAGCAAAGCGGCGGCTGCCTTCAAACCCGGATTCTGTTTCGGTGCACAGAAATGGTGCCCGGAGGCCGCTACTTTCGCATCTGCGTCGCTTCTGCCTCCGCCGACACAGCCTCTTTTCCCCTCCCCCACGGGCGGGGCGGCGACGGCCTCCCCGATCCCTTGAAACCGGGAGTAAGAGACGCAAACGGCTCGGAGACCAGGCTGGTGGGCTCCTCACCCAAAAACGTCCTCTCCAGAAAGCCCACTCCTCCACGTCCCGAATTACGCTTCCACCAGAGCGCCTTTGGGAGCTGCTGCGTCCCCTTTCCCAGCTCGCCACCTCATCTCCAACAAATCCGGGCCCCACCTGTGCCGCGGAGCCCTCCGTCTGCACAACGCGCGCCAGTCACCTCCCTTCCCACGCGGCCTCCCATCCCTCACCTGCGAGGAAATGCTCGGCTTCTTCCACGCACACAACGGCAGCGTAGGCAGCCGGCAAGAACAATGTCTCTCTCTACCCGGACACCTCCGACACCGGGGCTCACGCACAGTACGGTTGCCTCGAGCCGCGGCGCGCGAAGGGAATGTCCCCTTCCGACCACCACACCGACCTCCCTTCCCGGCCCCCGTACACACCTCCAACCAACAGCGGCGGCGGGTACGTCGCGCGGAGGTCAAGAGGAGAGTCGCCGAGGACCGGCTGCAGTAGATTCTTCTCGCTCGCAGCCCCCTCCCTCCGACAAACCTGAAGCCTCGGAAGCCGGAGAGCCGCAAGCTCGCTTCCCTCACAACCACCTCTTCCCGGGCGCCAGGCGCTGCGGCGAACGACAAGGAACACGGACGTCCCGCCCCCTTTGCCGCCGCCCCCTCTTATTGTTTTACCCCTGCCGAAAGGGCTGGGGAACCCCCCAGCACGACTTCAGCCAATCACGCATCTCCTCCGCGAGCAGGACCCAACCTTCTCGCGTTTCTCTGCGGAGCACGCGCAGAACGCCGCCGCGCTCACGTACTCTCGCGCCCAGAAAGCCGGGGAACCGGAACCGGCCTGGAGCCGCGGCAAGAGTCCGCTGATTTGACGTCACAAGGAGGCTGCCTTTCTACTGCCCTAAGGCTCTGGCCTCGCCGCCCTTCGGAAACGCACCCGAAGGGGAACCGGTCACTGCTGCGCTGTGTCTTTTGCGCCGTCTTTTGGAGACCGATACGTCTAGTCCCCTTTGATTATTAATGTTAAAAGGAAAGGAATTTGGTGATTTTCTCTTTGAACTAGGTGTCTGCAGGCTGCTGCTCTAGACGAACGTAAAATGCAGCCAGTGGTTTCAGCTGTTTGTACCCTAAATTCACCTATCTTATTAACCCATCCTAGGAAATGGAGGCTTTAAACTCCACCGAGAAGGTCAAATTCAGCCTAACAACCCAAAGCAATGTATGTTACGGGGCCTACTAGGTGCTAGGCCCTGGGATGTAGAAAAATATGCTGTGGCCTGCACAGTGGGGAAAATAATCTATTTCTTTGTGTGCCTGGTATGTAGTTAGGTGTTGCTAAATACACACTAAGGGTTTTCCATACTGAGGCCTCTAAAAAGGCTGAAATCTCAGGAGATAGCAGGATTACAGCCCTGTCCTAGATCCATGCCTAGATTTGGCCCCAGGGCGTAGCTGGGAAAACACTAGCCGCTGACAGTGGTGACCTTGATTCATGGAAAAAGCCAAGTCTTACAGTCAAGGAAGCCACTTTGCACCTTAGTTCTGGTGATGCTTCTCAAAGAATATCGAGGCAACAGAAGAATTTTGGAAGGAAGGGCTGAGGAAATGGGAAAAGAAATGGCAAGTAGGAAAGGAAAGAATACATTTATTACTCGCCCCTGTGCCAAACGTAATGCGGTCGTAGACATTTCATCAGCTTTTTTAATCCTTTAAGAGCAACTTTAAAGTATTTTCCGCATGTGCAAACTGAAGTTTACGGAGGCAGTGCCAACATCGGAACCTCCAAAAACTACATTATTTTTATCTTAGTTACCTTAGTTCATTTTGTTACACGAAAAATATTTGAGCAGACCGAAACTTTCAGGAAATGAACTTTGACTTTTTTTTCCTTTAAAGCAGAATATATTACATGTGAATTACCCTTTAAATCTAATACTTAATGTACCAGGCACTCTTCAAATTCATTTATGTAATTGTTTCAGCATAACAATAACCCTATAGAGTAGTTAACTATTTTTGTGCCCATTTTACAAATGAGGAAGCTGAAGTTTAGAGCGATCAAAAAACTTGCCAAGGTCACACAGCTACTATTGGAGCTGGGATTTACACAGTCTGCCATCACACCCCCAGCCCTTAATCCAAGCTATAGAATATGCTCACTGTATTAACTGCCGCGATTACTTATCTCCTCTACTGCTGATTGACATTTCCATTGTTTCCAGTTGGGGATTCTTTTTTTTTTTTAATATTTTTTATTTATTTCTAGGAGAAGGAGAGAGAGAGAGGGAGCGTGAGCAGGGGAGGGTCAGAGAGAGAGGGAGACGCAGACTCTGAAATAGGCTCCAGGCTCTGAGCCGGCAGTCAGCACAGAGCCCGACGCGGGGCTCGAACCCACGAACCGCTAGACCATGACCTAAGCGAAAGTCGAACGCCCAACCGACTAAGCCACCAAGGCGCCCCTCCAGTTGGGGGTTCTTATGCTCAACCACTGTTATTCTTCAAGATCAGGTATCCTGAGGCAAAGGTACGAAAGTTTCTCTAGAGGAATGATTCTCAAAAATTAACCTCCATCAGAATCACCTGGAGAGCTTGTTAAAACAAAGATTGCTGAGCCCCACTCCCAGGATTTCTTATTCAACAAGTAGGTGTTGAGGCCTGAGAATTTACATTTCTAACAAGTTCCCAGGTGATGTAGTTGCTGTGTAGTACCCACTTTTTAAGGGGTGCCTGGGTGGCTCAGTCGGTTAAGTGTCTGACTTCAGCTCAGGTTCATGATCTCACGGTTGGTCAGTTCGAGCCCAGCATTGGGCCCTGTGCTGACAGTCCAGAGCCTGCCTTGGATTCTGTCTCCCTCTCTCTGCACCCCCCACTCATCCTTTGTCTCTCAAACACAAATAAATACTTAAAAGTAAAAAAAAAAAAAAAAACAAAACAACCCACTGAACTACAACATGGGTTGGGAAACTTACACTGTAAAGGACCAGATAGTAAATATTTTTAAGTTTTGGGGGCCACAAATGGTCTCTGTTACATAACCCACCCCACCTCCCTTTTTTAATCCTTTACATATGTAAGAAACATGCTGAGCTCTAGGGCTATCCAAAAAACAGGCCTCAGGTAACCCCTGCTCCAGGGTAAAATTATTGAGCTATCTTTAGTTTTAGTAAAAAACCGTAAATGGTTTCCTAAGTGGTGATTTTAAGTCCTAAATATCTCTCAAGTCTGTGCCCTTTGAATGCGTCTCCATACCTAATAGCCTCTGCTCAGGTTCAGCCCCCTTTCATCTTTCCAGAATGACTGCAATAGTCTCCTAATGTCGCAGCCTCCATGAAACACCCCCTCCCCGAATATACTATAAGGCAGGGAGACCAGTATGAATTGCATTCATTCAGTGACTCAGACCAAAAACCTTTAAGTCATCCTCGACTCTCTCTCTTTCTCACACCACACAGCCATCAATAAACTTCTATGCTCTCTACCTTCGACATTTAATCTGGATTAAACACTTATCACTATCACTGCTGTCATCATAGTCCAGGCCACCATCGCCTACTGAAGCAGCCTTCCACTGGGTCTTGGTGCTTCCACTCTTATCCTTCTACAGTCTGGTCTCACAGGCACAGCAATCAGATCCTTTATAACTGTCAATCATGACATCTTCAAAACCTTCCTTCCAAAGGCAACCCAATAAAATTTCAGGTCCTGTCTGGCCTACAAGGCCTACCTGATCTAGTTCTTATGTTACTTCTACCTCTTCTCTTGCCACTTTGTCTCTTATACACTCTACTCTTCCTTTGACACGTCAGCCATATATCCTGTCACAGGCTGGACCGTGGATTTGAACCAAGGCTGTGAAATGGGCACCTGGGTGGCTCGGTTGGTTAAGCATCTGACTCTTACGCTCAGCTCAGGGCTTGATCTCAGGGTCATGAGTTCAAGCCCTCTGTTGGGCTCCGCGCTGGGCGGGAAGCCAACTTAAAAACAAAAAACAGGGGCGCCTGGGTGGCTTAGTCGGTTAAGCGTCCGACTTTCGCTTAGGTCATGATCTCGCGGTTCGTGGGTTCGAGCCCCGCGTCGGGCTCTGTGCTGACTGCCAGCTCAGAGCCTGGAGCCTGTTTCAGTCTGTCACTCCCTCTCTCTCTGACCCTCCCCTGCTAACGCTGTCTCTCTCTCCTAGAAGTAAATAAAACATTAAAAAAAAAATTTAAAAAACAAAAAACAAACAAAAACCATCTGTGAAAAGGCAAAGCAAACTGCATCTACTGATTTCTCCAAGTGCTCCTGCTGAAATAACTCGCTCAAGCATTCTAAAGGTGAGTTAGGGAGGATTTTCCGTTACACAAACTATCCTTAGGATTTCAATTAACCTAACACTGCTTAAACAGTCTACAAGCTTATCTAAGCTGTATTCTATTGTTATTTTGTATTCATTATATAATCTATAGTTCCTAGATTCTCTAGATTTTGTTTTTAAATAAATAGAAGTCCAACGGTAGTCTGTCCTGCAGTGTCCACCACCCTTTAAGACTCCTGGGATTCATTCATTCAGTAGGGACCACTGAGTGCCAATGTATCAGGCAGAGCACTAGGCTCAGGATCAGGCAAAATTCATTGAAACACAGCATCTTCAGGGAACTGGGAGAGAAAGGAAGAGAAGGAGGGAGGGAAAGAAAACAGAGGGTACAAGAGGAGGAAAGAAAAATAGAAAGAGGGAGAGAAACACAGTAAAAGAGGGAGAGAAAGGCAGTAGGGAGAAAACAAAAGTTGAGGGTACTGTTAAGTGATCTTGCGCTAGGGATATTGAACAGCACTTTGCACTTCACAACACTGAATATTTGAATTTATAATTTACTATCTGAAATTTCCCCTCTTGTATACATGCACCCTGTAAATTCCTCGGGGGAAGAAGTCTTGTTTCCTCTTTAATCCAGCACCTGGTACTAGCAGAGTAAAAGTGTCCCTGTAAGAGTGAATGGACTAAGTGACCATTTGAGAGCAGAAGGAGGACATGACAGTCTTTCTCCTGGACTCCTAGTATTTGTGATGTTTTTGCAACCTACCTTTTTTTTTTTTTATGTTTTTATTTTTGAGAGAGAGAGCGCACAAATGGGGGAGAGACAGAGAGCGAGGGGGACAGAAGGGGACAGAGTTTCCGCAGGAAGCGATGCGTTGACATCAGGAAGCCCAACACGGGGCTGGAACTCACCAACGAGGAGGTCATGACCTGAGCCAAAGTCAGATGCTCAACCGACTGAGCCACCCAGGGGCCCCTGCCCCAACTTCCAAAACAGTATATGATGTATTTCTATTCTTTCTTGATGAATAATAATTTTAAGACTGTAGATTTCCCCCTTGCTTATAGTTTAGGCCACATCCCATAGATTTTATTCACTACTATTGTTATTCTAAGTAGTTTGGAAGTGTAGTTTACATCTACTTTTTTGATTCAGTTATTGTTTAGAGAGGGGTAGTTGAGATTTCTAAATAGTTTCAATTTTAAATTTAAACTTTTTACTTTTACTGGTTTTAGTGCTTGTAGTCTGACTGGCACGTACATTTCTGTGCTTTGCGGAATCTGTTGAGACTTTTCTTGGTGGCCTAACTCTAGGCTACTGAAATCATTTTTTTTTATGGTCTCTTAATTTATTTTTCTCTTTCTAGTAGTTGTTACAATACATGTTTAACTTTTTATTTTGAAATAATTTCATAGATACTTAAAAGTCAAAAATAGTAAATGAATTCCCATATGCCCTTCACTTAAACTCCTCAAATGTTAATATTCACTACATTTGTTTTATCATTCTTATTGTCTCTCACTCTCTCTATCTCTCTCACTCTCTGTCTTTGCTCATCTCCTGTAGGCTGTCAATTCCCTGTGGACACTACTTTGCAATTGTTTTTGCCTCATTCTGTGTCTAGCACTGTGCTTGATGCATTGGCACTCCATGGTAGCTAGTGAATGAACAAATCCAGGAGTTTCAAAGAAACCTGTAAGTGGTTATCATGGTTACTCTGAGATAACTGGTAGACTCTCATGTAACCACTATCCATAAAAGCATCTATGAAGAGACTCTACTTTAAATTTTTTTCTGTTTACTCCTAAACACTTCAGTGTGTATTTCTTAAAAGACAAGGACATTCTCTTATGTGACTACAATAATCAAAATCAGAAACTAACACTTATACAATACTATAATCTATAGACATTCAAATTTCATCAATTGTCCAACTAATATCCTCTTTTTTTTTTTTTAAGATTATTTAAGTACTCTCTACACCCAATGTGGGGCTTGAACTCATGATCCCGAGATGGAGAGTCACATGCTCTACTGACTGAGCCAGCCAGGTGCCCCTCAACTAATATTCTTAATGGCAAAAGAAAAAAAAATGTTTTCTGGTCCAGGGTACAGTTCAGGATTACAAAGCCACTTAGTTCCCATGTCACTTTAGTCTTCTGTAGTCTGAAGTCGTTTCTCTGTCTTTTTCTTTTATGAGAATTATATTTTTCAAGCACAGGACAATTATTTGGAAGAATGCCCCTGAATTTGGTAATCTCTGATGTTTCCTTATATTTAGATCTAGGCTGTGCATTTTTGGCACAAATACCAGAGAAGTACTGTTCTGCCCTTCTTAATTCATTGTATCAGGAGGCATCTGATGTCCATTTGTCCCATAATGATGATGCTGGCTTTCATCACCTGGTTGAGGCAGTATCTGCCAGGATTTTCCACTATACAGTTACTACCCTCCCCCCCCTTTTAAATGTTTATTTATTTTTGAGGGAGACAGAGCATGAACAGGGGAGGGGCAGAGAGAGAGGGAGACATAGAATCTGAAGCAGGCTCCGGGCTCTGAGCTGTCGGTACAGAGCCTGATACTGTGACATCATGACCTGAGCCAAAGTCGGACTCTCAACCGACTGAGCTGCACAGACGCCTCTATTTTTCCCTTTGTAATTAGTATTTTGTGTAGGGAGACAATGTATACCACCCATTTCTCATCATCCTTTTATCCTACCAATTTTAGCATCCACCGATGATTCTTGATCAAATCAATTTTTGTTCTGGTGGCTGCAAAATTGTGATTTTTCTAATTCTATCATTCTTTCTACATTTATGAGCTGCAGTTCTCCTATAAGGAAGACCTTTCCTTCTCTACCATTTATTTTTTTATTCTTTTATTTATATCTTTGTGAACTTATAGATTCCTATTTTATAATCCAGTATTTTTAATATTTATTTTCATGCTCATATTGTCCCCAGTTCGGCCAGTGGAAGCCTCACCAAATTAGCTTTTGTGCATTAAACATTTGACATTATTTAGCATGTAAAAATATATTTTCAAAAAGTGAAACGGGTTTAAGAGAAGACAGTGGAAAGGAGAAAATCTGAGAAGTATATACGTGCCAGAAAATGTAATGGTTAACTAGGTGCATGGACGAAGAGAAGCGTAGGATTGGGATGCTTTGCTGTTCTCCAGATGACAAGAGAACCATAGGTAACATTCACTGAGAAGGTGAACACAGACTTTGGTGAATGTTCTTCCAAATGTTTTTCTATCCATTTTCTTATATAAATATACTAGCTACTTAATTCAATACTTTCTGACCAAATGCCACCTTAGAAAGGTTTTCTCTGAACACTGAATCAAGAGGAACCCCTCTCCCCCCCCCGCTGTCCCATCTCTTACCCTGCTCTATTTCTGTTCGTAACACTTCTCATCACCTGGCATGTATTATTTGGGGGGTTTTAAAAATTGTTGGCCTCCCCAATAAACTTTCCATTTTTAAGGGCTCAGGTTTGGTCTGTTCTGTTCCAAGATGTATCTGTGTCACAAAGGATGCATTAAAAAACAATTAGTGAATAAATAAATGTGTGCTTATTACATATAAAGAAAGAGGGGTACCTGGCTGCCTCAGTTGGAAGAGTGTGAAACTCAGTGCGTGTGACTCTTGATCTTAAAGTTGTGAGTTCAAGCCCCATGTTGGGTGTAGAGATTTGTTAAATAAATAAGGACTTAAAAAAATCTTTTCTTTATAAAAAAAAATTTAATGTTTATTAATATTTGACAGAGAGAGAGAGAGACAGAGTGTGCGCAGGGGAGGGGCACAGAAAGAGGGAGACAGAATCTGAAACAGGAACCAGACTCCGAGCTGTCAGCACAGAGCCTGACACGGGGCTTACACTCACAACCCGTGAGATCAGATCATGACATGAGCCAAAGTTGGATACTTGACCAAATAAGCCACCCAGGGACCCTCTTAAAGAAATCTTTAAAGAAAGACACAGAGAGAGAAACAGGATCATAATTAAACACTGTTTTGCAGGACACTACATTTTTGTCTCGATAGTCTAACTTGGGCATCCTTTTATGTTAGTACATCGGTCTGCTTCATGTCCCCTCCCCCAAAGGTTACATTGGTGAGGAAGACTTTCTAAGCTTAGAGGCAATGAATCAATCATAAAGAAAATTATGAGGCTATAACCAAAATAAATACAAGCTATGTACCTGCACACTTCTGTCACAAATTTGAGTCAAAGGACTAATAAAACTTGGTAAGAAATCAATATGAAAACCTAATCAACAAAACTGCAAAGGATGTCCAATTTATAGGAAAAAGCACATAGAGTTAAACATATATAAAGAGCTGTTAAAATAAAACAATGGCAAATCATAAATAAATGTTAATATTTGTAAATGAAAACATGGAATATGCAAAACCAAGTCCCTTTAGGGGCGCCTGGGTGGCTTAGTTGGTTAAGCATCTGACTTTCGCTTAGGTCATGATCTCACAGTTTGTGGGTTCGAGCCCCGCATCGGGCTCTGTGCTGACTGCCAGCTCAGAGCCTGGAGCCTGTTTCAGCCTGTGACTCCCTCTCTCTCTGACCCTCCCCTGCTCACGCTGTCTCTCTCTCTCTCTCTCCTAAAAATAAATAAAACATTAAAAAAAAAACAAAAAAACAAGTCCCTTTGTACATTTCTGCAAAGTAAATTTGCCCATTTGTGCAAGTAAATATTAAACTTTTTAAAAAAGCAATTTGGCAAGACATATCAAAACCTTTAAAATGTCTGCACTTTTTTAAGCCAATAATTCCACTTCTGTGTATTTGTCCCTCTTAGGATGTGCACCAAGAAGTTCATTGTGGGGTCACCTGGCTGGCTCAGTTGGGGACATATGCAACTCTTGATCTTGGGGTTATGAGTTTGAGCCCCTTAAATATTTTTTTAAAATGTTTTTTATTTATTTCTTATTTTTATTTATTTCTCTCTTAGGAGAGAGAGAGACAGCGTGAGCAGGGGAGGGTCAGAGAGAGTGGGAGTCACAGACTGAAACAGGCTCCAGGCTCTGAGCTGGCAGTCAGCACAGAGCCCGACGCGGGGCTCGAACCCGCGAACTGTGAGATCATGACCTAAGTGAAAGTCGGATGCTTAACCGACTAAGCCACCCAGGCGCCCCCCCTTAAATATTTTTAAGACTTAAAAATAAAATCTTAAAAAACATCACTGTTATATTCTTTATTTTCATCATTTAAAAACTGGAGGCATCTTAAATATAAATTAAAAAAATAAATTTGAAAAAACTGAAGCATTTTAAATACCCAATAGTGAATGGTTACATAATTCACATATTCCTAACACCTCTATATCTAAACTGTAAGTTCAAATATTCAAAAATTCATTTTTATGTTACGTATCTATGTTTCAATCTTAAGCCAAACATGCTTCTGATGCAATCTTAAATCAAAAATATGGCACTCAATTTGCTATTAATAGGAACATGTTTTTGGTCAGCTTAATGTTTTTCTGTACCTACTTTTTTAGTGTCATATGTTAATTTCGTAGTAAAAATATTATTAAACAGTGAAGACATCCCTTATACCTAAGGTATGGTTTTAATTTTTCATTCTCGCAACTCTCCTTTCCCTCTCATAACATGCACATAAACAATTTACATCATCTGACTAGCAATATAAACGGTACGACAAAAGATATAGGTGGTACCACTGAGATACTGCCTCACACCGGTCAGAGTGGCTAAAAAGGACAAATCAGGAGACTCTAGATGCTGGCGAGGATGTGGAGAAACGGGCACCCTCCTACACTGCTGGTGGGAATGTAAACTGGTGCAGCCCCTCTGAAAAACAGTGTGGAGGTTCCTCAAAAAATCAACACTAGAACTCCCCTATTACCCAGCAATAGCACTCCTAGGAATTTACCCAAGGGATACAGGAGTGCTGAGGCATAGGGACACATGTACCCCAATGTTCAGCAGCACTCTCAACAATAGCCAAAACATGGAAAGAGCCTAAATGTCCATCAACTGATGAATGGATCAAGAAGATATGGTTTATCTATATAATGAAATACTACATGGCAATGAGAAAGAATGAAATTTGGCCATTTGTAGCAACATGGATAGAACTCGAAGGTGTTATGCTAAGTGAAATGAGTCAGGCAGAGAAGGACAGATACCATATGTTTTCACTCATAAGTGGAACAGGAGAAACTTAACAGAGGACCATGGGAGAGCAGAAGGGGAAAAAATGGTTAAGGAGAAGGAGGGAGACCAACCATAAGAGAGATTGATGGGGGTGGGGGAGAGGGGAGAAGGGGTGATGGGCATGGAGGAGGGCATTTGTCGGGATGAGCACTGGGTGTTATATGGAAACCAACTTGACAATAAACTATAAAAGAAATAAAATGCTTCCAAATATTTAAAAAAAAAAAAAGATATAGGTGGCAAAACAAAAGAAATGAATAAAGAAGAAATCAGGGGCACCTGGGTGACTCAGTCTGTTGAGCCTCCCATCTCTTGATTTCAGCTTAGGTCATGATCCCAGGGTTATGGGATCAAGCCCTGTGTTGGGCTCTACACTGTGCATGAAGCCTGCTTGAGATTCTCTCTCTCTCCTCCCTCTCTCTCTCTCTCTCCCTCTCTTTCTTCTCTGCCCCTCCTCCACTCACGCTCATTCTCATTCTCTCTAAAAAATAAAAAGTAAAAAGAAGAAATCAGACAAATCAGACAAAAATCTACCAATTGATGTTAATGAAGAAAAGATGCTGCCAGACATATGGGATGACTCTGATACATGTTTTCCTATCCAGAAAAAAAAAAAAGGGAGGGTGGCTTGGGGACACCTGACTGGCTCAGAAGGTTGAACCTGAGACTCTTGGTCCCAGGGTTATAAGTTCAGGCTCCATCTTGGGTACAGATTATTTTAAAATAAAATCTTAAAAAAAAAAAGAAAGAAAGTTAAGAGAACCAGATCCAATCATTAGCAGGTAAATTTCTAAAAAGAGTAAAATTACTAGCATTATACTGACTCCTGATTTTATTAGGGACTTCAGCATAAAACACTTGCCTGTCATTTTAATTTACAAAGCTTTTCCTTTGAACCTTCTTCTTTGACCATTTTCAGCCTAACTGGATTTTAAAAGATCAACCAACCCCAGTATCTCCATTTTACTGATGAAGTAGGTGTGTAAGGGATGACTTTTCATGTGTGTTTAAAGGCTACACATCCCCACAGAAGTAGAGTTTATGTAGAACCCCAAAATATGAAGACTAGGCATTAGGGGTCAACTCCAAATCCTGAAAGGATACTCGTTTTTCTTGGAAAGTATCTTTACTCATCACAATTTCAGCCTTCCAATACTTACATAACATTTAACCTTTTGAGACAGGCATAACAAATGTCTTAGACTGCCTACCAATTCAGTAAGGATCATGCTGCCAGCAATGTAGTCTGAGCTTTGCAGCCAGGCTGCCTGAATGTGCATGCTCAGTGCACCTCATCACTTACTAGGTATATTACCTAGGAATATTAGGTAGGACGCTTCGCTTTTCTGTGCTTCAGTTTCTCATCTGTAAAATGGGAACAATAATATTTACCTTATTAGAGCACTCCGAAGAGTAGATGGGCTAACCAAATGCATGCCTTGCCTGGCACATGGGTAAATTCTCAATAAACAGGAGCACTTAATGTCTGGTGCTTAAAATAGCATATGCATCAATTGCTCTCAACTGACCCCTTCTTCATTAACTGCTCAATGACTTGCTTGGAAGTAAAACTTACATTTGTATAGCATTTTACAGTTTTTAAAACACTTTCAAACACAATTCATTTCAGTTTCACAAGCAATCCACAGAGTAGGCAAGCTGCACAAGGACAAAAGTGGCCAATTTGTAAAGAGACCCCAGAATCCCCCGGGGTTCTACCACTATACCTCATCCTACTGCTATGAACTTCTGCAGCCTTGGCGGAAGCCTTCCTGATTGAAAACATGTTATGTGGGAATTTCAGGGTTCTCTTGGTGCAGCTGGCTCCTTTGCGAAGCTTTTTGATGCAAAGAGAAACCTGCTCCCAGGAGTAGGATGAAACTATTCCTTTTAGAGCAGAAAAGGAGAGAGGCTATTACAGCCTGAAGAAAGAATCAAATGTTAATTTCCCCTGAAATCTTTCCATCCATTATCTTTGTAGGCCTGAGACAGGTTAGGCTCTAAAGAAATAGCGTTCCTCTCCATTCAATTATTCTGTTACAATACGTCACACATCCAGAAAGGTATGCAACACATTTGTGAAGCTTGCCCATTTGTTAAGTTTAAAGTGTAACGATATAACTTCCTGCTATATGTGTGGGTTCACCTACCTAACTGGTTTTGATCATATCTATTAAAGTCTTCAACCAGAGGAGATTCTAAATGCTTCCAGAACTTGGGAGAATAAAGGCTGCAAACCTACAGGAGGTCACTTCTTCAGAATTTACAGACAGAAACCTCATCAAAAATCAACCCAAAGAGGGGTGCTTGGCCAGCCCCACTGGGCTCTTGATATCAAGGTCGTGAGTTCAAGCCTCGCATTGGGTGTAGAGATTCCAAAAATAAATAAATAACCTTAAAAAAAATCAACCAAAAGAATGAGGTTATAGGATTGCAGAAGTAAACCATCTGAATAATGGTTTGTAAATTCTAATGGATTCTATCCAATGCTCATGAAGCTATGATGACAGCTAAAATCACCTGGGGCTGAGTGATCTAAGAGATACAGTAATCTTGGGAAGTACAACTAAAGATAATGTACATAAAAAGAGGAGTCATCTGCCCAGAGTTGCCTGGAGTCCAGAAAATGATGACTCTGGATAGAGGCAAAAGTTCACCAGCGTTTATCCCTTATTCCTCAGGGTAGATTATATTTGGCAGACACAAATATTCTCATCACTAACTGGCTAAAAGTGGGGCTTTTAGTCTGGATATGAGATGCCTGGAGGTCATCCAATTCTCTCCTCTTTGAATGAATGCTCACCAACCACTCTAACCCAGAGGAGGGGCTCTGGTCAGCAGATAACCTATTAATTGAAAAGGCATATCTCCCTTTGTGAAATAGCATTCCGGTGGGTCATGAACCAGTCACCAACGGGCTAATTCAGTGTCCCTAAGCCAGACTTCCTTGTGTGGGAGACCAGGGAAGTTGTACTGGGAGAAGCCAGAGCGGAGGAGCAACTCTCCACTTAAACACAGGAGTAGGAAAAAAAGAGATGAAATGCCATTTTCCTCACTAATGAGTTTTTGTTTCTTAAAAGTAGTCTTTACACCCAATGTGGGGCTTGAACTCACAACCCGGAGATCAAGAGTCACATGCTCTTCGACCGAGCCATCCGGTTGTCCCTTCAGTAACTAGTTTTTTTGACACTGGTCAGGTTAGTTCACTTCTTTGACCTTAATTTCTTCATGGATGAACAGCCAACTTTCAGGTTGTTGGGAGGATTATTGGCGGCGTTTAGCACAGTTCCTGGCATAAAGGGGTATATAGGTCTGATTCCTATTATGAAACCGAGGAAGACCTTCAATATCTGGGGACTGCAACACAGTACTACATAAAGTTACCAATAGATGTTAGCCCAGGTCTACCTACCTTCCATCCTTCCACTCTCCATTCTCCTCTGGGGTCAGATATGTGGTTTGATAGTACAGAGAAATCATGGCATGAGTCTTTGTCTTAAATAGACACTCGAATCCAGGAGCAGGAAACGCATACATATAGGACCTTTAAAAGCAAATTTATTTCACTCTAGTAAAACTCTCAAGTCTCCTCTAGTAACCAGGCTATAAAACTATTCCAGGTAGTGGGGCGCCTGGCCCAGTTGGTTGAGTATGTGACTCTTGACCTTGGGGTTGTTAAGTCTGAGCCCCATTTGGGTGTAGAAATTATTTTATTTATTTATTTATCTATTTATTTAAAATATTTTAAAAATGTTTTTTATTTATTTTTGAGAAAGAGTGGGCGAGTGGAGAAGCGATAGAGAGAGAAGGGGACAAAGGACTAAAGTGGGCTCTGTTCTACCAGCAGAGGGCCTGATGTGGGGCTCAAACTCATAAACCGTGAGATCATGACCTGAGCTGCAGTCAGACACTTAAGCGACGGAGCCACCCAGATCCTTCTAGAGATTATTTAAAATAAATAAATAAATAAGGGGCGCCTGGGTGGCTCAGTCAGTTAAGCGTCCAACTTCGGCTTGGGTCATGATCTCATGGTTTGTGGGTTCGAGCCCCACGTCGGGCTCTGTGCTGACAGCTCAGAGCCTGGAGCCTGTTTCAGATTCTGTGTCTCCCTCTATCTCTGACCCTCCCCTGCTCATGATGTCTCTCTCTCTCAGAAATAAATAAAAAAATCATTAAAAAAATTTTAAAAATATAACAAATAAAATCTAAAGACAAAAACTGAAAGAAACTATTACAGGTAGTAAAAAACCGAACTGTATACAAAATACAAGGCATTCATCAGCAGACCGAAAACTTAAAAGACAGGAGAGCAGTTGTGAACTTCTTTCAATAGGAGAAAGATCATAAAAAATTATACAACAGATACACACTAAAGGCATTCTGGCTTTCTTCTACGTTGACCAGTTGAGTGTAAAACACAAAGTGTCAGCCTCAGCCCTTATTTTCCACCCACAGGTTTCCAGGTATAACCACTTGCTTACAGGTTCTAGGCTACCTAACCTCTGGATTCTGGCTCTAGGACAGTGGAATATTTCTATAAGCTTTCCCTCAGCCTATGTATGAGGTTTATGACCAGGGCAAGAATCCTCCTCAGAATCAACATTTGTCCTATCTTTCTGGTCAGGTCAAAAGCCTGGTTTTTAAAAATATCTCGGCCTTCCTTCTTGCAGATTGCAAGACTCTGACCTATGCCTTGTTGACTCACACTCCCTGGGTGAGCCCTTACAGGGGAAGTGCATTTCCTGGCTCCTGGGAGCTGGCTTAAAACAGCAGCTCCCAGGCCTGATCACTAACACCAGAGCCACAGCCCCAATTACCCAACTGCTTGTGGTGACCTGAAAAGGGAAAGACAACTGAAAGTTAGTGACCAAAGACCTTTTGTGCACAAGAAAGCAGTCCCAGATAAAGCGTGTTCATAGAGGCAGTATAATGTTGGAAGCAGAGGTGTTTTTTTGTTTTTTTTTGTTTTTTCCTGTAAGCAACCAAGGCTATAGAAAACCCAAGAACTTTCAGCTCCTTAAGTAAAAGAGTTATAAGAGGGCTTGGGGGCTTTTCTATAAGCAGAGCTGGGAAAAGATACAAAAGCACTCATAAGAATTGTTAGAGTTTCCAGATCTATTTAAGTAAATATATTTCCTGGAATGGTGTTCTAAGCCAATTTTTAACCCTGAGTTCTACACACATTGTTTAGGAGTGGAGATAGAGGATGTTCGTGAAACAAAAAATAACATTTTGTATGTATTTGTGTACGGTTAGCTTTTGAACATCGTGAGGACTGGGGTGCTGACTCACGTGTAGTCAAAAATCCGCATATACGGGACACCTGTGTGGCTCAGTAGGCTAAGCATTCAACTCTTGGTTTTGGCTCAGGGCATGATTTCACCGTTTGGTTCATGAGTTTGAGTCCCGCATTGGGCTCCCTGTGTCAGCAGGGAGCCTGCTTCAGATCTTCTGTCCCTGCCTACTCTGCCCTTCCCCTGCCTGCACTCTCTCTCTCTCAAAAGTAAATAAAAACATTTTTAAAAATCTGCATATAACTTTTTAAAAAATATTTTTTATAGTTTATTGTCAAGTTGGTTTCCATATAAAACCCAGTGCTCATCCCAACAAGTGCCCTCCTCCATGCCCATCACCCCGCTTACCCTGCATATAACTTTTGACCCCCCGAAAACATAACTATGAACAGACTACTGTTGACTGAAAGCCTTTACCAAAAATATGAACAGCAGATTAACACAGTTGTTGTATGTTATATTAATATATACTATTCATACTACATATACTATTATATAATATATATATACTATTCTATACTATATTCTTACGATAAAGTAAGCGGGGAAAAGAAAACTTTATTAAAAAATCCTAAGGAAGAGGAAATACTTTTAAGGTATTGTACTGTATTTTTAAAATATGTTTATTTATTTTGGGAGCTTCTGTGTGGCTTAGTTGTTTAAGCGTCTGACTCTTGATTTCTTTGGCTCAGGATCATGATCCCAGTTTGTGGGTTTCAGCCTCGTGTGGAGCTCTGCGCTGGCAGTGCAGAACCTGCTTGGGATTTTCTCTCTCTCTCTGTGCCCCTCCCCTGCTCATGCTCTCTCTCAAATAAATAAATAAACAAACATTAAAAGACATTTTAAAGCATAAAGTCCGCAGTCTGGTATCTGGTTCTTAATCTCAACTCTACATTTAAAACTTGTATAATGCTGAGCAAGTTATTAAGCCCTCTGAGTCCATTTCCTCTTCTGTAAAAAAGTACCATTGTAGTTCCAACCTCAACTGTAACTACTGTGGTTACAGTTAGGCCATGTGATCATAGCCCAGGCATTGCCCTTCCCTGGGTGCCAGGTACATGGCCTTCAGAGGTGTGTCTGAAAGGGGAAATAAACAGTCTCCTTTAGGGGTAGTCTTGGAAGCCCACATCTATAAAGCGACAGTAAACATCATAAACAAGGATCTGTTCTTTAGAAATAAGGAAGAAAATCTAGTGTAGCAGAGAAAAAAGGGCTGATAAAGGAGGGAAGGGACACACACACACACACACACACACACACACACACACAGCAAAAGCAGGGAATGAGACTTTTTTTTAAAAAAATGGGTATTCCAGTCCATATTTGGTCAGCATTAACAGTATGTTTAAGCACCCTTAAAGTTAGATAGAATGTTCATCTAAATGGTTTCTATTTAATACTAGACAAAATAATGCTAAGGTGAATTTCACAAAGCTCCATATGTTTTCCATGAAGGATTATTTAACTAAACCTAAAGTTTGGAAATGAGCTAATATTATGATTTTTAAAAGAAAACTAAAAGAAAGGTCATTTAATTAATCACTTTCATCCATAACTAGCTTTAAGGAGTGTAGCACGGGAGAGATGCATGCAAAGAAAATGTTAACATCACCGTAACAGAGAAAGGTGTAAGACAGAGAGATCTGCATAGGGTGCAGTGAGAACAGAGAGAAGGGGCAATTAAGTCAAACCAGCGGTTCAAATTCCTGCAGGACATGACATCTGAGCAGAGTCTGGAAGGCGAAGTGAGAAAGAGCCACGGCATAAAGTGCAATGGCTGACAAGAGCTGTCCCAGGCAGAGGGAACGCAACACAGCAGAGGTGATGGGACCATCCTAGGAGGCACAACAGTTTGGTATAAACTACAACATGAAGTTCAAGGCCACGCAAGACGTCTCGGGGAGGGGGGGGGTAAATGGCATTTACATTTTTTTTTCTTCAGGTTTTCGCACTGTATATAAATCCTAGAAAAAATAATTTGTGCAAACACTTTCATCACAGAATGCGTATTTCTGTGATGAGCAAAGACAAGACATACATCTTGGAAAAGCTGGGCTTAATTTCCATGAACCAACTCTATATTTCCTCTCTCTTTTTCTCTGCAAACTGAGAACACTGTACAGTTTTTAAGCATTTAAAAGCAGCCTTTTTTTGTTCCCCCTTGGAACCACTGGGATCTGATGACCTTTCTTGTAAAATGTGGGATCTTAAGGGAATCACAACGGAAGCTGGCGTTAACACTTAAGTCACAGAAACCTGCAGAAGTAATTGCCTTCTGTCTGACTATTTGCTTGGGGATATATTTTTCAAACAAATCATTTTTGGAGATTTCTGATCTAAGGCCTATGCATCATTGCTATTTTAGGGGCATGAGGAAGTAGTATCTAGTGAAGTGAGCACATTTCTTTATTGGTTATTATGTTTGTTGTGTGGTATTTTAATGTCGCAGAGCCTCTGTTATCAATGCTTCTGATCTGGTTGGCCTCAAGCCAGGATACTGACCTCACATCCTAGTTACTCGGTGAGGCTTATTTTGGGGAAGAGAGCACAGCACAAGACCTGCACCTTTCCTTCCCCAATTTCAGAGACTCCCCAAGAGACCCGAACATTCAGATGTATCAGCGAAGGCCTGATTCACAAAGATCTTCCTTGTGCTTTATTGTGGAGGGCGAATCTTGTCGGTCCATAAAAAGAAAGTCCACAGAAAACAAATTTCTGTGCAAAGTACTTTGCCATGTTTAGCGAGCTTTCCACTGGCTTGTTTGAATGTGCGAGGAGAGAAGAAATTGTCAAGGAAAGTACAAGTAAATTATATGGCACTTTCCAACACTTGTAGTTATAAAAGCACTACTTCATCCTTAGCTATATGATTGGTCTTATACTTAGACATTCTTAGGTGAAGAAAGAGGTTGGTCTATAGTATTGAATATTAGACGTGAAAGAGAAAAAATAAAAAGTTTAAATAGGAGGAAAAATCATAAGCAGTTCCCCAGATAAAAATAAAAAGATCCCAGGAAAAAAAAAATCCCAGAAAGACAGACCTAGATAAGGAAGTCAATCTCTTATGTTTGTGTTATAAATATTTAAATTTATTCAGCTCAGGGGCACCTGTCTGGCTTAGTAGAGCATGCTACTCTTGATCTCAGGATTGGGAGGTCAAGCCCCAAGTTGAAGTAGAGATGACTTAAAAACAAAAGCTTTTAAAAAAAAGTAAATTTATTCTGTTCAAATTTAATGACTAGCTCTGCAAGACCAAGATGCTATCATCTGCCACGAACAATGTTAGTCTTTTGAATGAAAATTCCCAAACAAATCCTCCAGGTATGGATTATTTTCATGTTGACCTAAGGGAAGTGGCTTATTCAATAAATCATGTGAAGAATATTTTGGAATCTCAATGAACCTTTGCAGGTAATTTGTTCTGAAGGAAATTAGGTGAATTTAACACCAAAAGATTGTCATGACTATATGCAATAATATGGGTGGCTCTCACAAACAAAGTTGAGTAAGAGAAGGCAGACACAAATAGGGACATACTCTATAAATCCACTGGTACAAATTTAAAAAAACACAAAACTAATCCATGGTTGTAGAAGGATTACTAATTCTACATTACTAATCCATGTAGAAGAGTGGTTATTCCTGAAGGAGGGAGGCATACAGGAAGGTTCAGAGATGCTAAATTTGTTTCTGTTTTTAAAATTTTTTATTATTAAAACTTTTTAATGTTTATTTATTTTTGAAGAGAGAGAGAGAGAAACAGAGACAGAGCATGTGCAGGGGACGGGGAAGACACAGAATCCAAAGCAGGCTCCAGGCTCCGAGCTGTCAGCACAGAACCCGGGTGAGGCTCAAACACATAAACCGCGAGATCATGACCTGAGCCAAAGTCAGACTCTTAACTAACCAAACCAAGATGCACCTTTAATTTTTTTTTTAATGTTTATTTATTTTTGAGAGAGAGAGAGAGTGCAAGCATGAGTGGGGGAGGGGCAGAGAGAGAAGAGGGAGACACAGAATCTGAAGCAGGCTCCAGGCTCTAGGCTATCAGCACAGACCCCAACTTGGGGCTCCAACCCACGAGCTGTTAAGATCATGACCTGAGCCGAAGTCAGATGCTCAACTGACCGAGCCACCCAGGTGCCCCAAAAAGTTCGGTTTCTTGAACCCAGGTGCTGGTTACATAAAATTTCACTCTGCAAAATTTTATTGAGCTGCATACTTTTGGTTTATGCTTTTTTTCCCTGTACCTAAGTAAAAAATAACAAAGATCATCATGGGTCCTGCATCAGTGAAGCACCTGGGTGAAAAATTAAGGGCATCTGGGTGTCTCAGTCAGTAAAGCATCCAACTCTTGATTTCAGCTCAGGTCATGATGTCACAGTTATGAGACTGAGCCCCATATCGGGCTCTACAGTGGGCATGGGGCCTACTTAAGATTCTCTCTCTCCCTCTCCCTCTGCCCCTCTCCCAGGCTCATGTGCTCTCTCTCTCTCTCAAAAAAAAAAAAAAAAAAAAAAAAAAAAAAAAAAGAAAGAAAAGAAAAACAACAATAAAATCCCCAAAACCCCAACATTTGAATACAGAACAGAAAAACCTATAGAGAAGGAAAATAGTGGCTGTTTAGGGCTGGCACTTCATGGCCAAAGGGGACAGAGTTTCTTTTTGAGGTGATGAAAACATTCTAAAAATGACTGTGATGATGGTAGCAGAGCTCTGTGAATATAGTAAAAACCATTGAACTGTACATTTTTTAAAAAAACAAAAACAAAACCAGTATTTGGAGAACTCTTTTTATTTTTTAAAAAGATTTTAAGTAACCTCTATACCCAACGTGGGACTTGAACTCACATCCCTGAGATCAAGAGTCACATGCTCCACCAACTGAGCCAGCCAGGCGTCCTGAAGAACGGTATTTTATACTCTTCATTGCTTAGTTCCACTGATGGGTACCTCACCTATGTATTCCTAGACTCCCAGACTGGGCTATCTGGTTGTGGAATGAGTACAAATATATGTTTCCACTTGAAGAAAGTTAAAACACTACTTGAGTTCCACTGGCTTCCCTTCCCTCTGTGGGCAATGCTCAGCAGGGGTCAATACTGCAGGAGAGACTCAGTGATTCTCAACCCTGGCTGCACACTGATATCACCTGAACCCCATCCCTAAAGATTCTATTTAAATGGTATGGGGTGCCACCAGGCATCTGAATTTTATTTAATATTTTATTTATTTTTAAGAGAGAGAGGGGGGAGAGAGTGAGAGAGAGAGAAAGAGAAAACACATGAGCAGGAGAGGGGCGGAGAGAAAGAGACAGAGACAGGATCTGAAGCAGGCTCTGAGCTGACAGCAGCAGTCCTGATATGGGGCTCAAACTCACAAACCTTGAGATCCTAACCTGAGCTGAAGTCAATGCTCACCCAGCTGAGCCACCCAGGTGCCCCAGCATCTGAATTCTTTTAAAGCTCCCCAGGGACCAAAATCTGGACACACTGATACACTGCCTAATAAACGTCCACCCGCGTGTGAGCATGCACACATGCATGCGAGCACACACACATCCACATCCACATGCACATTTTCTCCCCAGGTGATTCTAATATACAGCCAATATTGAATTGAAAACCACTGACATAGTGGTTTCCACGATGAATGGAAAATCCAAATTCTCACTGTGCCATTTATTAACTATATGACATGAATGAACTATTTGATATCTCTGAACTCCAGGTATGACTTTGGGACATACCCACCTAGCACACAGTAGGTTTTTAAAAATGGTAGTTACAGGGGGCCTGGCTGGTTCAGTGTGTGGAGCACATCTCTTGATCTCAGGGTCAGTGAGTTCAAGCCCCATGTTGGGCTCAGAGCTTACTTTACCTTTGCTTTAGTTGCCTTTACTTTTTTTTTTTTTTTTTTAAGTAAACTCTATGCCCAACGTGGGACTTGAACTCACTGACCCCAAAATCAATAGTTATGTGCTCCACCGACTGAACCAGCCAGGTGCCTCTGTCCTTCCTTTTTTTCTTCCCTTCAAAAACTAGAAAATTCTAATAAAACCAAAATTAAAAAAATAAAAGAGGAAAAAAACCCTAGAGAATTCTATTAAAAAATATGTTTTGACTATTATCAAGTTCTATTCTGATGTTCTGTGTCCTATGCATAGTACTTGCTCAGGCTCCTTAACCCAAGTTACTGAATCTCTTGTCCTCTGGCTCCTTGTTCATTGGACTTGTAGACTGGGAACCTGATCCTTGCCTTGGCTGACCTTGCAGGATTTGGTATCTAGACCACCTGTCAGCCCACTTCTGACTTTGGCTTCCCCTACTTGCTCTGTCTTTATTGCCACTGAAAAGCCAAGCATGCCACATAGCAATCTCTAAGTTTGATCTTAAAGATCAAGTCGGAGTTAGGATTTGGATCAATGGAGAGAATGGGGTTGGGCAGTCCCGTTAATGGGACATGAAGAACAAAAAGAAGAGGCATGAAGGTGCAAAGTATCAGGGAACATGGAGGAGCTTTGAGGGGTTTCTGGAGAGCAGAAATTGCAAACAGGGAGACTGAAGGCCAAATCCAGCTCACAGTGGTTCTGCTTAGCCTTCACAGTGTTTAAAAGGTTTTTGAATTGATTGCTCAAATTGAAAATTGGAAGATTTCACATCAAAATTCAGATGTCCAGCTTCTCTTGAGAAAGATGATGATTGGACAGCACTGGACCCACGATCCACATGTGGACAGTGGGAAGATCAGTGGCTGCTGCTCCCGTGGTGTGGGGCCTCCGCTCTCCAGTTTTCTGCAGCCTTCACCACCACCTATCAACCCTTCACTTACTGGCCTGCCTCTCTAGGTCTTCAATAATTAATGAATCAATTCAAATGGGAGAGAGAAAGAAGAGGAAGAAGAGAGAGTCACCCTATTAATACTGAAGTTACATCAAATTCTCACACTGTACACCTGAAATTTACACAATGTTATATGTCTATTATATCTCAATAAACCTGGGGTTGGGGGAGGAGAAAAAAAATAATAAAGAGAGTAAGCGGGAAAGATCTCAAAGAGCACACCAATTTAAGTGTGTACTATGGCCTAGGGTAAAAGTTGCCTGAAGTCATTTTCCCATGTAGCAACATCATCACGGTGAGTGCTTGAAAATATTTTATATACAACTTTAGCTAGCACATATGTCAAAGGAGTGCCTGCTGGAATTTATGGGACACTAGTAAAATCAAGCCCTCCAGCTTTACATATGATACACAGCTGAGAATATATAATGAAAAGAATGCTAATAATTATTGATTTAAAAAATCTACTTCCGGGGTGCCTGGGTGGCTAGTTGGTTAAGCGTCCAACTTCATCTTGGTCATGATCTCGTGGTTAGTGAGTTTGAGCCCCGCATCGGGCTCTGAGCTGTCGGGACAGAGCCTGACACAGGACTCAAACTCACAAACTATGAGATCATGACCTGAGCCAATATTGGACACTCAACCCACTGAGCCACCCAGGCGCCCGCCCCCCCTGCACCCTAATAAGTATATTTCTATATTTCACCAAGTTCCAGGAAGGATTTAAGATGGCACTAGAAGGCAGGAGGCTCCACATCCAGAAACAACAGTAGAGGAGATTTTCAATAATTTTGAGCATGAAGTAATTCAGGCATGAAGGAAATGGGGGCAGGAGGATACAGAAGGGGAGTAGTCAAGACCTAGTGAATGCCAGGGAAATGGCCCTGTGGCTCAAGGCCCAGTTCCCAGATGACTCTGACAGTGAAGGTGGGGGACACAGCACTAGTGGGACTGGGGGGAAAAGAAAACAAAACAGGATATGATTGTTTGGGAACGGATCTAGAGAAACTAATAAATAGGGCCTTGGCAAAACAGGCTTCACACTACAGAGAGCACAAAGTTCTTGGTTGGGCAAGACAAGCATGATTCAGGTCCCCAGGAGGGAAGGTTGTTAAGACCATAGCCCCTCGCAGGTGCCACCGGCTCCATTCAAGCTCACCTGATGTATAGCAATCAGACTCAGTTCCAAGTTTGCCAAATTGTGATCCTTTAGTTTCTGCTATGGTGTCTCTTGAACTGGACTGGTCTGAGCCTGGAGAGATGGGTACTGGTGTGCACCCCTCTAGTTCAAGGCAGGACTAGGAAGTCTCGGTCATCCCCAAAATTGGTCAGAAATGTGTGTCAGGAGCTCAGGAAAGAAGGCTGGAAATAGAGATCTGGGGGCAAGAGAAGTCAGTGCTAAGAGAGAAGCACATCAGCCTAAAAAGCATCCACATCTAAGGGATGAAGGGATTGGAAGCAGCCATCATAGGAGTCAAAGATTCACACAGAAACACCTGTATAGAACTGAATCCTTGAGCATCAAAGCTAAGAGAGCAAGGAGTTTACAAAAAGGGGGGCTGTTAACAGTCACTTCCTGAAGAAAGGACACACAGGACAGAGACTGAAATAATGTCCAGGTTCTCGTTTCCAGAGAAATGGGTGGAAACCGAGTTGCAAGGGGTTAAGAGTAAGAAATTAGTGGATGCCCACCAATCCGCTGGTATTTATGGCAGTAAGGTTTGAGCTGTGTTTGTTTTGGCTGTGGAGTTGCTAGGCTATGACAAGTGCACACTGAACTCCAGCCAGGCCACCTCCTTTTCTGTCTGGAGAGGAATAAGAAATCACCTAGATCATCTATGCTTACTTAGTCCTGTCCATGTTATATTTCTTCTTTTTCAAAATGGAGGCCAACAGCTCTCCAGTTACATCTGTGGTTGCCAACGGTCTGGGCTGTGTTGAACGGAAGACCCTGGGGCTCCTCCCTCTGGGAACACGGTGGGATCACTGAGCAGCAGACGGACTATGATGGAGGGAATATGTTCTTTCCTTTGTTTTGCATATTTGTTTTTACTTCCAGACAGTGCTCCGTGGCCTTGGCAAAACAAAAACAAAAAACATGTAAACGTGTAAATGATGCAGGCACAACAGACAATTGGCAACAGTTGTTCCCAATCATCAGTGTTGTCACGGAAAGAAGACTAAATCAGGAGTGCAGACACCAGCGGCCAGCCTTCTAATTTTATAACTGTAATCCTTTTTAGACAGTTCCCGTTCACACGCACACAAGGGTAACAAAATTAAATTACAGCATTTTCCACATGGTAGGTGTGGAACAAATACACTTGTTTAAGCAGTCAGAAAATGGCCATTGCTAATAAACAACTTAAAGGAAATAGAATTTCCTTAAGAAGTACAAAAACTTATATTCAGACTTTATTTTCCACCCCCTTTAAAAAGACAAGTGATTTGGGCTTTCTTATATGTGGCATCAAAAACAGAAACCTTAGAGAAAATAATTTAAGAAAATTTAAATCATGAAATAAATGGATTTTGCTGAAATATTTATGGAGGAGATATGATGTCTTGGATTTGCTTCAAAATGATAAATAATTTAGGGGATGTGGGTAAGGGTACATATAGATAAAATAAGAATAGTCTTTTTTTTTTTAAATGTTTTATTTATTTCTAGGAGAGAGAGAGAGAGAGACAGCATGAGCAGGGGAGGGTCAGAGAGAGAGAGGGAGTCACAGACTGAAACAGGCTCCAGGCTCTGAGCTGGCAGGCAGCACAGAGCCCGACGCGGGGCCCGAACCCACGAACCGCGAGATCATGACCTAAGCGAAAGTCGGACGCTTAACCGACTAAGCCACCCAGGCGCCCCAAAATAAGAATAGTCTTAAATCGATATTTAAACTTGGTGATGAATATGTAGAGATTTAATACAGTATTCTCTCCACTTTGTTTGACATTTCCCAAAATATAAAGTTTTAAAATGTACTGTATTTTTGTGAATTAGATAGTATCTTGCAAATAAAATTAAAAGGCAAGCAATAAACAAGGGGGAAATATGCAAAATGCTTTATTAGGATAAAGAGTTATTACAAGCGAATGAGAAGACTAATAGCTAAGAGAAAAAAATGTCAAGAATGGGCAACTCACAAAAGAAATACAAAAAGCTAATAATCATATGAAAATATATTCAACTTTACTGTGGGAGACAGAATAATGGTCCTCCCAAGGATGCCCATGTCCTAATCTGCAGACCTGTGAATGTTACCTTACATGGCAAAAAGGGACTTTGCAGATATTGATTAAGGATCTGGGGATGGGAAGATTATCCTGGATTATACCAATAGGCCCAAAGTAATCACATAGGTCCTTCTGAGAAGAAGGCAAGAGGGTCAACATTGGAGAGAAGGTGACCTGAGGAAAGAAGCAGAATGTATGAAGGAGACTGAAAGACCCGGGTAGTTGCTGGGTTTGAAGATGTAGGAGGGACCATGAGCCAGGAAGTGCAGGTGGCCTCTGGAAACTGGCAAAGGCAAGGAAACCGATTCTCCCCTGGAGCTTTTAGAAGGAAAACAACCCTGCGACACCTTGTCTTTAGCCCAGTCACTGCGCCTGGAGGAAAACACACGAGGCTGTCTTCTGATCTTCAAATTCCTGCCGACAGACTTCCTGCAGCCCTCCCTCTGCCACCTCTGCATGGCGCAGTATTTCTTATCAATTTACTCTCCTAGGTAACTGCGTCTTCTGCTCTCCTCAAGTTTCCAGACAACTTCTCCCCACTTACCCTCCCAATGGGTTTCCTTTGTGGGCTCAGTTTGCTGGAGGGAGGGGCTTAATCACGTGCCCACAACACAGCGTGGCAAGGCAATCAGGGCACCTTCGTATATTCTCCTGCATCCACACGCACCACTCCTTCCTACCTGTTGCTTTCCCTATACTGTGCTCCTATCTAAGGCCAAGCCTCCCCTGGCCCCTAGGGGCTCAAGAACATCCCTCCTGCACTTACCCATCATCATCAGTTTTTCCCTCTCCACTGGATCATTCCCATTAGCACATAAACATGCTTTAAAATAGCCCCGCTGAAAAACAGTAACAAACTTCACTTCCCGTATTCCCCGCTAGCTACCCCACTTCTCTGCTTTTCCTCGGAGTAAAACTCGAGCGTTGTCTATACTTGCTGTCTCTAATTCATCTTCTATCCTTTTTGAACCCACTCCAATAGGCTGTTAATCCGTCCTCAGCAAAGACTGGCACAGTGGAAATCATTATTTCCATTTACAGAAGAGGAAATGGGGTCTCAGACAAGTGGGGCAAATTGTTCAAAACCACACATCAGTAAGAAGCTGACTATAGTATAACTAGTCACTGCTTCAGCCTGGCTCGCCAACTTTCTTGCTTTTCTCTGTAAATTGGACCACTCAGTCAACCTCCTCTAACATTGGCTGTGTTTACATATCTTATAAAGCATTTATAAAATGTGATTCTAATTAGTTTATGTACTACAACATAATATGTAATATTTCAGATTTTATGTCTGCATCATGCCTTCTAATGAGATGTTTCTCTTGTAGTTACTGCTTTTATGAATATTTCCTTAAGCTATGAGGCTACATTACTATAATCTATACTATATCATTTTATTCATAACTTTATTATTTTAACTAATATATGCTCAATATGGAAATGTGGAAAATGGGAAGAAAAATAGATGTGCCGCAATTACATGACCAAATACAAACACTGTTAGCACTTTTATTTCCTTCTAAATGTTCGTGGTTTTTTTCTAGTATTTATAATCGTAGCAAATATGGAAAAACAATCTTGTGTTATCTATTAAAATATGCAAAGAATTCAACATAAATAAAAACACTTATACCTAAGAATATGAAATGAATGTTTAATTTAGCATAGAATAAAACAGGAAATAAATGTTCAGTAAAATAACAGTTACATAATTTGTTTCGTCTTCTGTAAAGTTGACATTATACTAGTACTTCATTGCATCGTTGTAAGAGTTAAATTAGATAATACATGGAAACCATATAGTGTACAAATTACAGATAACTGCTCAGAGAGCATATAATTTTTACCCCAGTTTATCTTCTCAACCCTGTATTCTCTAAATTTAGCCGTTTCCAGCTCAAGTGAAAGTTTTCTAATCTGGCCCACAATTCCAGAAAGTGTCATTACTCTTTAAGTGGGCTCCAATAAGATGAGGTTATTCTGCCAACTCAATAGACACCCAGGAAACTTATTCCTCTATGTTCTATTTCTCACAAAGATAGGTTCCGCTGCATTGTTTTGTAGGTATTCAATAGGTCTCTCTGCTGGACCTAAATCCATCTTCTGCCACAAATGACCAACTCTAAGGAATTAGGGTTGCTTGACCTACACCCCTGGTTTTGCTCTGTCTCTTTTGATGGCTACTTGTAAGAGTTTTCGTTTATTTCTTCTCCCTTGGGACAGTAAGCACTCTGTCTTTTTAATCCTGTATTTATTTTTCTTATCTATTTTTGGTATCTCGCAAAATCAGGCCTAAAATAAACTCCTAGCAAATAAAATAGTGCTGGTACGGTAAGTCTTTTTTGAATGAATGAGTTGATTATTTTTTCTAAGTAATCTCTACACCCAACATGGGGCTCAAACTCATGACTCTCAGATCAAAAGTTAGCCAGGTGCCCCAAGACTATTTCTTTCTATTGTCAAAAAAAAAAAAAAAAAAGCGCATGCTGACAATATACTATTAGAGTTTATTAAATGCCACCCTTAAAAAAGGGGAAAAATTTAAATAAAATTGGACTAATGATTTTAAACCATTTGGTTTGAATAAAATATTTTTCTTATGCCTCACCCCTTTTAACAAATATATATTTTGAGAGCACATGAGCCAAACCTGGGGAAGGTCAGACAGAGAGGAAGAGAACCCCAAGCAGGCTTCGTGCTGTCAGCACAGAGCCTGACACGGGGCTGGAACTCACGAACCATGAGATCATGACCTGAGCCAAAACCCAAGATTTGGACATTTAACCAACTGAGCCACCCAGGTTTTACTTATGCCCCTTAATTTGCTAAAAGAAATCCTGTTGACTAGGCAGTATTTTACACTTGGGACCATAGTATCTTCTGGACCCAGTAAATAATATCCTCGTCATTGTGTTTGTTTATGTTTCTTTTATATTCTATCCACTTGTTAGATAGTTTTCTGGGCTCAAATACAAATTCTGATATAATTTTGGAGAACAATTTTAACCAACTCTCTTCTACCCACTAGAATACTCCGGAGGCGGGGGAAAAAGACCATGAAGGGGTTCAGAATATGCCACTGTGGCACAAAAATTATTTGAGCAGAAGCCATTTGAGTTCCTGAAATCTTTTATGTGCCTAAAAGCAGAGTTTCCAAACTCAACACTCAAAAGAACCCAAATTGGTTACACTGATTCTTATCACCAGAGACATTGAGAAGTCTCCAAACCACACCTAAAACTACCCTTTCTCCTATCTGCCCTTCTTAGGGGCCATTATTCTTTACAAAAAATTTTAAAAGTTCTTTACGAAAAAACACATATCATGTGTTTTCCCATAATGTCCTTTTTCCCCATCTCCTTCCCTCATTAAGAAGTCTTTTGTTTTAGGGGCATCTGGGTGGCTCAGTTGGTTAAATGTCAGACTCTGCCTAAGATCATGATCTAGAGATTCGTAAATTCTTAAGTTAGAGGGACAGGCTCTGTGCTGACAGCTGGAGCTCGGAGCCTGCTTTAGATTCTGTGTCTTCCTCTCTCTCTGCCCCTCCCCTGCTTGCACTCTGTGTCTGTCTCTCTCTTTCAAAAATAAATAAACATTAAAAAAAAAGTCTTCTGTTTTCCAGTAAGTGCCCTTCCCCTTACTCTCTTCCTCCATTAAGATGGTATAGTACAAACCCCAAATTCTAATTGGCCCTTAGAGACATGTTAATAAAAACATGTGATTAAATTTTGTCTTTTTCTTGCCAATTTGTCTCTTATTAGTTTCTTTTTTAAAAGATTTCTTTAAGTTTACTTAAGCAATCTCTTATACCCAACATGGGGCTCGAACTCAGGACTCCAATAAGAGCCACATGCTCTACCAACTGAGCCAGCCAAACACCCCTGTCTTATGTTAGTTTAACTCAAAGGTTCCCAACAACTGAACCTAAGAGTAGAAGAAAAATTTTTTCTCCCTGACAACCTTATAATCTAGCATTTCCAGTATTTCTTTGCAAATGCTTAATTTTTATGTATTCTTTTAAGTTTATTTATTTATTTTTGAGAGAGAGATGGAGAGAGAATCCCAAGCAGGCTGTGCACTGTCAGCTTGGAGCCCGACACGGGGCTTGAACCCAGGAACCAAGAGATCATGACCTGAACTGAAATCAAGAGTTAGCTGCTTAACCCACACCGTTCCCCCCCCACCCCACGGAACAAACGTTGAATTTTAAATCTTCCTAATGCCCTATGATAAGACAAAGCATTATGTATGGGTTCATTAGCAGGACTATGTATGGAAGCTGCAGCAAGGTAATTACTGCCATGATGTCCCTGCACACATACCCACCCTGGAATTTGGAAATGAGATTCACATCAGACAGAGCAGAGATCAATCAAGTGATCCAGAAAAGATTTCCCAATTATTCCACGGGGTAAACCTGGACCATAACCAGACTGAATATATAAATCGATCTACAGATGAAGGAGTCAGTGAAAAGGGTGGTTTGTCATCTCTAAAATCCCTCACATTCTTTTGTTCCAGTAGAAGCGGGAGGGAGGTCCCACATGCAACCTGCTGATTTCAATATGGATTCCCTGTAGCTTCCTATAGGGTGAGAAATTGTTGGCAGGGGGTCCTTCCTCCTGACAGTTAATATTTCTTCTTATCCATTAACATATGAGCAAACCTGAGGGTGGTGCAGAAGCCAGTTTCCCAGTGTTTCAAGCAATTTGTGAATCAGTTATGAGGGCCAGGCTCTGACAGCAGCTGGGTGTGAGGAAGCAGCCAGCAGCCCACTAGACTCCACCTCTCAGCCCTCCATCCATAAACTTCCCAGTTAGGCAACTGCCACCGGGTTCCTCTGCCCCCAATCCTTTCATTCAACAACTACTTACTAAACGTCTAGAAGGCCCAACAGTGAACTGTGCGTAGACCAGTGAAACAGACAAAACAGGGTTCTTGGTCTCGTGAAGACTGAGTCCTCCTGAAATCTGATTAACTGGGTGTAGCAAACAGGTGTAACACCATGGGGGTAAGATCTAGGGGAGCACCAGATTCAGTGGGTGGGGGAGGTGTCTTCCAAATTGAAAACTGAAGGATGAGTAGGAGCCAATTTTGGGGATGGGAAGGGTCCAGCCGGAGGGTAAGCAGAGGCAGACTTCTAGAGGTAAGAACAAGGGGCACTGGAGAGGAGCAGAGGACTGGGGGTGGGGAGGGACAAGGCAAATTTTGAAGGCCGAGAGGCCATAATAAATTACACATGCTGAATTTTATCCTGAGTGCAATGCAGGGGTGGTGGGCAGAGGAGTGGGTACTGAGCTGTGTTAGCCCAGAGAGAAACCAGATGAGGTCTTCTTAAATATATCACAGGCCAGGGGCGCTTGAGTGGCTCAAATTGGTCAAACATCCGACCTGAGCTCAGTTCGAGCCCCTCATCGAGCTCACTGCTGTCCACACACAGCCCGCTTTGGATCCTTTTTCCCACTCTTTTTGCCCCTTCCCCAACTCACGCTCTCTCTCAAAAAATGAATAAACATTTGAAAAAATATCACAGGTCACAGCAAGAAGAAAGGACAATTCAGGAGGAAGACAGAAGGCAGGGAGCCCCTTTAACAACTTAGGTAGCTGGCATAATATCTTACCTTTAATTCATGATTTCATCCCTACTTCTGCTATTCATTGGATTCATAAGGTGATCTCAGGGTCATTTCATTCTTTTTTGAGTTTTAAAGATAATTTCCACCTAAATATAACTTCGTTTGTTGGCAACATCTCTCGTCCACCTTAGGATCCAAATACATTTTGGATCTTAGGCAAAACGTATACACCTCTGGTTTCTTAACAATCATTTTACTTACTTATTTTAATCTCTAGCCCTGTATTGAGATCTCCTAAACCCTGCAAAACTAGAAGAGGAAGTGCCCAGAGGGGCTAATCCTCAGGGAGGGCAGGGTCTTGAATAGTACATTTACAAGCCTGATGACCCCACTTGGAATTCTCCGGAGATGCAAATTGCCCACTTGGGGGAACAACACCCCTGAAATCCTGTGCTGCACCCTCAGGCTACCTGGGAGGTGGAGGCCCACCCAGAGAAAGCTAGAAGCCTAAACCTGATAGAAATCTTTTGATTCTCACAGTGAAAGCAGGACAGAGCTCCACAGGCATTCTCTGGCCTGGGGGAGAGGGGGCTCCTGAGAAGAGAGTAGGGAACCGAAGGCAGGTTGGGAAGAAGGGAGTGAGAGCATGGAGAAGGCCCCCAGGCTAAGGAGCCAAAGCCCCTAGAAAATTTCTTCTACCGCCACTTAGGGGAGCTCCTAAATGAGCAGTGGCAGGGTCCTTAAAAAGGAAGTGGTGGCTTAGTCGGTTAAGCGTCCGACTTTCGCTTAGGTCATGATCTCGCGGTTCGTGGGTTCGAGCCCCGCGTCGGGCTCTGTGCTGACTGCCAGCTCAGAGCCTGGAGCCTGTTTCAGTCTGTGACACCCTCTCTCTCTGACCCTCCCCTGCTCACGCTCTCTCACTCTCTCCTAGAAATAAATAAAAAATATTTAAAAAAAAAAAAAAGAAGTGGAGGAGCGCTGGGAAGGGGGCTATGAAGAAGGGATGAATGTAAAGGCGTCTCCACATCTACAAATTAGACGTCAGGAAGTTTTGGTGTCCTTAAAATTCATGGATAGTAGTAGTAATAGCTATCATTTATCGAGCACAGGAATGGTGCTTAGAATAATGAACAGGCACTGTGTAAGGTGCACATGTGCGTACACATGTATGTAAACACAGGAACTTACCACACACACATACACACACACATACATAACAGAAACACATATCACCCCTTGAATCTTCACAGCAGTCCTATCAGCCCAGTTCCATTATTTTCATTTTATGGATGAGGAAATGGTCTCCAAGAGGTTATATATGCAGCAAAATATTCACAGGTGAGTACTCTGGAAATTCTATGAAGATCCTACTTACTCTTAAACTTAAGCTATTCTAATAAACCTGGATATTGAGGCAGTATTGTATATTCTATACTGTTATAAACTCTGGAGCTGGACTGGGTTTGAACCCCAAGCTCTGCCTCTTGGTAATTGTAGGACTTTGGCCAAATGGTTACAGAATAGGAATGATAATAGTGCCTTCCCTGTAGAGTGCTTATGAGGCTTATATTAACTAATGTACACAAAGTCTTGGGAACAAAGCCTGGAACATAGTAAGTGCTCAATAAAAGTTGCCCACTGCTAAAGGTCTACATTAGATCACAAGTAGCAAATTAAGAGTGGAAGGACTATTACGTACAGTAGTAGAAACTGAAAGCTAATCACCTTAACAGCAGAAGGGAAATGTGAAAACAAATACCTAAGTATATAAGTGGAATTGTGTTTGATGGGAGAAGAGTATATTAAAAGACAGGTGTGTACATAATATATGACCCTCTGGTCCCCAGGTAAAATTACACATTCATAATCATGTTAGGGTGAAGGAATGGACCTCAGACAGTATCTATAACATTTTTAAATATATCTATAACATTTAAGACAATTATCAAATTGATAAATGAGGATGCCATTCATATTTCTTCAATAAAGCATCATTACTGGTTAGCTTAATTCCTTTTTTTTTTTTTTAATTTATTTCTGAGAGAGGGAGAGAGACAGCATGGTCAGGGGAGGGTCAGAGAGAGAGGGAGATACAGAATCTGAAGCAGGCTCCAGGCTCTAAGCTAGCTGTCAGCACAGAGCCAACACGTGGGGCTCAAACCCACGAACCATGAGATCATGACCTGAGCTGAAGTTGGACGGTTAACCAACTGAGCCACCCAGGTGCCCTGCTTCATTCCTTTTTTAAAAGTGTTTATTTATTTTTGAGAGAGAGAGACAAGAGTGGGAGCGGGACTGGAGCAGGGAGAGACATGGAGACAGAATCTGAAGCAGGTGCTAGGCTCTGAGCTGTCAGCACGAGCCCAGTGTGAGGCTTGAACTCAGGAACCACAAGATCATGACCTGAGCTGAAATCAAGACGCCCAACAGACTGAGCCACCCAAGTGCCCCGGTTAGCTTAATTCTAATCCTTCGGTTTAACAAATCAATATAGAAAACATTGATTGGGCCTTTGTCTTGTTAAATATAAACTTTATGAAATTAAAATCAGCTTGTATTTTTCAAGCTTTATGGCATTTGTTTAGAGTGGAATTGGATTTTATGAAGGTAGACTATTATTTAATACTAAATATTGAAACTTGGGAACAAATCTTGAGAACAAAAATGTAGGCATAATCCTAATTGAATGAATTCGCTAATTGGTTTTCTTAGCTACAGTTACTATTAATAGCTGCTTTCTGGCCAACGTGTACCTAAAATAAAAATTATTTCATAGTAAAGGCAAATGTTTATGTAACAAACGGACCCTCTATTATTAAGGGTAGCGACAATTAAGTTAGGTCTATGCCATGTGCTAGATATCTGAAGAGAAGTATACTTAATTCCAAACCAAAAAACTAGGCACTGTGAGGGTAAGTCTAAGGAAGGCTGTCAGGACTTGTCCCATGCCCAGACTCTTGGCCTGGACTTTAGGGGACTATCCCTCTTTCCCACTAAGCTTGGCTCTGCGAAGGGACCTTGCAGTTTTGTTCAGCCCCAGCTCCTGAAGCACCAAGCCCAATAAAGGATTCCTGGATATTGGGAATAAGGAGTGCCGACAGTCTAAGAGCTAGGAATTCAGGACCCCCAGTGAGCTGCGAGCTAAGGATCAATAAACTCTTCTAATAACCAGTTTACCTTGAATGGCATTACTCTCCTCCATCTGTTTCCCTGCAGCAGCTTCTAGCCGACAGTAGCCAGCTTCGGTTAGGTTCAGCTGAATACTTGATTCACCTCCTCTAGCCCCTGACCTCGGAGGGGAAACAGTGCCTCCTAGAGGCCAACATGTTGGTGACAGCAGTAATGTGAAAGGGACCTAAGAAGATACATCTTGGGGAACAGAGTGATTATGGTCCAGCTGATCACCTCCACTGTGATCTTTAAAGTTTTTTATTTAAAAAGTGTCTTAAAAAACATTTTTTTGTCAGGGGGGAGTCACCTGGGTGGCTCAGTCAGTTAAGCGTCCAACTGCAGCTGAGGTCATGATCTCAGGTGAGCCCAGCCTGCTTTGGATCATCTGTCTCCCTCTCGCTCTGCCCCTCCCCCACTCTCTCCCAAAAATGAATAAATATTACATTTTTTAAAACAGAATCATCTATCCCAAAGGTTGCTAGCCTGTTAATCATGATTCCCTTCAACACTAACTTGGTGCTCAAGTCTCAGTAATTGTGTGACAAATCTTCATATGTTGAAATCCTAAACCCCAATGTGATACTTTGGATGGGGCCTTTGGGATGTTATCAGGCCAAGAGGGCTCCAAGTGGGATTAGTTACAATTACAAAGGAGACCGAAGAAAGCTCCTTTGTCCCTTCTGCCATATGAGGACACAGTAAGAGGCCAGCCATCTATGAACCAGGAAGTGAGTGGGTCCTTACCAGTCATGAATCTGCCAGCATATTATCCTGGACTTCCCAGCCTCCAGGACTGTAAGAAATAAATTTCTGTTGGTTTTAAGCCACCTAGGCTATGGTATTCTGTTATAGCCGCTCAAATGCAGTAAGACACCAACTTTGATGACCCTTGGCTTCAATTTTATGAGTATAAAATCTAAAGTTGGCTAGTTCAGTTTAATGGCGGGGAGAAGCTTATTGATCATCCCACCACGTACCAGGTAGTGTTCCAGGTGCTAAGCACTGACCTATTATTGAACATTAGCAACAGCTTATATAAATGGCAAAGTGTAGTGTCCATTTGGACTGCTGCTAGAGTTGGCGGGTGGCTCGACATGAGAAACAGAGCAGTCTCATCTTGTCCCCATATGTTCTGGCAAGAACACTGCTTTGTCACAGACTGGAAACAACAACGTTACTGGGCGGACTCCTGTAACCCACTGATTAGTGTTCCCCTTCCCACAAATTATCCACTTCCCCAAAATGAGACAGCTTAGTCTGGGGATGTAAGTACCAGGGTTAAACTAAGGCAATTGCCAGGAACAACCAATGAAATGATTACAGATTGACGTGGGAGAGCAGGAGAGGGCTCAGGCTCTGCAGTCGGAAATCTCAGATCAAATCTCAGCCACTGAGCTATTTTACCTCCCTCCTTCAAGTTTCCTCTTGCATAAAAGGGATGAAAATAGTGACATTAAGACAGTTAATGGAGACAATATATACAGTGCTTACTGCAAGGACCTGTTGGTACTGATTGTTGTTGTTAAGAAATAATACCAACTAGGGGCGCCTGGGTGGCTTAGTCAGTTAAGCGTCTGACTTTCGCTTGGGTCATGATCTCGCGGTTTGTGGGTTCGAGCCCCGCGTAGGGCTCTGTGCTGACTGCCAGCTCAGAGCCTGGAGACTGTTTCAGAGTCTGTGACACCCTCTCTCTCTGACCCTCCCCTGCTCATGCTGTCTCTCTGTCTCTCTCTCCTAGAAATAAATTAAAAAAATATATTAAAAAAAAAAGAAATAATACGAACTATTACTACACTCTGGTAAAACCAAAGATCAATGGGTCTTCACAACAGAAAACACTAAATTTTCTGTCCTCCCACCCCACCTAAACTCTGTAGGCCAAGATAAAGGAGAACACAGGTAATAATAATGCAACATTAATAAGCACAGGTCCCACTTGGGCCAGGAAAAACACCTGTGGAGATGAGGTTTCCAGAGTCATACTGAGTCAGTTAGAAGGAGCTAGGCTGGGGGCACCTGGGTGGGTCAGTCGGTTGAGCATCTGACTTCGGCTCAGATCATGGTCTTGCTCCTGGGTTCAAGTCCCGCATCGGGCTCTGTGCTGACAGCTCAGAGCCTGGAGCCTACTTTGGATTCTGTGTCTCCCTCTCTCTCTGCCCCTCCCTTGTTCATGTTCTGTCTCTATCTCTCAAAAGAAATAAACATTAAAAAAATTAGGGGCGCCTGGGTGGCTTAGTCGGTTAAGCGTCCGACTTTCGCTTAGGTCATGATCTCGCGGTTCGTGGGTTTGAGCCCCGCGTCGGGCTCTGTGCTGACTGCCAGCTCAGAGCCTGGAGCCTGATTCAGTCTGTGACTCCCTCTCTCTCTGACCCTCCCCTGCTCACGCTGTCTCTCTCTCTCTCCTAGAAATAAATAAAACATTTAAAAAAATTAAAAAAAAAAAGAAGGATCTAGGCTGTGAGGTTATGCTGAGCTTGGGCCAGGGTTGGGGCAGTGACATTAGTCCAAGCCTAACATAATGGCAGCAGATGGGACATGAATCAGCAGAGAAAGCAAGTCTCAAAAAGAAGCAAGGGAGTAGAACAGACTCACGGAAAGAAAGCACAGAAAAGATACTATGAAGCTTGACTGACACGGACTATATACCACACACATACACATACGCGCGCGCGCACACACACACACACACACACACACAAGCCCCACATAGTACCAGTATGTTGATGCTCTAGTTCTTAAAGGGTTGGGCTGTACTTCCTGAATATTTCCTGGAAGATTCCCCTATAACCTTACACCTTCTTTGACTGGAATTATTTTACAACATTTTCTGTTCCTTTAAACAGGAGGGGCCCTAGGCTGTGACAGAACTTAGAACTTCTTTACAACTTTACATTGTACAATTTCAGAATAGGAATAGAGGCAACACTGTGGATGAGATGAAGGGTGAACCAGAGAGAGGAGAGAAAGATGCAAGTGTAAATGACAACAGAATGTTGGCACCTACATATTTTAATTTTTATTAGTAAACTTTCATTTAAAAATGTGAGCAAGAGGCAAGTTACTGAAGAGCAGAGGGCCGGAATTTGTACCTCAGTGGGGCTATATTCTTTCTTACTGTTTTTGGTTTTTTTTTGTGTGTGTGTTTTTTTTTAACTTTCCAAATAAATTTTGAGACATAGAGCAAGGAGGGGAGAGGCAGAGAGAGGGAGAGGGATAGAATCCCAAGCAGGCTCTGCACTAATGACACAGAGCCTGATGCGGGTCTCAAACTCACAAACCTGTGAGCTGACGTGACCTGAGACCAATAATCAGAAGCTTAACGGACTAAGCCATCCAGGCACCCCTTTTTATTTTTTCTTAAGTTTATTTGAGAAAGACAAAGGGAGGGGGAGAGAGAATACCAAGCAGGCTCCACACTGTCATTGCAGAGCCTGATACAGGACTCAATCTCATGAACCATACAATCACGACCTAAGCCTAAATCAAGTGTCAGAGGCTTGATGTACTGAGCCACCCAGGCACCCTGGTTTTTATTTATTTAGACCTTATACATTTGGGGGGGGGGATGGTACACTCTAGTAGGAGTATTTGAGAATGAGGATTTGGGAAGGCCACAGATATATCCCTCTATATTCCAGAATCTGGAATATCCAGGTTATAAGGCACTCTCAAAAAGACTGGGCTGCAAAGAGAAGGAAGAAGCGTAGTACCTAAATTTGGGAAGAATTTTAGATCATTTCCCCAAACAAACTAATGTGTTACAGGTAAAATTTGTTCCTAGAATCCTATCCGTGTTCTTTTCTCCTCTTTCTGGTCCTTCCTAAGTCACCTGTTGCCAGAGGACATTCATACTGCCTCGTCTGAAACCCACTCAATATTCCTGAATATTATCCAAGGGTCCTCTCTTCAATTGAAGTGTTTATTCTTACAAGCATGGCTCTCATTGCTAAAGACATATGACAATTAATTTATGCTAACACATAACAGTTTAGTCTAATGATGTACCTTTCCACTGACATCTGCACTTTGAAAGAAGGTATTTGTTGATCCAAAGAGCTAAGTCTTTCATATCCTACTTTTATGCATTGTAATCATCAGGCTGGGCAGGTATTTTTTGATCCAGGGGTCTTCCCAGGGCCTCTTAACTCACATAGTCTTCCCCTACTAGAACATACATTGCACAAAGGCAGACTTTTTTTTTAAATTTGTTTTTAAAGTTTTTTTTTTTGGGGGGGGGAGGAGAGAGAGAGAGAGAGAGAGAGAGAGAGAGAGAGAGATATCAGGGCAGTATGAAAGAGGAAGAGAATCCCAAGCAGGCTCAGTGCTGTTGGCACAGAGCCTGACATGGGTCTTGATCTCAGAAACTGTGAGACCATGACCTGAGCTGATACCAAGAGTTGGACATTTGACTGACTGAGCCACCCAGGTGCCCCATTTTTGTTTATTTTTAATCACTGGTGAATCCTCAATGCCTAAGATTGTAGGTGGCATAGTAGCTGCTCAGATAACGTTTGCTGAATGAATAAATGGTGATGTCAGGATTCAAATCCAAGTCTGGCTGGCTTTCAAGTATACTGTTCATTCTACTATACAAAATGGTCTTTTTCTTATAATTAATCTTTTAACCTACCTTATATTAAGAGGAAAAGAGTAATAAAGGAAAAGGAAAATGGAAGGGAAGAAAAGAGATGGTATCAAAGTAGATGATTCAGGCTCAGGCATCAGCTGCAAAATGGGGCCCCTTGGCCTTCCTCTCCCAAGGAAACTAATAGTGTTTTTCAGGGATCCAGATGTTTCTCTTCCAAAACTGTTTCTATTTAATATCTTTTCTAAGTTTCTTATTATTGATGATTATTTTTTTAAAAGCATTCTTGTTTTAAAAAAGTATCCATTGAAAATTATGGAACAGTTGAAAGAAGAAAACATTATCTAGGATCTTCACACTAAAATATAACCACTCTAAATTCACACCTTACTGCATTTCCTTCTAGGCTTCTTCCTCTGTTTATATTTTAAACTTAGCTATGATCATTCAGTATACATAATTTGTATCTTGACTTACTACTTTTCTACCATCATTTTTTATTTTTGACCTGTATTGATATTATAATTCCCTGATGTTCAGTGTAAAATTCTCAGTTAAATGAAGTGAGACTTTGCTGCCAATTGGCATTAAATTTTCATGATCTTACATACTGATTCTGTGACAAGGGAATTTTAAAATTCCAATTCTTTTCACTGGCAGAGGAGGAAAGATTTTTACAGTTTCCTCTCTCTGTTAAATATTTTAAAAACTGCAAAGAATCAATAAAACATACAGTTGTGTTTATTTATAAGACTGAGCAAATGCCATTATTCTCTTACCATTTTCCCCACCCAGGTCTTTCCAAAGTATGGTCCCTGGGAGAATAAATAGCCATTTGCTCCCCAAAATAACAAATGTCTTAGACTATAAGGAGGCGAACATGCCCAAACATAAAGAAATTTAATGAAGTTCTTATTTAATATCCATGTAATGCTCTCTTAGTAAATGGTCCTAGAACCAACCATTCTATAAGCAGTTGTATAGATTAATACAGCATAGAGGTAGTTTTAGTGATGTAGCTGAAGAGATGCCAAAAGATTTAAGAAAATACAGAATTTCTAAACCAGTAAAAGGAAACTGAGGTTGGGGCGCCTGGGTGGCTTAGTCGGTTAAGCGTCCGACTTTCGCTTGGGTCATGATCTCGCGGTTCGTGGGTTCGAGCCCCGCGTCGGGCTCTGTGCTGACTGCCAGCTCAGAGCCTGGAGCCTGTTTCAGTCTGTGACTCCGTCTCTCTCTGACCCTCCCCTGCTCACGCTGTCTCTCTCTCTCTCCTAGAAATAAATAAAACATTAAAATATATTAAAAAAAAAAGAAATAATACGAACTATTACTACACTCTGGTAAAACCAAAGATCAATGGGTCTTCACAACAGAAAACACTAAATTTTCTGTCCTCCCACCCCACCTAAACTCTGTAGGCCAAGATAAAGGAGAACACAGGTAATAATAATGCAACATTAATAAGCACAGGTCCCACTTGGGCCAGGAAAAACACCTGTGGAGATGAGGTTTCCAGAGTCATACTGAGTCAGTTAGAAGGAGCTAGGCTGGGGGCACCTGGGTGGGTCAGTCGGTTGAGCATCTGACTTCGGCTCAGATCATGGTCTTGCTCCTGGGTTCAAGTCCCGCATCGGGCTCTGTGCTGACAGCTCAGAGCCTGGAGCCTACTTTGGATTCTGTGTCTCCCTCTCTCTCTGCCCCTCCCTTGTTCATGTTCTGTCTCTATCTCTCAAAAGAAATAAACATTAAAAAAGGTTGGGGCGCCTGGGTGGCTTAGTCGGTTAAGCGTCCGACTTTCGCTTGGGTCATGATCTCGCGGTTCGTGGGTTCGAGCCCCGCGTCGGGCTCTGTGCTGACTGCCAGCTCAGAGCCTGGAGCCTGTTTCAGTCTGTGACTCCGTCTCTCTCTGACCCTCCCCTGCTCACGCTGTCTCTCTCTCTCTCCTAGAAATAAATAAAACATTAAAAAAAAATTAAAAAAAAAAAAGGAAACTGAGGTGTAGTGACTATTTATTATCTGCTCTATTTATTACCTCTGTGACCACAGTGATTGATTAAATAAGTAAGTAAATAAATACCTGCCCTCACAAGTTGGGCAGGGGTATTTTTTTAATTAATTAATTTATTTTGATGAGGGGGAGGGCAGAATAGAGCAGGAGAGAGAGAGAATCCCAAGCCGACTCTGCACCTTGAGTGCTTGATTCCATGAACTGTGAGATCATGGCTTGAGCTGAAATCAAGAGCCGGACACCTAAATGACTGGACCACCCAGGCACCCCAGAGGAGGGGTATTTTTTTTTTTTAATATTTTTATTTATTTCTAGGGGAGAGACAGAGAGACAGCGTGAGCAGGGGAGGGTCAGAGAGAGAAGGAGTCACAGACTGAAACAGGCTCCAGGCTCCGAGCTGGCAGTCAGCATAGAGCCTGACGCGGGGCTCGAACCCACGAACCGCGAGATCATGACCTAAGCGAAAGTCGGACGCTTAACCGACTAAGCCACCCAGGCGCCCTGAGGAGGGTATTTTTAAGAATCAACTGTGTTACTACTGGCTTCTTGGTAAACATTTTATAAACATTATTTAATTTGATCTTTACAATGATGCTACTAGGTTGCCAAATTGCTCAGTGTTTACTCTCCCTTCTTTACTCTAAAAATCTTTTTATTTTTATTTTCTTGGCCCTTCACCCTTGCCCTTCTTCCTTTCAGAATAAGGATGCGATGCTGGAGACGAAGCAGCCAACTTGTAACCACAAGGATAAAAGCCTCAAGCCAAGGATGGCTGAGCAGAAAGATTCTAGCTTAGATCCCAGATATCTTAGAGCCTCTGTGTCAATGCTGTACTTCTACATCCTAATTTAAGATACTCTGATTTCCTGTTGTTGTAGCACATGGTCATTGCAACTGATACAGCAAAGTAAAGGAATTTGCCCAAGGCTACACTGTCTAAAACTGGCAAGACTAGAATGAAAACCCAGGTCTGTCTAGCTTTGCAAACAAAAACTTGCCTTTCTGGAATGAAATCTGGCCATGTGTAGCAACATGGATGGACCTTGAGGGTGTTATGCTGAGCGAAATAAGTCAGGCAGAGAAGGACAAACATCATATGTTTGCACGTATAGGAGGATTAGGAGGAACTTGACGGAGGAACAAGGGGGAGAAGAAGGGAGGAAATGGTGGGGGAAAGGGAGAGAGGCAAACCATGAGAGACTCTTGAATGCTGAGAACAAACTGAGGACTGATAGATGTGGGGGGGAGGAGGGATGGGCATGGAGGAGGGCACTTGTGGGGATGAGCACTGAGTGTTATGTGGAAACTGATTTGACAATAAACTATTTGCAAAAAAAACAAAAAACAAAAAAAAAAACAAACTTGCCTTTCTGGTCTATGCCATGCTGAAGCCCAGGCTTCTTTCTCTGTGAAATAGGAATAAGGATTTCTAGAATTCCAGAATGATAAACACACAGGAAGAGTACCTAGGGCAGGGCCTGTCTCAGAGGACAGAGGCTCAAATGTTTGCTGAATCAGTAGTTCAAGAAACCAAGCACAACTGTTTTTGGTATTCTGCTATATTGAGCTATTTTAAGTACTGGGGGAAAAAACAACTATATTTACGTGGGTGTAATACTCTAGCTGCAGATATTAGTCAGCAGTTTCATTCAGTTTCTCAGATCTCTTGCCGCTCTATCCCCTTCCTCTTCTTTGCCTCCTCTCCCCTTCATAGAAGCCCTTCTAATCCTCAGTCAGCTCCTGCAGCCCCACCTCCCCAACCCATAACACCCCCCCACACACACACACAAAAAGAGGCGGCATATGGATTCCAAGAGAAAGGCTGTACAAACAAAGTGGCTCATTCTGCTGGGGAAGACAGGAGTTGGCCCACAGGAAAGACTATCCTTCCCAGACTGGCAGGGTAAAATAAAATATGGGGAGAGACTCTGGCTAGACCTGAGCAGCAATCCAGAAGACCAGATTCTAAAAGCTCTCGGCAGAAGAGCTAAAGCTCAAGACATGCAAAGACACAGCCAAGTTTGGAATCGCTAATTTCTATGAAAATGAAACATGTTAAATATGTAGTTTCATTGATTTGTTTTAAAAGGCATGAATCATGAACTTTTTTTAAAAACAAAGATCTTAAAACTTACTATACCCTGAAATAAATACCAAAATACTAGTAGAGTCATTTTGCTCTGACCCAGATACTAGAACCAGACCTAGATCGCAGGGCCCCCACAGGAAGGAGACTGTGGCAATGACCTATTGGGACCTTGGACTCTTGAGCTATTTAGGAGTCACTATTCACATAGCTGGGAGAGAGGTAACAGTTTTAGGACTTGGGTCTGGGTTGCTTAGGTCTCACAGGCTTTGGTCCTGCCCCGGAAAAGCCATGTGTGTATGGGAGTATTGGAGGTAGGGAGCAGGTAGTGGAGAGAGCAAACTCAGCTCTTCTGGCTCTTCATACTACCTACTAGTGTGGTGTTTAGGAGATCCCATATAAGCAGCATCAGGAAATAGTCAAGTCAAAGAGAAGACTTCTCTTTTTCCCTTCTCTGTGCTCCTGACCTTCTAATCTTCCGTTTCTCTGCAATGGATACCTCACCTTGCTGGCAGAGAATTACAACCTCACCCAACTCCTTTTCTCAAACTATCTGCCTATGCCAGTTCTGAACCCTTCATCTAATATCTGCACGTTACTGAGCCCACCGCAATTATCTGCGTGGTGTATTTACCAACCACAGGACATTGGCACCTTATAGTCAACTTTATTAAAGGGGACAGAGTGGACTTTAGAGGTGCAGACTGGCTTTGAAAAGTTCTGGTCTAGGTCAGCTAACTATCCTGCTGGTCTGGAGGCCCAATCTACCTTGGCAGACTGTACTCTAATCCCAAGATCTACAGAGTCCCTTGACACTCCATCCCCCTACACTTGGGCCACAGACTCAGGCAAATGAAACAGATCAGCAGCAACTTGCTGTAGGATCATGGATTGCTGCTAGAGGTAGCAATGACTCTATAATAAACCATCTTAAGCTTCCACAAAATCTTGGTGTCAGCCAGTAATATCAGCTTTGGTCTAGTTATGGAATGGGACAATAAAATCTTCAACTCCATCCTGGCAATTCAAGACCTGCCTGTTCAGCTAGCTGGGATACAGGGGGAAGGTCCTGGGTATGGTAGAGAGCTGCCTGCAAATTCTCCACAGCAGTGAGAGTGCCAGGGCCTGAATCTCATAAATCTGTCCCTCGATAGTTTTAGAAAAAGCCCTTTGGAACTGAAAATGGGAGTTCCCAATTTAGATGTTTCATAAGGAACCAACTCTGTTTATTGTATTTTCTTAAATATGAAAACACACCTGGAACATAGTATTTTTAAAAAAAGAGTAAAGATACAGCTGTGCTTGTAAACATAAGTACAATGCAATGTGAAATTACTCTTATTAAATAATGCAACATGATCTTTTGAACCTTTTGCAGAGCCTCGGAACTGAGGCTAGCAATATGTTAGTGGCACTGCTGAAAAAATATTTTCCAGAAGAAATTGGCAAGCGGTCAAGTCCATTAAGGCATACAGTGAGCATCTATTGTTTTTTTCTATCCTGATAAACTTTCCCCTGGCACAGTATTCCAGATTTCCTCCGAAGAAAGTCTCTGCTCCCCTATTCTTATGCTTTATGCTTTGAGATGAGCTGAGACGACTCTTCCTGCTGGCTTTAGAGGTGGTCGTGTGAATCAAGGCCAATCACACACTGGACTACAGGAATTGGTCCAACACATGGGTACATGACACAACCATATACAGTGAATCATAAAGAGAGGTTAGGAGTCTTCCTTGATGAACTCAGACCTGGGAGATTATAGGGACTGGCAGCCATCTTGCCCCCATGTGGAGCCACAGGAGAAAAAACAATAAAAAGAGCAGAGTCCAGAAATAGTGAAAGTCCCAAACCTGGGGACATTGTCTTGATGCCCTAGATCAACCCATATCTGAAGTAACAGTCTTTTCAGTAACATGAGCCAATACAGTTTCAGTTAAGTACTATTATAGGATAGTATCTTTAAATGTTTCTAAGAAATTCATAATACACACCAAAGATGATCTGACTCTCCACTCTAACCTTTATGGAGCATTTACCATGTCTCAGGTATTAAAGTATTAAGCATGTTAAAGATATTATCTAATAAAATCCTAACACCTTTATTTCCTTTCTATTTTTTTTCTTTTTTCTAGGAAAGAGAGAGAGAGAGACAGTGTGAGCAGGGGAGGGTCAGAGAGAGAGGGAGTCACAGACTCTGAAATAGGCTCCAGGCTCTGAGCTGGCAGTCAGCACAGAGCCCGATGTGGAGCTCGAACCCACGAACCACGAGATCATGACCTAAGTGAAAGTCGGACGCTTAACCGACTAAGCCACCCAGGCGCCCCTATTTCCTTTCTAAACAGGTAGAGTAGGAATTTGAACCCTGGACTCTATAGCATGTAAGACTACTTGTGAGACTATTGTGAGTCCATACCTTGGTCACATTTCACACCCTAAGAGAGGTGACTGTTCAAAATTCTACTAGCTTCTTTTTAAAAAAATTTTTTAACTTATTCTTTTTTTTAAATGTTATTTATTTATTTATTTATTTATTTATTGAGAGTCAGAGAGAGACAGTACGAGCAGGGGAGGGTCAGAGAGAGGGAGACACAGAATGCGAAGACAGGCTACAGGCTCTGAGCTAGCTGTCAGCACAGAGCCTGATGAGAGGCTCAAACCCATGAATGTGAGACCATGACCTGGGCTGAAGTTGGACACTTAACCGACTGAGCCACCCAAGTGCCCCTCTACTAGCTTCTTAATCTTTTTGTTCATATTAATTAGGCAATGTAAACAAATGAAATCAATTGAATGGAACAGGACGGGGGCCCAGAACCTTCTTTCTTGCACTCTCCTCTCCTAAGGACTCCTAGGACTTTACATTTTTTTTTAATGTTTTTTTTTTTAATTTTTTTTTAATGTTTTGGAGACAGCGTGAGCAGGGGAGGGTCAGAGAGAGAGGGAGTCACAGACTCTGAAACAGGCTCTAGGCTCTGAGCTGGCAGTCAGCACAGAGCCCGACGTGGGGCTCGAACCCACGAACCGCGAGATCATGACCTAAGTGAAAGTCGGACACTTACCCGACTAAGCCACCCAGGTGCCCCTTTTTTAATGTTTTTTAATTTTATTTTTGAGAAAGAGAGAGAGAGGGAGAGATGGCGAGTGCCGGGGGGGGGGGGAGACAGAGAGAGAGGGAGACAGAGGATCCGAAGCAGAATCCACGCTGTCAGCACAGAGCCCAACGAGGGGCTCAAACTCACCTGAGCTGAAACCAAGAGTCGGACACTTAACTGAATGAGACACCCAGGCACCCCAGGAATTCCTAGGACTTTAAAAAAAATATGTTGAAAAGCACTTCATGGGACACAATAAGAAAGGATGATGGAGATATATACATTCTCTACATACTTATATGGGACTATCTCCAAGATATACTAAATGGGAAAAAGGTATAGAACAGTATGTACAACGGGCTACGTTTATTTGTGCTATTTTAAAAAAAGAGAAACACAGAGGAATTAAATATACACATTTGTATATCTGGAAGGAAAAACAAGAATTGTTTATATTGACTAAGTCAGGGGCCAAGGAATATACAGTAAGGGAACTTTTTATTATACATCCCTTTGTAGTTTTTATTTTTTTTATTTTTATTTATTTATTTATTTATTTTAATATTTTTATTTCTTTCTAGGAGAAAGAGAGAGAGAGAGAGACAGCGTGAGCAGGGGAGGGTCAGAGAGAGAGGGAGTCACAGACTGAAACAGGCTTCAGGCTCTGAGCTGGCCGTCAGCACAGAGCCCGACGCGGGGCTCGAACCCACGAACCGCGAGATCATGACCCAAGCGAAAGTCGGACGCTTAACTGACTAAGCCACACAGGCGCCCCTGTACTTTTTATTTTAACCATGTGAATGTATTACCTGTCTTAGAAGAAGAAGGAGGAGGAAGGAAAAAGAAGAGGAGGAGGAAGAGGAGAAGGAGAAGATGAAAACCATTTCATCAGTGTGAATCCTCAAGCCAGGTAAGCTGGCCGCTGGGAGGTTGAGATCCCAGTGGGCTGAGATCTAGTCCTAAAAATATAAATTCTTTCTCCCACAGAACATTTATATTTACATACGACTAAACATTAGTTATTAAGTTAGTCATTAAAGGCCAACAAAATATTCATAAACTAAAATTAGCATGTTAATAAAATTTTCTGAGAACCCCAATGCAGACTATTGAGGAAGTCAGGCTGCCACACGATGCTTAGCAACGCTGCAGAATTTCTACTCCCATGCACACAGGCTGAAAGCAGGAATTTCCTCATCTGGGGAATTCATTCATCCATTACAGTTACCGAGTGCTTACTATGTGTCAGATACTGTGCTAAACACTGAGGATAGAGCATTTCACAAAAGGACTAAATTCACTGCCCTTAATGGGCTCACAGTCTGCTGGTGATGAGGATACACAGACAATAAACAAGATAAAAATGTAAAATGTTTACTATAGTCCCTTAGTCCTACAATGAACACTTTTTTCACATTTTATGAAACCTAAAATTGAGATGCATCTTTTGGTAGATGCATCTGACAACTGGCACGGTTTGATTTTTTTTCTTTCTCTGAAGGACACTTAATGGTGTCTTAGATCTGATGAAATATAGGAAAATAATACATACGGGAAAATAATGTATCAGACTGACAAGTGCTACAGAGAGAAATAAGCAGAGGAGAGGGAAGAGGATTATGGGGAAACTGCAACTTAGAATAGCCAGAAGAGACCTAGTAACTTTTTTTTTTTTAAGTTTATTTATTTTTGAGACAGCAAGAGAGAGAGAATTCCAAACAGGGTCCACACCACCTGGAGAGCCTGATGCAGGCCTTGACCTCATGAACCGCAAGACCACGACCTGAGCCAGAGTAGAACGCTTAACTGACTGAGCTACCAAGGTACCTCCCAGGTTTGGTTTTTAAAAAAATCACTTTTAGTCACCCAAGTTAAAATGTTTGATTATGTGTATTTTAATGATTTCGGGCATTCTTATCCCGAATGTTTGGATTTATGAAAGTCAGAAATAGAATAGCATAAGTCAGGCAGTCACAGTTTTTCATGTTTTCTCTTCCTTTATTTAAGAAACAGTTCTTGAACACCTATCATATTAAAGAAATTATACTAAATGATTAAAGGGTACAAACAGAAACAAGACATTGTCCTTGGCTTTTCTCTATAAAGTTAGTGGAAGTACATTCAAATGTAACCCCCTTTCTCTTATATAAGGAGTCCATTTCATGGCTGTTCTGTAGTCATGATGGCTCTGCTCCCCTTTCCGACCCTAAATGGAGGACAAATTAGCCATTGTATCCTTCTACCTTCTCTTGAGCCTGGAAGTGGTGAGCAGCTCTACCCTTTTCCAGACACCAGGATAGAGGCAAGACTGTGAGGTCAAGAGAAAGAATGAGGGCCCCACCCTCATGTCCTCTGGACCCACTGTCCATCCCTCCTGCCCACAGTGCTTCCTGCTCACGGGATGCTGTTAGGGAAGAAAACAGGTAAACTGGAGGGAAAACTCATAGTATGAGGTTACCTATGATACTCACCAGTTTAAAACAAAGCAGGGCACTTTGATAAGGTTGGTGTCTTAAAAGAATTTATCTAAAATGTCAAGGCACTTTTGTTTGTTTGTTTAATTGCAAAAGAATATACATGATAGGTATCCATGAGTCCCACTCCAGATGATGGGGTACAGTGAGGCACAGGAAGAAGGCAAGGAAAGGTTCAGGAAGGGGTGGGGCTTAGGGACTGGGTGAGGTTCTTTGCAAACATTACTTTGGTAGTAACGATGCTGAGCATTTATTGGTCACTTTTTTTAGGCTGGAACAAAATGCCCCCATGGAAAATGTCTGAAGCAAATGTCAAGTGTCTAGTTTTAAAGCAGAGGACACTGCTTAGTGCATACTATTTTGTGCAGTATAATCCTAACCATTCTCCAAGTCACCCAAGCTTAAAAGCTTGGCACTAGGAAAAAAACTTTCACCATTGCCTTTGTGATATGTGTTATCTACATTCACCTCACAGATGGAAAAGGACCTTCCTCCTCAGCACACTATTCATATATCCATAATGCCATCTTCATTTATCCATTAATATCACCTTTTATGACAGTGCTAACCTACAGAGATACAAACATGAATAACATAGTCCCACCCCTAACAGTTTGGCTTCACAAGCATTTATTGAGTGCTTTCCATATATTAACAACTGCGAAGTGCTAGCATATACATAGGTATCTGGATATCAGGGAAAGCTTTCAGAGGATGCCAGAGTTAAGTCTTAAGGAACTGGTAGGAGTTTCCTTGATGAGGAGGTGGGAGGGGAAGAGCATATCCAGGCATAATTTCAGAGGATGTGGGGGAGGCAGGAGCTGGAGAGACAGGAGCCAGAACATAACAGGCCTGTAAAGCTACGAAGACTGAATTTTATTATGGAGCAGATGGACAACCACCAGAGGATTTTAAGAAGAGGACCAACATGGACAGATGTTTTGTCGTTGTGAGGCTCACCCAAGGGTGGACTGGAGACTGGACTGGATGGAAGCCAGGGCTTGAATGCAGCCAAACTAGTTAGGAAGCTGCTGCTATAATCTTAGTGAGAAATGATGAGAACCTAAACTATGCCAGAGGCAGAGAAGATGAAGAGCAGAGGACTTGTTTGAGAAATACTCCATAAATAGAAATGAAAGGACTTGAATATTGGACGTATGGAGGTGAAATCCAGAATATAAGATTCCTCTCAGCGTCCCTCTAGCTTAGGCAATTATTTAGCTAGTGGTACTGTTGCGCGTGGCAGGGCACAAAGCATACTGATTTCTTTTTTTTTTTTTTCCCCGTTAATGGAGGCTGGGGAAGATGATGAGTTCAATTTTAAATGTTGAATTTGAGACCTGTGTGGCATCCAAGGAGAGAGGTGTATGAATCAGTGAGCTAACTAGACCCTGCGCTTTTTAGGCTCAAGAAATTTACAAGACTACTCCAGACGCATGTGTACCTACCTGGACAATCTCATTTCAAAAGGGTCAGGGCATACCATTTTGAAAAAAATGACATTTTTCATGTTAAAAAAACGCTGAAAATGCAGGGGCTGAGTTAGTAACAAAATGTTATGCTACTAGCTGCCAAACTGCCACTACACACCAATGTATTTTCTCTAACAAGCTAAATGCAGGGTTCAGTCGGTTTCCACCTCACACTACTTGAAAATAGCGGCGTACCTGGTGTTAAGATCTAGGAATTCCTTTTATAACAGGTTTGCAGAGCAAGAACTGAGAAATGCGCCCTCCAGTGGCAGTGGAATGAGGGGGCTCTAGTACCCTTTTTACCACCAAACAAAGCCCTGTAAAGAAATGCAATTTGCGAGGATCAGAAGGCCACACGGCTCGTATTGCTAAACCACAAAACCAAGCAACCCCTCCCAGGGGCCGGGACCCCTTACCTGTCACGTCGGCTGAAGTAAAATTTCACTTTCGACTCAACAAAATACGACCCCAGATTCGATGGCTTGCAGTAAGACCCCTCGGCGACAATTAAACACCCGGCAAGCCAAAACACGTACACTACCGGTATCCTCTCCAGCCGGCGGGGCCGGGCTTCTACCACGTGGGTGGTTGGGGCCAGCAGTAGCGACCCGAGAAGGGCGGGAGTAGGAGGCGTGTCCCTGCCGAGGGAGGTGGGACCTGCGCAGTGGGCGGGGCTTGGGCTGATCCGAGCCACCAGCCTCCTCTCTCCTACTTTTCCCCTTTGCCTTCGCCCTTGGAGCCGCCACGTAATGCCACGTCCCCGCGCATGCGCATCTTGACTGGTGGCGGCCGCTGTTTCCGGGCTTAGGGGGCTGGAGCGGCCGCCGAGTAGGAGGCGGTGGTGGCCGCGGCCGGAGTGCAGAGTGCGGGCTTGGGGGCCAGGCCCTGCGGAGTGCAGGGAAAGTTACCTTTTCTTTCCCGAAGGAGCCGGTAGAACCGGTGGCTGAGCGACAAGATGAATTTCCTCCGCGGGGTAATGGGGGGTCAGAGTGCCGGACCCCAGCATACAGAAGCCGAGACGGTGAGAGGAGCGCGACGGGTCCGGGACTTGGGAAGCGTTCGGGCAGGAACGGGACGGAGGGCTCGGGGGCCTGGAGGTGACTTCCCGCGCCCCACCGTGGGCTGGGGGTCCACACGCCGCCTCTCCCTTTGCCTCTCTCTCTCTCCTGAAACCCCCGAGTTATTCCCTTACGCCCCAGCGCAGCCCCCGCCGCGGCGTTTCGGCCCGGCTGACAGCAGCCGCGCCCCGAAGCTCCGCAGGCCTGGCGTGAAGGGTGGTCCTCGGGTGATGCCGCCCCGGCAGGACTCGATCTTGGGCACAAGTGGCCCGACTTGTACACGCCTGGGGTCGTGGGCCCTTGCCTCCTGTCCCCTGGCGGAGAGGAACGTGAAGTCCTGCTCTCTCCGGCGCCGCCTGGAATGGGGCATGGGGGAGAACTGCAAGGTTTAAAACCCAGCTGTTGACGAGAGCAAGTGGCTAAGAATAAGACGATAGTTTGGGGGGCACAAAGCCACCTGTTCCTGTCCCTTCAGCTGAAGGAAGGTCGTTCTGCCAGGTGTTGTTAGTTCAGACCTCGTTTTTCGGGTTCCTCCAACTCTGCCATTTGGGAAATACTCGCTTGGACGTACAGGGATGTTTCGCGCTCAAACCGCTTTGGGACACATCCCCGGCTTTTCCTTAGAGTCTCCCCATTGAGAAGTCTGAACCCTTGGTAACACCATTTGCAGCGTCACTTTGCAAAATTGTTAGCTACTGACTGTTGCTAGTTGGTTACGTTTAGGATCTAGTTGGAAGTTTAGTTAGTGTTATTACAAATGAGTGTGTGACATTTTTATTTGAGGATAATTTTAGATATACAGAAAAGTGGCAAAGAATGACATTTTAAAGGTAAACTTTGTGTAGTATTCATGAACATAGCTGGGATATCTATGAATGTAGGTCCTGTGTTCTGTGTTACTGGGATCTTGAAGGATAATAATAGCTTTCATTTGCCAAGCTCTTACCTTGAGGTAGAGGCTTACCTTGAGGCTGAGCCCTAGTCCATATTCTCCTTTCATCTAACCACGCTGCAAAATAGGTAATAGTATCTTCACTTTACAAATGAAGAAATGAGGTTTAGAGACGTAAAGTAACTTGACCAAGGTCGCACTGCTAGCAGTAGTAGAGCCAGGATTCAACCATGGTTTGTCTTACTTCCTAGCCTAGGTTTTCTTGCTGATGCCCATATTTTATTTTATTTTCATTTTTTTTAAAGTTTATTTATTTTGAGAGAGAGAAAGAACATGATGAGCAGGGGAGGAGCAGAGAGAGGAAGAGAGAGAGAATCCCAAGCAGACCCTGAGCTGTCAGTCCAGAGCTGGGCATGGGGCTTGATCTCATTGAGATCATGACCTGAGCCCAGATCAAGAGTCCAAGGTTTAACCAGCTGAGCCACCCAGGTACCCATCCATATTTTAATACTTACTTGGGAATATTGGAAGTTTATGTAATATTATTAAAATTAACCTTATAGATCTGGATTAGAACTGTTTAAAGCAGTAGTTTAAAGCTAGTGAGTCTGTTTTTCTTCATTTGAAAATCAGGAGAGTTCACGCGTGTGCACCCCCCCCCCCCGATTTTGGCTTCTTTCATCTGCTCACATGGCTACAAGGTTCCCAGGGTGCCGCATTATAAGACTGTGCTCCCTCCAGATTACCAAAGGCATCCTACCTGTTGAGCTTTCGTTCATTTATTTTGTCTGACATTTTTTGTTTGAAGCACCAAGTACAGCTTATTAGAGCTTGCTTTGGCGTTAGACCTTAATTTGAATCCTTGTCTTCCACCCCTAATTTTATTGGACCAGGCAAAAGATGGATGATACCCTGAGTAAAGGAAGAGAATCACCTGCTCTTGTTGGTGTAAATGAGGGTTAAATGAAATAAGAAATAGAGCCTGACACTTAGTGTAGTTTTTATTGCATATTTTTAGAGGGAGACTATCTTTCTTTCTTTCTTTTTTTTTTTTTAAAGTAATTGGACTTGTCACTATGACTTCTGTAGGAAAGGTGGTGTACAGTTAACTTGAGTATAGAATTTTAAGCTGGAAGGCCCTTTGCAGATCTTCGAGGTTAAACGCCCTCATTTTACAAGTTAGGAACCTGACGCAATGAACATTAAAGCAGATTGTACAGTATTGCAGAGCTGAGACTAGAACACCAATCTTGCCATAGTGAATGGAACAATATAATTTTTATGTCATGATTTCAAGTGAAGCTTGAGTATCCCTTGTGTATGCTGTTTATGTAAACTGAAAGGCCCTTGTTCTTGCCTAACTTTGTTCTTGCCTATACTCAAAATTGGAAAACTAACTTATCTTTGAAGAGAATTAATAGCTTACTCCAAGTTACACAATGAATAAAATTTGTTTCACCATCTCATTCAACAGGTAAAGGGGGTCATGGGTCACTAGTTTTGAAAGTATTTGTAGGGGCTCCTGGGTGGCTCAGTCTGTTAAGCATCTCACTTTGGCTCAGGTCATGATCTCATGGTTTGTGGGTTCAAGCCCCGTGTCTGGCTCTGTGCTGACAGCTCAGGGCCTGGAGCCTGCTTCAGATTCTGTCTCCCTCTCTCTCTTTCCTTCCCTGCTCATGCTGTGTCTCTCAAAAATAATAAATAAATGTTAAAAATTTTTAAAAAAGTATTTGTACAGCATCATAGGGTGAGTGGTACAATATTAGATATTTCAACTGGTGGTTTGATCTGGCCTGGATATTCTAGTTGCCAGAGTTGGGAACCTCTAACTTCTACATTATTGTTTAATATTTTGTAATTTTTTTCATTTCTCTAAAATTAAGTTATTTTCATTGTGGTTTTCCATCTTTTGGGCTTGTCTCATCTTTATTCCAGCAGAAAGCCTCTTTTGTCTCAAGTCTACCTGTCCTTTATTTTAATTAATTTTTAATCTTGTTTTTTAATTGTTTTCTACTTACTTTTTAAAAAGATTTAAAATTTAAATTTTAATCTCTACACCCAATGTGGGGCTCAGACTTACAACCCTGAGATCAAGAGTTGCCTGCTTTACCAACTGAGCCAGTTAGACACCCCTGAAGTCTACCTGTCCTTTAAATCCACCCCTTAACTTTTTCCTCCCACCAAGCTGCAGATAATCTCTTTCCCCCCTGAACAATCTTCACATTTTAACTAGATTGTGCATTTCTTCTGCTTTCTACCTTTTCCTACCATTTGTATATGTTGCATCTCTTCTAGACTCTTAAAACTCTTTCAGTCAGAGTTCATACATATTTTAATCTTTGTTTTTTCCATAGTAGTAGATACTCAGTATTTGTTAAATGAATGAATTGTAGTGTTATATGAAAGAAATCCCAGATCTATAATCATAGCAGCTTATAGATTACTAGGTGCTAAAACAGTACTTTTTAAAGACTGCAGGAATTAAAGGTCTAGAATGATTGATATCCATTTTGTCAAATTTTTTACTTAAGGGATTTTTCACATTTACTGTGCCTTTAGTGCTTTCCTGCTTTCTCTTACTGAACTTAAATATCTTCTAAATGTTAAGAGTTACATTATTGGTTTTTTTAAAAAATTCTTTTAAGGTTTATTTATTTATTTTGAGAGAGAAAGAAAGTACAGCAGGGAAGGGCCACAGAAAGATGTGAGAGAGAGAATCCCAAGCAGGCTCCCCACTGACAGTATGGCACTGAATGTAGGGCTCGAACTCACATCTGAGGCGAGACCAAGAGTCAGACACTAAACCAACAGAACCACCCGGGCACCACATATTATTGATTTTTTTTAAGATTTTATTTTTAAGTAGTCTCTACACCCAACATGGGGCTTGAATTTACAACCCCAAGATCAAGAATCGCATGCTTTACGACTGAGCCAACCAGGCGCTCCGTTATTGATTTTATAATACCTAGCTCTTCATACTCTCAGTTAAGAGTAACTTAAAAAAAAATCCCCAAGATATTATACCAACTTTTCAAAGGGGCATTTTTTAAAAAGTTTATTTATTTGGACAGAGACGGGGGAAGGGACAGAGAGAGAAGGAAAGAGAGTATCCCAAGCAGGCTCTGCTGTCAGCACAGAGCCTGATTGCGAGGCTCCATCTCACAGACTGTGAGATCATGACCTAAGCTGAAATCAAGAGCCCAACCCATTGAGCCACCCAGCTGCCCCAAGAGTAGCTTTTGATAGGTATTAAGATATTTTCTAGGGACAAACTGTTTGTATCCTATGATAGTCAATAATTCTATAAAATTCTAAAAAATATTTTAAGCCTAGAATTTCATCCATATTAAATCCTTCATATTTTAAAGTCAAATACTTTTAAATTTGATTTCTCTTTTTTTTTACTTGAGAGAAAGGCACTGATTTCTGGTGATTGAAACCTTCTTGGTCTTGACATACTTTGCAGGCTACAAATAAACACTAATTATAGTAAAAGTCCTACTTATTTTTTTGAATGCTCACACATATTTAATTTTCCATCTACCTTTCATGTAATAGCTTTTTTTTTTTAAAGCTAGTTTCTTGAAAATCCCAAGAGAAATACTAACTATATTTGATGATAAGTCATAGGGGGATTTTCTTTTCTCAAGTTGTATCCCAAGGCAAAAAGTTGCTTAAGTCCAGAAGAAGTATGCAATTACTGTACTGATAAGTCATCTCTCTCTCTCTTTTTTTTTAAATGTTTATTTATTTTGAGAGAGAGCGAGAGAGAGAGAAAGCCTTCACGCGAGCTGGGGAGGGGTAGAGAAACGGAGAAAAAGAATCCCAAGTGGGTTTCGTGCTGTCAACTGGAGCCTGACACAGGGTTTGAGCTCATGAACTGTGAGATCATGACCTGAGCTGAAATCTGGAGTTGGGTGCTCAACTGACTGAGCCACTTATGTGCCCCAATTCATCTCCTTTTGGATCAAACATTGATCAGCTGGCTTAAAAAGCAGAAGGACTAACAATATAGAGACAGCTGTACTTTCTTGTGATAAAAATTGTTAAGAAATATGTGTTTAAATTTAGACCTAGTTTTGGTTTGGTCAAGCATATTTTATACCACATTACTATAAATGTATAGTCTAAAACTCCTGTTTGGGTTCAAGTTTCATATTCTATATTAATGCCCAGGTCAGTGTGATCACTGGTATATGTTTTCTCTCTTGGTTCTCTTGCAATAACAATATCTGAGAAAACCTTAAAAATGATTTGTGTTTTGATCACTTCTATCCAACCAAAGATGTCTCTTATTATTTATAAGTAGTGTCTGTTGAAAACTATATGGCTTTTTTTTTTAAAGGTTAATATGTAGATTATTAAGGGAAATTAAAAAATAAACCCTACAATTATTTAAATATTACACACCCTGCCAGTAACAAGGCATGTTCCAAAAAACCTGAGTAGATGACTTAAATTTGTTATCAAAAAGTATGTTGGGTGATGGTCAGAAACAAAACAAAAAACCTAATATTTATGCAAGGTTTATTAATTAGCAGTTTTCGAATATTTTCAACATGTAGGTATAAAGTAAGTTGTGCTTACCAATTTTATTTGACTAGATCTTTTTTTTCCTCTGGAGACCTTGTAGATCTGAGTGTCCTGAAGAACATACTTTGGGAAGAATTGTCCTAGAGGATATATTTTTAAAAGGAATACTACATTTTAAAAGTCTTTAATTATCATAAGCTTTATGGAGCTCATGAAGTGTTGCCCACTTAAATACCTAAAAGATTGGGATGCCTGGGTAGCTTAGTCATTTAGTCCAACTTTGGCTCAGGTCATGATCTCATGGTTCATGGGTCCAAGCCCCACATCGGGCTCTGTGCTAACCGCTCAGAGCCTGGAGCCTGCTTCAGATTCTGTGTCTCCCTCTCTCTGCCCCTTCCCCAGTCATTCTCATTCTCTCCCTCTCTCTTTTCCTCTCAAAAATAAATAAACATTAATAAAAAAATAAATACCTAAAAGATAAAATAAGTCCTGGTGCTTTGTGGTTTGAGAAGTAATTGTAAATCACTCTTGAATCTGATTATCGTTTAGGAGGGAATTTAAAAATTTCTTATGTAAATTTGCTGATAGCATATACCACATTTCTCCCTTTATGTATTCACATTTTATTGTTTATACTGCATTGGTATTTTTTGTCTGTTGTGGATATTATAGAAAAGGGCTGCTTATATTTTTATATTTCAGGCAGAAATGCTATGAACATTTTTCTACAAAAAGTTACTCCCCTTTAGTTGAAAACTTTTGTGGTGTTGAGACTTTGAGATGCTAGCATTGTGATAGGTTAATTTGGTAGACAAGTTTCATAATGATGCCTTGCTTGGAAAATAAAAATGTTCTTTTGGAAAGCATTGTTCATTTCTTAGAGAAAGCATGGAGAATAAATGAAGCAGTATATTACCTTGGCTGACTTATTGGTAATTGTAATGGAAATAGATTGTATTAGATTCATTGGATTTATTTGTGAAGAGACTAGTGTTTGACTTTGTAATGTTCCTACTTTTTTTTTTTTAGCTCAAAATAATTTAGGTCATCTGAAGATAAGACTGATCTTTGCTTTTTTTTCTTTTTTTTTCTTTTTTATAAAAGCCTCTCAGTCGTTGAGTTCAATTTGAAATAAATTTCTGCTTTTTGTGTTCTGAAACACTAGTTTTTTTTAATTAAAATTTTTTTTATTATTGGTTAACATGAATTATTTTAGTCCTGCAGTAAATAGTCAAGGTTAGGAAAGTTTTCTCCAGGGAAGCTAGAACTATGTTTTAAACTTCATGGAGGCAGTTATATGATCAAATAAGTTGGTATTAGATGCTTGATGAATATTTATTGAACCAATATTGAATTGGTTGAATGAGATTTTTTATTTTACTTATTTTTTTAATGTTTTTATTTATTTCTGAGAGAGAGACACAGCATGAACAAGGGAGGGTCAGAGAGAGAGGGAGATATAGAATATGAAGCAGGCTCCAGGCTCTGAACTAGCGGTCAGCACAGAGCCTAGAGCCTGATGCGGGGCTTGAACCCATGAACCGTGAGATCATGACCTGAGCTGAAGTCGGACTCTTAACTGACTGAGCCACCCAGGCACCCCTATTTTACTTATTTTTAATGTTTATGTTTGAGAGAGCACAGGCTGGGGATGGGCAGAAAGAGAGGGGGACAGAGGATCCAAGGGGGCCTCTGCACTGATAGCAGCAAGCCTGACACAGAGCCAGAACTCATGAACCATGAGATCAAGACTTGAGCCAAAGTTGGACACTTAACTGACTGAGCTGCCTAGGCTTCCCTGAATTATATTTTTTAATTGGCATTCCTGTCCTTCATTTTTGCATGTCAGTTAAATAGTTACTCAATACTAAAAAAAATATATATATATGGGTTTCTACTAGGAATTGTGACAAAGTGCTGCAAATTACATTATGGTGGTGTCTTTAAATTGTAAATGTACTTTCAGCATGCTGCGTTTTTTTTCAAATTTATTTATTTTGAGAGAGAGCATATCCACACCCTTGTCCACAAGTGGGGGAGGAGCAGAGAGAGAGGGAGAGAGAGAATCCTAATCAGGCTCCATGCTATCAGTACAGAGCCCAAACAGGGCTCTATCTCATGAAATGTGAGATCATGACCTTAGCTGAAATCAAGAGTCAGACGCACCTGAGTGACCCAGGTGCCCTAGCATGATAGTTTTATGTCACCTTCCTTTTTTCCCTTTTTACTTTTTAGTGGTTTTTCATTTTCACATTTCTCATCTCACTTTCTTCCTTCCTAGTCACTCCCATTCACATTGCTTCTTTTTTGGTCTCCTTTGTATATCTCTGAATAAAAGTAAATGCCACTGTTGGTTACCAAAGCAAACAAATATTAAATTCAGATTATTAGGTTATCATTCTGATTATGCTCAATTTACCAATTGTTAGTAGGATTATTTGCCCTTTTCAGTTTTGTCTTGGTAAGTGGAATTGTGAATCTCATGTGACAATTACCGGAAATGTTAAAAAGTTCTTATGCATAATCACTTGTATGAGCTACATTATCTTATACATAGTAGCTTTTTAATTAGCTTTTTATCTTTTTATTACACAAAATGGCAAACAATAGTAGTAAAGTTTAAGGCCTCCTTGACTACCATCTCTAATTTCAGTTCTCTTTCCAGAAATAACCATGATTCTTAATGTGATTTAAATCCTTTCAGAGTTTTATGAAGTTATACATTTGTACAGTATTGTACAATTATAGTATATAATTGTATGATCATATTTATCATTTTTCATAAATGATATACTGTTTATAGTGCTTTGCAGCTAACATTTTCCATTGGTTAATATATCTTAGAGATCTTTGCAAGTTAAAACATAGAACTACTTTATTAGAATTATTTAAAATACCAGATTTTCAGTTACTTTGTTAACTCACTATACTTAAGAGTATAAAAGCATCTTGATAACAGGATACATGTCCATTTATTTTGAAGAAGAGAGAGAGAGAGAGAGAGAGAGCATGCATGCAACCAGGGGAGGACAGAGAGATGAAAGAAGGATATAGCTGTCAGCACAGAGCCTGACTCGGGGCTCCATTTCACAAACCATGAGATCGTGACCTGAGCCTAAACCAAGAGTCAGAGCTTAACTAAGCCACCCACATGCCAGGATACATGATGAATTCATCACCATATTTATCGCTCAGAGCACTTAATGCTTAGCATAATATAAATTAGTTGAAGAACTACTGTCTTTTGAGTTTTTCCTTATTACCCCTTTCTGGTCTTTCTAAATAAAACTAACTCTGGGTTAAATTTTATCCAAATACATTTTTTTTTCTTTTTAGAACTGTTTTTTTTGTTAATATGTAGTATTCTGTTACTTAATGCGAGAGTCACAAACCCAAATCCCAGTAATGTCATTTGGGTAAGAACATTGTTTAATGTGGCAGGTCAGCTTATAGGAGAGCGGAGGTCTGGCTGAAACTGGAGCCTGCATATTCTGACTTGAGAGCATAGATGGAGCACAACTCCAGCCAATTGTTGCCTCCACAAATGAAGACTCAGAGACCCAATTTAATGTTAACGGTTAAGGATTCAAACTGCATGGCTTTGAATCCTGTCCAACCACTTACTAGTTTTCCGAACTTGGATTTACCCATCGTACCTCTGTTTCTTCATCTCTAAAGTGTGGATAATAATAGTGCCTATTGTATAAGGGTTTTATGTAGATTGATTGTCACATACTAAATGCTATATATATATTGCTGTATTTTAACAATTCTGAGATGCACATTAGCATGTGAACATCTCTGAAATCGTGTTGTTTCATGTAATTATAATTGGCAGTATTTCTTTTTGTTAGGTGTTACATTAAAAAATGGTAGATCTTATGGCACCTAGCTGGCTCAGGTGCTAAAATATGTGACTCTTGATCTGGGGGTCATGAGTTTGAGACCCACATTGAGCATAGAGATTACTTTAAAAAAAATAGTGGCTCTTAAAATTGATGACTTCTTAAATTGCATGAAATACAGTATTAACTATCATTAGCTATCAGGCTAATTTTCCTCCAGAATGGTAGAAATAGATTTCTGTATAAAATCTTTAAATTTTGAGATTCTGGCTTAAAAATTATTTTATTTTTTAAAATGTTTTATTTATTTTTTTAATTTTGTTTTAAATTTTTAATGTTTTATTTATTTCTGAGAGACAGAGACAGAGAGAGACAGCATGAGTAGGGGAGGGTCACAGAGAGAGGAAGATATAGAATCTGAAGCAGGCTCCACGCTCTGAGCTGGCTCTCAGCACAGAGCCCGACGTGGGGCTCGAACCCACAAACCATGAGATCATGACCTGAGCTGAAGTCGGACGCTTAACTGACTGAGCCACCTAGGCGCCCCTAAAAATTATTTTAAACACTGTGTAGGCCAGACAGATTTTTGAGATAGTATGCCAAACAAATACATTATTACTTTCTAGGAAAGATTGAGTATTTAAAAAAATTTTTTAATGTTTGTTTTTATTTTTGAGAGAGAGAAAGACACAGAGTGCGAGCAGGGAAGAGAGAGGGAAACAGAATCTGATGCAGGCTTCAGGCTCTGAGTTGTCACCACAGAGCCCGATGCGGGGCTTGAACTCACAAACAGTGAGCTCATGACTTGAGCCGAAGTCAAGACGCTTAACCAGCTGAGCCACCCAGGCACCCTGAGTATTTTCAACTTATTCTGAGTGTTGAGTAGTAAGTAGCCTTAGAGTTTATCTAGTTTATTCTTACATCCTGCAGATGATGAAACTGACTTAGATTATATTTAAGATACAGTCAGTCCTTGTTATTCATCTTTTCCATGCTTGCAAATTCACCTGTGCTAAACTTTATTTGTAGTTCCAAAATCAGTACATGTAGCCCTTGCAGGTCATTTGTGGACACGTACAGGATAGTGAAAAATTTGAGTCACCTGATCTGTGTGTCCCCAATTGAGGTCACACAAGGAGATACTCTGACTTCTTGTTACAACTCTCCTATTAAACCGGTGTCATTTTCACAGTCTATTTAGTATCATGTTTTTTTGCATTTTTGTGCTTCTTGTTGCTGATTTTCCTGTTAAAAATGACCCCACATGTAGTGCTGAAGTGCTCCCTAGTGTTCCTAAAGCACAGGAAGGCCTGGTGTTTTCACAGAGAAAATATGTGTGTTGTATAAAGCTTCCTTTAGGCATGAGTAATAGTGCTGGTGACTGTGAGTTCAGTGTTCATGAATCAAGGACATGTATTGAAAAAGATGTCTTTAAAGAAATACACATAAAACAGGGTTATGTATTGGATTCATTGGGGAAAATGTGACCACAGGCTCACAGGAACCTAGCCCTGTATTTCTCTTAGATGCAAAGGTTCATTGTCTGCTAATTCACTTCCGTGGTCACACGGACATAACAATATGTAAAGAACATAACTGCATGTTAAAGAACATAACAATGATGAATAACAAGAATCAACTTTTTCAGAAAGTAGATAAACAGTGAGTCAGTCAGGTGCTATGTTAGAGCATATAAGAGAATAAAAGCAAGGTCTAATAGATTCTGGAAATTTCTTTAAATTTTTCTGTTTAGTTATTGAAGCAATAGTGAAAACTGCTTATTATAAATAATTCATATCAGTGTGTAGTCTAAAATTGCCCCTTTCTTCTTCCCATCAAAATCTCATTTCCCATTGCCAGGGGTAATTTCTAGTGAAGTTTAGCATATATCCTTCCAGAATATTTTCTTTGCATTTGCCAGTATGTCTGTTATACAAATGAGTTCTTTATAAGAGTGGCATATGGGGCACCTGGGTGACTCAGTCAGTTAAGCGTCTGGTTCTTGACTTCAGCTCAGGTCATGATCTTCATGCTTTGTGAGTTCGAGCCCAACATAGGGCTCGTGCTGACAGTGCAGAGCCTGCTTGGGATTCTCTCTCTATCCCCCCTCTCTCTTCCCCTCCATTGCTCTTGTTATCTCTCTCAAAATAAATAAACAACAACAACAAAAAGAGTGGCATAGTTAATTAAAAATCTAATAGCAGATGAGGCACCTGGGGGCTCAGTTGATTGAGCGTCCAGCTTTAGCTCAAGTCATGATCTCATGGTTCTTGAGTTCGAGCCCCATGCCAGGCTTGCTGCTGTCAATTCAGAGCCCATTTTGGATCCTCTTCCCCTCTGCTGCTTGCGCTCTCTCAGAAACAAACATTAAAATTATATATATATATTAAAAAATTTAATAGTAGATACTAAGATTTTTCTATTCGCTAATCAGTAAACATATATTCCCATAGAGTTTAAAAAATATTTACAAATTTGTTTGTCTCAAATGGGCTGAAATATCTGTCTCCTTTCGTTGATACCAGTTTTCTGTCCTGTAACTGTACATGTCTTATTTGTGTTTATATCTCTCTTTATTCAGGCAGTGAAATTCTGGGAAGGGTACTTGTTTCAAGAGTTCAGAATGCTTACTTGAAATGTGTGTTGGTAATCTACTGAGATAATGACTGTTTTGGTAAAAAGCCTAGGTATAAACATTTCTGACTTTTTAACAATGTAGACTTGATTAATTTCTTCTATATTCTAACTCATTCTTTAGATCAGTAATGGCAGCAAAATGTTAATTAAGGAGAAAATGGTATCAATATATGTGGGATTTAAGCCTTTTACTCCCTTTCCAATTCTTCCATCATGTCGATGAGAGTGAGGATTCAGACAAGAGTACATTTATGAATTTTTGTTTAATTTTTTTAAGTTTATTTATTTTGAGAGAGAGAGAGAGAGCAGAGTTGGGGCAGAGAGAGAGAATCCCAAGCAGGCTCCGCACTGTCAGCGCTGAGCCTGACTCAGGGCTCAAATGCATGTACTATGAGATCATGACCTGAGCTGAAACCAAGAGTCGGACGCTCAACTGATTGAGCCACCCAGGCACCCCTTATGAATTTTGCTTTAAACTACAAGTTGGCTTCCTTGGTTGGTTTCTGAGATAGTGAGTGAGTTACTAGTAATTCACCTTAGGATCCCATTTGGGACACTGAATAAATTTATCCTTTAACTCTAAAACAGTGCATTTTTCCTTCTAATGGTAACATGCTCATTCACTCTGCTTCCCTACTTTTCCACTTGCTTTGTTTTGTTACCCATTACCCACACTTCTGGCTATATCCAAATCAGTGCTTAACTTGGGGCCCTCTGAACAACTAGGCTATGTAAAGTCGTACTCTCCACCTAATCACCATCTCATTTCCCTAATTATTCCCCTATCACGTTCTCTCTTTATCTTAATTATTTTGTAATGTTGTCTCCTTGCCATTATCGTTCTGTTAGAATAGGGACCTTCTACAGTGGCTCACTGCTGTTCCCTCAGAATAGTTTTGCAGTGCTTTGCAAAATGTTAAGCGCTCTAATGATATTTCTCAAACTGTGATGAAAGACCTGTTGCTTTAGGTTTTTGTTTTTAGTTTCCAGTTAATCACAGACAATACTTCTATAAAACACAATAAAAATGAATTGCTGGGAAAATGGAGTAACAGTACACATAGACATACTTACGTGCATAAAAATATGAAGCCCCATTTTTTCTATAGTCATAAAATACCCATTTACAGAAGTTTCTAAATGCTTAATCCCAGTTTCTAATCTTACCTTGTCACAGACCATGCTTTCTGGCTGCCCTGAGGATGGCCTCCATGAGGGTAGCAGCACTCTGATGTTTGTTGAATGACTGAGTGAATGAACAGCCTACCTACAGTTATGGTGCTGAATTCTTCAGATATATTGCTCCTTTGACCTTTGTCCTTGCCAAAACCCAGAGTGTTTGCTGAGATATAGAAGAGTGATTGCTGATTCATGATAATCAAACTTCAGCTAGCTTTAATCACTGCTAGTTTTTGATTTTTTAATTGTATCTTTTAAAAAGCAATATTTGACCCCATGTTTGTTTAAGGAAAATCCATAGAAGTTGAATCCCAAACAGTGGCTCTCCCAGACATTTTATTCTTTAGCACTCCTAGCCTCTTAAATTCAGTTCTTTTAATTATTCTTCTGCTTTGTTTATCCCTTCAGCTCTTTGCCCATTACCAGCATCCTAAAACGTTTTTTCTTAACCTTATTCCTTATCTATTATAATCTGACCTTTTTTTCTCTCTTTTTCTACTCCAATTTGTCCTTATCTCAGCCAGGTTAATTCTAAAAGAGTGATTATATTAATTTTTGTAGTTATTTTTAAGTATTATAGAGTACTGATTTTTCTTAATACTTGATAGCTGCTGCTTCCCCCCACCCCCCTCACCATAGCTTCTGGTTATAGCTTTCGCAAGGTAAAAAGTAAAGCTCCAACTCCCTTAGAACAAGGGACAACAACCCTGGCTGACCAGGTAAATCAAAGGCTTCTCAGCGTCCTTTATGAGCTATAGTGAAAGTAAAACCTGCTCATAGAAACTGCATTTCAGTCTCCCCCTGTAAAGTCCTGCAGTCCATGTAGTTTGCAACAGTAACTCAGATTCACATTTTTCTGCATAGAAGGCAGTATAAGCCATTAGAGTGTAGGCTTTGGAGTGAGACATCTACAGCTTGGGTAGAAAGAATCTGGACTGTGCCACCAAATTGGCAGTGTATTCTGGGATGTATTTGTTTCTGAGCCTTAGTTTCTTCTGTAAAATAAGACTAAGAATGCATGGACCAGAATATAGTCATGGTCTATGCCTAGATGGAAAGAAGACTTGGAAAGTAGTCTATGTAGATAGACATCTATGTGCCCAGCTAAAACACAGAGGGTTCAAATAATTGAAAGGATAAAAATGGAAAATGAGGCACAATTATACTGCATTAAATTGGTTTTTCAAGTAAGGAATAAGGGGCATAATGGTCTTTGAGATCTACAATTTCTGCATATAACTTCAGCATTCTTGTGCTATAGAATTTTTGCTTGGTAACTATCAGCTGATAAATACAGACAGCGTTTGGCCTAAAACATGGCTAAATCTTTGTAAGGTTTGGAACATATGTGTTTTCCTTTCATTTAGTTTCAGTCATCTGTAGAGTAGCAATGTAGCACCTGATTATAGAGAGATCATGTATTCAGAAACTTCAACCATCTGGAATATTATCAGGAGGTAATAGACTTTCCTATAGCAAAAGTAGAAGTTGCAAGGCCCATGTACTCAATCTTGATTTGAAGCCTGAATGATTTTTTTGTTAATAGAAAAACTATATTTGCATGCCTGGGTTGCTTAATCAGTTAAGTGTCTGACTTCAGCTCAGGTCATGATCTCCTGGTTAGTGGGTTCAAGGCCCACACTGGGCTTTTCAGACAGAGAAGCTGGTAATTAATTTTAGATTACTATCAGAAAAAGCTAAAATGAAAAGACCACTTAGGTCCCTGACAGAAGGTATCAGAAGTAACTCAATCTACTGATTCTAGATAAATAAGTTGTTCTTATATTCACTTTGATTCTCATTGGCTTGCACTATGGTTGACTGCTTTTGAGTTCATCTTTAAGTTGCTAGAGAGAAAGTTCTGATTAAAACCTCCAATTTGGAAGAATATGTACTTGCCATCACAACCCAGGTTTAACAGGTTAAAAAACATGCTTATATTCTTAAAAATAGTCTTGATAGAGGGGCACGTGGGTGGCTTAGTTGGTTAAGCATCTGACTTCAGCTCAGGTCATGATCTCGCTGTTCATGAGTTTAAGCCCTGCATCGGGCTCTGTGCTGACAGCTCAGAGCCGGAGCCTGTTTCAGATTCTGTGTCTCCCTCTCTCTCTGCCCCTCCCCTGCTCACACTTTGTCTCTCTCTGTCTCATAAATAAACATTTTTTAAAAAAAGTCTTGTTAGATATTTACCCAAACCCAAGAAAGAATGGATTTTACTTCTGTAAGTATAATAGTGATTAATTTTAATATTTTAAAAAGTACATTTTTCAACTAAAAATAGTGATTTATTTGCTCATTTATCAGAGCTTATTGAAGCAAATACTTTGAACTCATTAGAAAAGTATATTTTTAGTTAACATTTTAATCTTACATATTCTTATTTTTCCCACATTATTTTAGATTAGCCATCATTCTCAGAAATGACAAATTATTGTAAAAGGGAAATTTTCTTATTTTAGAAAGTCTCCCATGGTGTATTATTTTAATAGAACGTGTGTGTGTGTGTGTGTGTGTGTGTGAGTGTGAGAGAGAGAGAAAGAGAGATGAAAATTATTTTTTGGTTCATAGATGTGTAAAATTTAAAAACTCAAATTAGACCAATTTTTTTTAGGTGTTTTTATTATAGAATGGGGACAGGACCCATGGGCAGAAAGAGCTGCCTAGTCCAATTTCTTATTGTGAATATGAAATGCTATTTTATACATTAAAATATGTGCAAACAATAACGAAATAATTTTTGGTGCCTGAAATTCCTTCCTCATATTATCTGATGATACCACAGCAGGTTCCAGGCCATCAGCACAGAGCCTGACATGGGGCCTGACCCCACGAACCATGAGATCATGACCTGAGCTGAAGTCGGAGGCTCATCCAACTGAGCCACCCAGGTATCCCTGAACTACTTATCCTTTAATTCTTGACTCAAGAATGGCATCCTTGGGGTGCCTGGGTGGCTCAGTCCGTTGAGCGTCTGACTTCGGCTCAGGTCATGTTCTCACGGTTTGTGGGTTCGAGCCCTGCATGGGGCTCTGTGCTGACAGCTAGCTCAGAGCCTAGAGCCTGTTTCAGATTTTGTGTCTCCCTCTCTGACCCTCCCCTGCTCATGTTGTCTCTCTCTCTCTCAGAAATAAATAAAACATTAAAAAAATTTAAAAAAAAGAATGGCATCCTTAAATACACCATTCTTAAACAGTATCTGTCTTAATCTATTTGGGATGCTCTAACAAAAATACCATAATCTGGGTATGGCTTAAACAACACACATTTATTTCTCAGTTCTGGAATCTGAGGAGTCCAAAATCAAGGCACTGGTAGATTCTGTCTGCTGAGGGTCTGCATTCTGGTTCAGACATAGCCATATTCTCACTGTGTCCTACTTGGCAGGAGGGGAGACAGAGCTTTCTGGGGTCTCTTTTAATAAGGACACTAATTTCATTCATGAGGACTCTGTCTTCATTACCTAATCATTTCCCCCAAAGCCCAATTTCTTCATACCATCCCATTAGGGGTTAGGATTTCTAAATTTCCACGGGGGGGGGGGGGGGGGGGCAGAGGAGAAGGGGACATTAACATTCAGTCTCTAGCAATTTCACTTTCACATTGAATTGACTATGTTTTGTGCCCCAGTTTTACTCTGCACCTAGTTTTATACCCTTAACTTGTTATTAAACTTTATTTATGTGACTATCTTCCTTTACAAGCTCCTTGTGGTCAGAGACCATATCTTATTTTGGTTAGTGCAAGAACAAATACATGTGTACGCAATATGTGTATATTAACTGAGCGATGACTGTGTATTCTAGTTAAAAAAATTTGGACCTTATTCTATAAACAACAGGGGACCAATTGAGGACCTTTTTATTATTTTTTTTTATCAATTAAGAGCTGATTTCATACTATTATTTTTTAAAGTCAGTTTATTTATTTTGAGAGAGAGAGAGCACATGAGCAAGAGAGGGGCAGAGAGAGATACAGAATCCCAAGCATGCTCCACACTTTGCAGTGAGTCTGATGCAGGGGCTTTGATCTCATGACCACAAGATCATGACTTGAGCTGAAATCAAGAGGCAGATGCTTAACCAATTGAGCCACCCAGGCACCTCTGATTGCATATTATTTTGATCAGAGTAAAGATAGGATTTTAGTATACGTGCTGCCGAAGCGAGCACGTAAAGGTAGGATTTTAAAAGATGAGTTCAGTGATGAAAATATCCTAGAAATTCTAATAAAACGTAAACCATTTTTGCTTTACTCCATTATTGCTCTTTTTTGTCTATAAAGGTAATTCCTGTTTATCAAAATTCAAACATGAGAAGTAATGTAAAAAATGAACATTTCCAGCAACATACAAAATGGCAATATGGTACATCATCTTAATTTTTTCTATAGATATTCACATTGTTTATTAATGGTATCATTTTAATCCAAAATGAACTAATGCCAAACATACCACTTACAATTTTTCCACTTTTTTCTATTAAAAAATGGCTCTGCTTCATTCATTTGATCAACTGCATAGTTTTTGTGTACCATATGTTAATTATTGTCTCATTGAGAATAATTGCCCTCCTCCCTTTTTTTTCAAGTAACAGAAATTTATTGTTCAAAGTCGTAGAATGGGGCGCCTGGGTGGCTTAGTCGGTTAAGCGTCTGACTTTCGCTTAGGTCATGATCTTGCGGTTCGTGGGTTCGAGCCCCGCGTCGGGCTCTGTGCTGACTACCAGCTCAGAGCCTGGAGCCTGTTTCAGTCTGTCACTCCCTCTCTCTCTGACCCTCCCCTGCTCACGCTGTCTCTCTCTCTCTCTCTCTCTAGAAATAAATAAAAACCTTAAAAAAAAAAAAAAAGTCGTGGAAGCTGGAAGTCTGAGTTCTGGGTGTGCCAGGTCGCAGACTACTTATTATGTTCTTAGGTGGCGGGAGCTGGATTTCCTTTTTAGCTATTAAAAGTATTGCTGCAAAGAACATCCTAGTATAAAACATTGTGTAACTGCGGGGGTGTTTTTAAAGAGTAAAATCCTAGAAGTAGGAATGCCTGGCTAAAACAAGGGTATGAATATTTTAGGTTGTAATATGTTTTGCCAAATTACCACTTTTTTAGGTTACTTTCTCTCTGATAGAATATAAGCAAGTTAATGAATATATCTTTGCCTATCCTAGATAGTTCTATTTTAAAATTTGTATTGGGGTGCCTGGCGGGCATAGTCAGTAGAAGGTGGAACTCGATCTTGGGGTTGTGACTTTGAACCCCACATTGGGTGTGGAGATTCCTTAAAAATAAAATATTTCAAAAGTAATTAAAAATTATTTTATTAAAGTATGCAGAAAAGTATGCATGACAAATATGTAATCCTCACAACCTGAACACAACTATGTAACCAGCACCCAGATCGAGGAACAGAACATTATCAAGACCCAAAAAGTTCCCTTTGTATTCTCAGTCACTGCCTGTCTGCATGAGTAACCACTATACTGACTTTTAATTAAACAGATTAATTTTACTTGTTTTTTTTTTAATAAAATGAAATCATAGAATAGTTGGTACTTTAATCTTAGTCTGATAGGTAAAAATAATCTCATTGCTATTTTAGCTTGTATTTATCTTCATAACAATGGAGATTATCTTTGTGTAGATCTCAGAGCTTTTTAAAAAAGTTAACACTCAAATATTAGCATATTTAGAGCACAAAATAAAATACTGAAAATAAAAACAAAGCAAACCCCCAAACTCTAGGATTATGATCATCTCAATCCAATATTCCTAAAGCCAGATTTCTCTATCAGCATCAAGTAGCCTTCAAATATCCACATTCAACAAATAATTGAAGAGTTTCTAGACATGGAAGATCATATTTTGACACAAGTCTTTATATACACTAACCATTGATGAAGCTGAGGCTGGAGTTCAAGCCCTGCATGGTATTGGAACTCAAATGGGAATCCCAGGTCTAGAACTGGTGCTTAAGGTCTAGGGCTAGTGAAAAGCATAAAATACCTATAAATGATTCCCATTACTAGTATCCGTTATAAATGACCTAGAAAAAATTAACAGAAGATATACAAGACCCAAGTAGAGGAAATTAGAGTCATACTAGGGAAAACTATTTTTGGCCTAAGAGATTCTTTAAGCTTGAAAGTAACAAGCTTCATGTTTTCAAGAGATAGTTACATAGTTTTTCTAATGGTAAAAAACAAAATTGTGGTAGAAGAAAAATCAACCAGTTATTTAATAAAGAGAAAGTTGTATTATTTGTGTTTTGGAAAGTCAATGTAATTGTTACAAAAGTAAATATAGTTTAAGGTAGGAATAATTTTTAAATGTGAGCAGTTAGAATGAATAAAATCAGAAAGTAAGGCTAGGCTTGGACAGAATATGATATTCTGTCCACAGTATGAAGAAATGCAAATCAGCATTGTAAAGACTTTTAGAAATCCTGCAGTGCAGAAACCTATTTAATTTTGTATAACCTTGTGTTTCCTGCTGGTTTTGGGATCATAAGAAATCTATTAATATCTTCTGGGACACTAGAAATCTGCAGAACATAATTTGTTGGAAAACACTATGTATTTAAACACCACTGATTCAGATACATAGGGTAGGAAAATGTGAGTGGTATGTCATAATATTACTTTTAGAGTCTTAGTAACAGTCATTAAAGAGTGAATAAAAACTTAAAATAGTAACCGTTAGAACTTTACAGAAGCCAAGTATCATGGTTTTAAAAACTGTTCTTTATCAGATATTTTCAAATATTTTCATCCAGCTGGTGGCTTATCTTTTCATTCTCTTGAGAGTGTCTTTTGAACAGAAGTGATAAGGTCCAGTTTATTTAGTTTTTCTTTAGGGATTGTGCTCTTAGTATATCTGAGAAGTCTTTGCCTAATTGAAGGTCACTAGGATTTTCTCTTACGCTCTCTTCTAGAAGTTTTATAGTTTTAAGTTTCCAATTCTTTTAATGCAATTTTACATACACAGTTTAGTACTTTTGCTTCAGTGGGCTCATAATTGACATCTAGTTTTACAACTTTTCTTTTTTTCCCCACTGTTTATTAAATCATTGTATTTTCATATCAGTACAGTTAATTGTTTTGAGTAGCTGCATAATATTCCACCAAAGCATGTATAATTTATTTAGTTTTTCTTCTCTTGATGGACAGTTGTTTCCAATTTTTTCCCATTGTAAATAATACCCAAAGGTTTTATTTTATTTTATTTTATTTTTATTTATTTATTTTGAGAGAGAGAGTGCACGAGCAGGAGAGGAGCAGAGAGAGAAGGAGAGAAGAATCCCAAGCAGGCTCTGCACTAACAGTGATATCAAGAACCGTAAGATCATGACTTGAGCTGAAATCGAGAGTCCAGTGCTTGACCAACTAAACCACTGTTGCTGCCTCCCTGAAGGTTTATTTTAAAATGCAGCTTGAACTTTAATTCCTGTAAATTAATTAAAAGCTTTTATAATAGAAATATTTCATCTTTATAGATTTTGAGGCACACTTAAAACTTATAATTTTAAGTTTTTATTTATGTAAGTAATCTACACCCAATGTGGGACTCAAACTCATGACCTTGCATGCTCTCCTGACTGAGCCAGCCAGGCACCCCAAAACTTAGTATTTTTGGTATATAATTCTGACTTTCTTCTTCAAATACTTAGTGGAAATATTAGGGTGATGTTATAAACAATTAGTATTTCAAAAAAAGTTTTAAGTAAGTTCCCATCTTCATAACCCTGCTTTCCTCTTGGTTCAAACAGTTGTAAGTGGCATGTTTAGAAAGTTTTGGTTCTACTAATAATTTCTCTTAATTCCTCAACTTACATGACTTATTTAACTTTTCTTTCGCTACTTCTGTTTTTCAAGTCTCTGTGAGAAATCTGTTTCTCACAGTTAAGATTTGTGAAAGACCATTTCCATGACATCTCATTTGTTGATTTTTGTTTTCAAAATTAGATGGTATAAATTTAGGGGGGAACTTCTTGTTTCTTTTTTGTCCTTTTAAGTTCTGTTTATGCTACTTCATTTTTCCATGACAGATTCAAAAGCTTTGTGACAGAGTTGCTTCATCTACCTTGCTGGATGATCGAAGAAATGCTGTTCGTGCTCTCAAATCGTTATCTAAGGTTTGTAACGTTTTATCACTTACTAAGTTTATTAAGTTGGATATTACTTATTTTAACAGCATTTTTCTTTTGTACAGAAATACCGCTTGGAAGTGGGTATACAAGCTATGGAACATCTTATCCATGTTTTACAAACAGATCGGTAAGTCTCTTTTTAATGACTTTTCTCGCCAAATTTTCTTGCAATTTTAATTCATTTGTTTTAGAGTCACTATTTTAGAAATGAAATGATTAACTTACTAAGGTTATTAAGTTTTTATTTTCAGTTGTTTCAGTAAATACTTATTGGATACTAAGTGCAAACCATTGTGCTAACCATTAAGACAGAATCTCAGGGGTTGAAATCTTTCCATTATATGAAAATGGAATGAAGTGCTTCTCATTAAAAGCTGAAGGTTTGGGGTTTGAATTGGGCAATTGGATATTTTGATACTCAATTAGATACACTGTATATATTGTCCTATAATGTAATATACGTATTATGGTATATCACTTATCCAGACTTCCCTTTATGGGGAAAGAAACTGGACTAATAGAATGAGGTTAAATCTGAGCATGTCCTAAGAGAAAAGGTCACTCAGCCTATTTTTATCACTTCCAATTTCTTTTTAAGAGATTTTATTGCATCTTTGGTTTTAATTAACAACTATACATGAATAGCTTTCAAAAATCTTACATCTAGTTAAATATATATTACAACTCAATGGACATTTCTACATATCAAGATCTATCATAGATATCTCAAATTCAGAATGTTCAAGAGTTAATTTATATCTCATTCTCCTGCTCCTAATCACCACCTCCCACCATCTCCTTCAACTGCTTCTGACCCAAGTCTGACCTAGTTGGTAACACCATTAACACCATTCCGTTCAAGGAAGAAACTGTAGGATTCATGCGAACTCATCCCTCTCCTTAACCCTTTGCTCATCCGAACCAAAACCCAGCTAGAATCCATGCATTTCTATTTCCTTGTTAATTTTTTTAAAAAAAAATTTTTATAGTTTATTTCTTTTTGAGACAGAGAGAGACAGCATGAGTGGGGAAGGGACAGGGAGAAAGGGAGACAGAATCTGAAACAAGATCCAGGCTCTGAGCTGTCAGCACAAAACCTGATGCAGGGCTCGAACCCAGGAACCGTGAGATCATGACCTGAGCTGAAGTCAGACCTTTAACAGACTCAGCCACCCAGGTGCTCCTTGATTTCCTTTGTTGATTTTTAGTTCTGGCTTAGTATCAATCACTGAAACCATTTTCAGAGACACTGTGTGTGTGTGTGTGTGTGTGTGTGTGTGTATGTATATATTTTAATGTTTGTTTATTTTGAGAGACGGAATATGAGCGAGGGAAGGGCAGAGAGACTAGGAGAGAGAGAGAATCCCAAGTAGGCTCCACACTGTCAGCACAGAGCCTGACATGGGACTCAGTCTCACAAACTGGGAGATCATGACCTGAGCCAAAATCAAGAGTCGGATGCTCAACTGACTGGCCCACCCAGGTGCTCTTGTATTAATTGTCTTTATTATTATTATTATTATTATTACTTTTGCTGTATAACAGATTAGCAAAACTTAGTGGCTAAAATAATAAATATTTATTATCTCATACTTTCTGTGGATGAGAAATTCAGAAGTGACTTAGCTAGGTGGCTCTGGCTCAGGGTCTCTCATGAGGTTGCATCCAAAATGTCAGCCAGGATGGTAGTCATCCAAAGGCTTGACTGGGAAGATACGGTTCCAAGATGACTCACGCACTCTGCTGATGGCAGGAGGCTTCACCGCCTCATCATGGTGCTGTCTCTATAAGGCTGCTTCAGCATCCTTATGATATGGTAACTGGATTCTCCAAGAACAAGCAATTTTAGAGAGAAAGCAAGAAGAATGCCAAAATCCCTTTTGGAACCTAGTCTCAGATGTTGCATACCATCCATTCTACCACATTCTGTTTGTTAGAAGCAATTTAATAAATATAGCATACACTTAAGAGGAGGAAAATTAGGTTCCATCTTTTGAAGGAATCTGTACCAAAGAGTTTTTGGACATAGTTTAAAACAACTACTACCCCCAGGCTGTATTCTTTGCCTCTGATCTTTTTGTCCCTCCATTCAGTCTGTGCATTGTAAGAACTACCTATTTGATGTATAAATCTTTTTTCACTTAATGCATTTCACCAGCTCAGTGCAATGTGAAGTCTTCTTTCTTTTCCTTTTTTTAATGTTTATTTTTTTGGGGGGGTTGGAGCAAGCATGAGTGGAAGAGGTACAGAGAGAAGGGGACAGAGGATCTGAAGCGAGCTCTGTACTGACAGTGTTCAAAATCATGAACCGTGAAATCATGACTTGAATCAAAGCTCACTGAGCCACCCAGGTGCCCCTAGTCCAAGTTCCTAAACAAGCAAAGAGTAAATAAACTTTTGAAGGTTTTGGTATTGTCTATCTAATCTCATAGCCTCTTATTCAGTTATATTTTAGTAATGCCTACCTGCTTATTCATACCAGTTAGAATCTTTCCTCCTGTCAGACAGTAGAACTCACATTTGGCTATCTTTTCAAAGCCAAGGAATTCTAATACATTTGAATAAATGCATTGGATATATTAGGACTATCTCGTTTTTGTTTTTTTGTTTAAGTTTTATTTATTCTGAGAGGGACAGAGACAGGGCAAGTGGGGTAGGGGGTAGAGAGAGAGAATCCCAAGCAGACTCCATGTTGCCAACACAAAGCCCGATGTGGGGCTTGAACTCACGAAACTGTGAGATCATGACCTGAGCTGAAACCAAGAGTAGGATGCTTAACCTACCGAGCTACCCAGGTGCCCCAAGACTGTTTTTTTGGTTTATTTTTAAGTAGCCCCAACATGGGGCTTGAACTAAAGACCCTGAGATCAAGACCTGAGCTGGGTATCAAGAGTCAGACACTTAACTGACTGACCCACCCAGGTGCTCCTGGACTGTTTTATTAACAGCATAGTGAATAACTGTAGTAGACAGAATAATAGCCCCCTGAAGGATGGTCACATCCTAATTGCCACATCCTCTGAATGTTACCTTACAGATAACTTTGCAGAAAGGACTTTGCAGGTGTGATTAAATTAAAGACTTTGAGATGGGGAGATTATCAGGTTATCCTGGTGGACCCAGTGTAATCCCAAGGTTTCTTAAAAGTGAAACAGGAATGCAAAAGAGGAGGTCAGAATGAGGTAATAGGAGAAGATCTTAACCTGTGGTTGCTGGCTTCGAAGATGGAGGAACTAGGCTTCTAGAACTGCAAAAGGCATGGGAACGGATTTTCCCCTAGAGCATAGAAAGGAAGGCAGCCCAGCTGAGACCTTGATTTTGGTCTAGTGAGACCCATTTCAGACTTCTGAACTGTAAGATAATGTATTTGTATTGTTTAAGTTGGTGGTAATTTGTTACAGCATCAATGAAAGTCAAATATAGTAAACTAAAGTTATTTGCTTTATAGTCCAAGTTAGAGAAAATGGAGCTGAGATCAAAAAAACTCAACATAGTGTGATGACTGTGCATATATACAATCTAATTTTTCTTTTATATTCCATGTGTCTTTATTCCATGTGCATATTTCCTCATTGAGTCTTAAAAGGTTAGTAATGAAATGACTAACATCTCAGTATGGAAAATAGAATGTTACCTTTCTTTTATTGTCATTTTAAGTGCACAGCAGAAAATAAATATGTAGATATTAGATATCCTTGATATAAAGGTTAAGAAATTGAGTTTTTAAACCCTAGAGGAGAAAGCAGGAAACAACCTCCTTGACCTCCACCGCAGCAACTTCTTACTTGACATATCCCCAAAAGCAAGGGAATCAAGAGCAAAAATAAACGATTGGGACCTCATCAAGATTAAAAGCTTCTGCACGGCAAAGGAAACAACCCACAAAACTAATAGGCAACCAACAGAATGGGAAAAGATAGTTGCAAATGACATATCAGATAAAGGGTTAATATCCAGAATCTGTAAGGAACTCACCAAACTTCACACCCGAAAAACAAACAACCCAGTGAAGAAATGGGCAGAAGATATGAACAGACACTTCTCCAAAGAGGACATCCAGATGGCCAACAGACACATGAAACGGTGCTCAGCATCCCTCCTCATCAGGGAAATACAAATCAAAACCACACTGAGATACCACCTCACGCCAGTCAGAGTGGCTAAAATGAGCAAATCAGAGAACTCTAGATGCTGGCGAGGATGTGGAGAAACGGGCACCCTCCTACACTGTTGGTGGGAATG
>NW_024080685.1:2802188-2884604 GCF_003009895.1 Hyaena hyaena
TTTAGCTATTGTGGAGAGTGCTGCTATGAACATTGGGGTACATGTGCTCCTATGCCTCAGCATTTCTGTATCCCTTGGGTAAATTCCTAGCAGTGCTATTGCTGGGTCATAGGGGAGTTCTATTGTTAGTTTCCTGAGGAACCTCCACACTGTTTTCCCATTACTGTTGTTTTTTGATGTTTTTTTATTTTTTGTTTCTTTTTTGTTTTTAAGTAAACTCTACACCCAGCTTGAACTCATAACCCTTGAGATGAAGAGTTGCATGCTCTATGGACTGAACCGTCCAGGCACTCCTCTTCTTTACTATTTTATGCTTCTTTTCCTGGCCTTTCCAGCTAACACTCAGAATTCTCCCACTGGATCCTCTTCATCCTTGGCTGCATCACAGAGAGCTCTGTTCCCTTTCTTGACATGGCTTAAACTCTGCATCTGCCTGTGGTTCCGCTTCTCTTACAGCCATGTTGAGGAAAGACTGCTCATTCTCCTCAGTCCTACATTCTCACAGTTTCCAAACCATGACACCTAGATAGTAATTTTAAAAATTGAGATATAATCTGTATACCTTTAAGTTCACCTTTTCAAAGTATAAATTTCAGTGGATTTAGTATATTCATAGAGCTATGCAACCATCAATTCTCTAAATCCAGAACATTTTCTTTAAAAAAATTTTTTTTAATGTTTTATTTATTTCTGAGAGAGAAAGAGACAGAGCATGAGCAGGGGAGGGTCAGAGAGAGAGGGAGACGCAGAACCCGAAACAGGCTCCAGGCTCTGAGCTGTCAGCACAGAGCCTGACGTAGGGCTTGAACCCACAAACCGTGAGATCATGACCTGAGCCAAAGTCGGATGCCTAACCGACTGAGCCACCCAGGTGCCCCTAAACCCAGAACATTTTCTTTTTTTTTTCAAAGATTTTATTTTTAAGTAATCACTACACCCAACATGGGGATTGAACTTACAACCCCGAGATCAAGAATTGCATGCTCCACTGACTCAGCCAGCCAGGCACCCCAAAATCCAGAACACTTACCTCAGAAGCAATCCTATATCCATTAGCCGTCACTCCCCAAACCCTCTTCCCCCCAGTGCCTGACTACCACTAATCTACTTTCTGTGTCTTGAGATTTGACTACTTGGGACATTTCATATAAATGGAATCATACAATATGTGGCTTTTGTGTCTGTCTTCTTTCACTTAGCATATTTCAAGGTTCATTCATGTTGTAACATGTATTAGTATTTCATCCCTTTTTATGTCTGCATAATAGTCCATTGTAGGGATATACCTCATTTTGTTTTCCCATTTGTCAGTTGATAGACATATCGGCTATTTTCATTTATTGGCTGTTATGAATAATTGGCTGCTGTGAATTTTCATGTGCTAGTTTTTGTGTGAACATGTGTTTTATATATAAGCATGCCAGTGTCAGGACATGTGGTTAACTCTTTGAGGAATTGCTAAACTCTTCCACAGAGGAGACACCATTTTATATTTCCACCAGCAGTACATGAAGGTTCAGTTGCTCCTCACCAACATTTGTTATTGTCTTTTTTTTTCTTAACAGCCATTCTCGTGAGTGCAACTTGGTATCTCATTTTGGTTTTGATTTGCATTTTCTTAATGACTAATTATTTTGAACATCTTTCCATGTGCTTATTGACCATTTATATACTTTTTTTGGAGAAATGTATATTCAAATCTTGGCCTGTTTTTAATTGAGTTACTTTTTATTGTTGGATTATAGATATATATATCCTGGCTGTAAGTCCCTTATCAGATATTTGATTTGGATATACCCATTCTTTGAGTTTTCTTTTTACTTTCTTCATAGTGTCCTTTGAAGCACAAAAGTTTTAATTTTGACAAAGTCCAGTTTATCTGTTTTGTGTTTTCTTGCTTATGCTTATGGTGTCATATCTAGGTAACCATTGCCTAATCCAAAGTTTTAAGAATTTATGCCTGTGATTCTTCTAAACATGTTATAGCTTCAGGTCTTACATTTAGGTCTTTGGTGCCTTTTCTTTTTTTTTTTTTTTTTTTTTTAATGTTTTATTTATTTCTGAGAGAGAGAGACAGCATAAGCAGGGGAGGGTCAGAGAGAGAGGGAGATAAGGAATCCAAAACAGGCTCCAGGCTCTGAGCTGGCTGTCAGCACAGAGCCTGATGCAGGGCTCGAACCCATGAACCGTGAGATCATGACCTGAGCCGAAGTCACTTAACCGACTGAGCCACCCAGGCGCCCCAGGTCTTTGGTGCCTTTTCAGCTAATTTTTGTATATCGTGTGAAGTAGTGGTCCAACTTGATTCTTTTGCATGTGAATACTTAGTTGTACTGGCATAAATTGTTGAAGAAATTGTTCTTTCCCCATTGACTGGTCTTGTCATTCTTGCCTAAAATCAGTTGAAATGAATGTTAGTCTTTATTTCTAGCCTCTTTATTCTGCTCATCTGTATGTCCTTTATGCCAGTGCCACAGTCTTATTTACTGCCATTTTGTGATATGTATTAAAATCAGGAAAAATGAGTTCTTCCATTTTGTTCTTTTCCAAGGTAGTTTTGGATCTATTCAGGATCCTGTACATTCCTATACAAATTTTATGATCAGCTTGTACATTTCTGCAAACATGGCAGTGATTGTGTGAATCTATAAATCAAGTTGGGGTATATTACCACCTTAATAATATTCCTTTTCTATCCATGAACACAGAATATCTTCATTTATTTGAGTCTTGGGTGATTTCTTTCAATAATGTGTTGTAGTTTCCAGTGTACAATTCTTATACAATTTTAGTAAAATTTATTCCAAAGTATTTTAATCTTTTTTTTGTTACTTAAATTGTTTTCTTAATTTCTAATTTTGCTTACTGATTATTCATTGCTGGTATATAGAAATACCATTTCTATAAATTGATTTTTTTGTATTGAGCTTGTATTCTTCAACTTTGCTGAATTTGTTTATTAGGTCTGATACTTTTTTAAAAAATTTATATCCAAGTTAATTAACATATAGTGTAATAATGATTTTAGGAATAGAATTTAGTGATTCATACTCTACATATGACACCCAGTGCTCATCCCAGCAAGTGTCCTCCTTAATGCCCCTTACCCATTTAGCCCATCTCCCGACCCAACACCCCTCCAGCAACCCTCAGTTTGTTTTCTATATTTGACTACCTCCCTGTTTTTAATATTATTTTTCTTCCCATCCCCTACGTGATCTGTTTTGTATCTTAAATTCCACATGTGAGTGAAGTCATATGATATTTGTCTTTCTCTGACGGACTTATTTGGCTTAGTATAACACACTGTAGTTGCCATCTGTGTTGTTCCAAATGGCCAAGATTTCATTCTTTTTGACCACTGAGTAATATTCCATTGTATATATATATACTGCATCTTCTTTATCCATTCATAGTTCTGATACTTTTAACTTTCCTTAAGATTGTCGGTATGTAAGGTCATATCATCTGTGGATATGTGTAGTTTTACTTCTTCCTTTCTAATCTGTCTACCTTTCATTTCCTTTTCTTGCTCAATTGCCCTTTCTAGAACTTCCATTTTGGTGTTGGATAGAGATGGCTAGAGGGAACATCATGATCTTGTTCCTGATCTTAGATGGAAAGCATTCAGTTTTACATATGATGTTCTGGGATTTTCATAGATTCTCTTTAGCATTTTGAGGAAATTTCTTTCTATTCACAGTTCCTTAATACTCTCTTAAAAGATACTCCTCAAAATTTCTCAAAAGCAAAATGATAAATAATATTTTTTATAAATAATAATTTTATTTATTTTTTATTAAAATTTTTTTTAACATTTATTTATTTTTGAGAGAGAGAGATAGAGTATGAATGGGAGGGGCAGAGAGAGAGGGAGACACAGAATCTGAAGCAGCCTCCAGGCTCTGAGCTGTCAGCACAGAGCCTGACGTGGGGCTCGAACCTACAAGTGGTGAGATCATGACCTGAACCGAAGTCAGACGCTTAACTGACTGAGCCACCCAGGTGCTCCTATAAATAATAATGTTAAAAACTTCATTTGAGATTTACATCCTCTGGTTGTGATCCCTTTTTTCCATCATCTTATCTTTCATTTATCATTTGTAATTACTTCTTCATATTTATTGAATCTTTGTGACCTGTATCTAACTTTTGCTTTCCACATTAAATGCCATCATCATCCATCATGTTTTCAAAATTTGTCTATCAACAACTATATAATCTTATACTCCCTGATTTTATAAATAGTATTATGTTTGCCATTAGCTTTTTTGTTTTGTGTGTGTTTTTTTTCAATTACAAACTATAAAGCAGTGAAACAAACTCTAGTAATCCAACTAAGGATCACACTGTTAAGTATATATATCACAACACATGTATGTAAACATAAATACATACCCATAAAATTACCTAGGTTGTACTAATTTTGCTAGTTTTAAAGTGTAATTTTGTTTTACAAATTTCCTTGTAAGTTGTTTTTAAAATATATAGACACATACAGGAATGTGTATGTATTTTTTGCTAAATAGAGTCAGTACATTAATTTTTATATTTAATTTTTTCTACTGACATTTTATCAAAGGGGTTTAATTTTTTTTTAATTTTTTTAAGTTTATTTTGAGAGAGAGAGAGTGTGTGTGTGCACGCATGCAAGTTGGGGAAGGGCAGAGAGAGAAGGAGAAAGAAAATCTTAAGTGGACTCTAAGCCGTCACCGTGGAGCCAAAGGCAGGACTCAGATTCACCCACTGTGAGATCCTGACATGAGCAGAAGTGAAGAGTCTGACGTTTAACTGACTGAACCACCCAGGCACCCCTATCAAGGGTGATTTAATTGCCATATCATTAAACATTCTTTAAAAATATTTTTTTCATTGCTGCTATATGGATAGATTTTTTATTATTATTACACATTTAGGTTGCTTCTAATCTTTCACTATTAAAAATAAGCCTTTATACATTCTTTGAGTTTGCACTCTGATATTTTCTTAGGTTAGATTTTTTCTTTATTTTTTATAAATGTTATTTATTTTGAAAATGAGTGTGTGGGGGTAGGGCCAGAGAGAGAGGGAGAGAGAGAGAATCCCAAACTGGCTCCATGCCCAAGGCTGACACAGGGCTTGACCTCATGACTGTTAGATCATGACCTGAGCTGAAATCAAGAGTAGGATGCTTAGCTGATTGAGCCACCCAGGCACCCCTCTTAGGGTAGTTTTAAATTAATGTTTTGCTAGATAACTGTCTAAAAATGGTCATAACAGTTTATACTCTAACTAGCAGTGTATAAATGTAATAATTTCTTTTTTCCAGTTCGGATTCTGAAATAATAGGTTATGCTTTGGACACACTATATAATATAATATCTAATGATGAAGAAGAAGAAGTAGGTAAGTTTCTTTTATTGTGTTTTCTGTACATAAAATAGCATATGCTGTATATCCTGGAGTTGTGCCAATTTTTCTGGTTTTGAAGTTGAATTTATAAATTTATTTATAAGGGTTTGTTTCCTTTTTTAACTGATAAAGGAAAGATATAAGCTTAGTCCCAAAAAAGTATCTTTAAAATGATTACTTTTAATGTTATTTGGAGATGAAATTAGAGTCTTCTTTTTTGTAAAATATTTAACCCTCCTTTTGTATTTGTTTTAGTTAGGCAGTATGAATATTAGCAATTTCTGGATTAAACAAATCATTTTTTGCTATAAAAAAAGCTATTTCATTTATATGTTATTATCTGGTGAGCGATATGAAATTATGGAGTTTTTCCTAATAAATACTTAAACTTTTAACATAGGACATTTGTTAATTAATAAAGAGCAACAACTTATTAAATTTAGAAATTTCCTGTACATTGTTTGGTGTGAAATGATATGAACCAATTCAGAATTCACACACTTTTTTGGTACATCTTTCCCTTTTTTGTTTCAAATTACTTGCATACTTAAAGTAGTCCGTCATTTTACTTTATTTTATAGTCCGTATGTGAAATACTTAATTAGAAGTCCATATACATTTTGTTCTGTGTATTGTAAAAACATGTGCATTGAGTAACATTTGACAATGCTGTTGAAGAATGCATTCTTCACAGCATGTTAGCTGTTGCAGAAGGACACAGTCAGTGTTTCATTATTCTAGACAACCAGAAGGGTGTACATATGTGTGCATTTTATAAGTCTAACTTAGATTAAAATTATAGGATCTTTTGAAATTCTGAGGAGACAAATTTTAAAGAAATGTAGATAATTATGAGTTTGTACATATTTTATTATGATCATAATAGAGCAAAAATTTGCATAGATATTATCTTCACGAAATACCACTACTAGGAACATTTGAGATTGGGTTGTGTTGAATGGTTACAATTTCTTGGATTTAAGTACTCTTTTTCTTAAATTTTTATTTCTCTGTGATATGTAGCTTAAAACCTCACTTTATTAATTTGTCAGGGGTGAAAAAAATCTTCAGAAAACATGATTTGGTACCCATGGAATAAGAGGCTGTCAGTCACAGGACAACACTTTAAATACAATAAGAACACACTTTGAAGAAAATGATACTTATTTTCCTAGTTATTTCTCAGATGAGAAAATTAGGTGCCACACACTTGTTAGAACACATTGTGATAAAAGACATTTTCTTTTTGTTGTTTTTCTTAGTTTAAGATTAGAAATCTAGCTCTTTTTCTGGTTTGCAGCAGATAATTTTTCTGTTTTAAAAAATGTGCAGCAATATTTTTGGTTAGGTAGTTTTTCTTTGTTGTAAATTTTTAACATAATCATGTTTAGAGTCCAGTTTTTTTGTTTCTCTGTGTGTTTGGGCTCTTAATTCAGCATCTAAAAATGATTTTTTGTATAAAACAACATAAACGGTTCTTTGAAGAAACAGTAGTAGAATCACTTTTTCTAGGGCAGATTAAAATAGGAACTGAAGCTTTGTTCTGGAAATTTACTTATTCTGAAAGGGCCAATTAAAAAAAAATCTAGATATTGGAAAATATGCCCTTTAGTTCTATTATTTATACCCTCTACTGCTTCATCAAAAGATGATTCTTAGCTGACATAATGAACTCCATTTTAGAGTTCTTTACTTTGGAGATAGTTTAGAATCCTTAAATGATAAATCTGTCTCATAATCCTCAATATATAGCATATGCTCAATCTCTTTTAAGCTATCTCAGATATCTAATAAAATGAATGAGTCTCTGTTTCCAAGGGATTATATTGCTCATTTGACATTTTTAAGCTCTTGGTATTTTATTGTGAATACTACTACATAGAAACTGTTTTCTTCACCACCCACTTTTTATTTATTTATTTTTATCTACCTTTTCAGATGATGTTGAAGGTAAAAGATTGCATTTACAGATGCATGATGCTTTTAGACATAATTTCTGTTAATATGAAAAAGGACACTGTCAAGTGATGTTTCTTCTGGCTGGTAAAAAAAAATTGAGATTTGCTTCACGATATAAGAATTCCTTAATTAAAGGGAAATATTTGACAATCTTATATACTTCTTTATTTTTTCTATAGCTATTAAACCTATTTGTTTTCCAGAACACAGAAAATATTCTAGTGCATCTTTTAACAGCATTATAGCTTTTTCTCTAGCAGGACAGTCTATTCAAATTACTTTTTGGGTATTTCTTGGAGAAAATTTTGAGGCAGTTTATTTAAAAATAAAAATATATTAATATGTATATATATGTATACATATTAATTTTACATGTATTCAACAAGAACTGGAAAGTATTTCAGTTTAGAGAATACTTACATGTTGATATTGTCCCTTTAAAATAATGCATGCACAGTAATGCCTGATTAGTGACATTTTTTATATTAATTCACAGAACTCACTGATACTGTCTTTTTCTTGTAGTCTGCTTCGAGTTCCATTTACTTTTAACATTAATATTTCTGTTCCTCATATTTAAAGTAACCAAGTTTTATTTTATTGTTTTGCTATTTTTCCTGAGGTTCTTAACTTTTAAAAATGAGGAGGGGACTAGGGACTATCCTTATCTAAAGTTCGTTTAAAATGAGCATAACAAAGTTAACTATATTTAACAAAAACTAACTAACTTATTAAAGTGTATAGCCTTCCCTTTGTGACATTTGAACCCCTTGTTTGAAAGCAGAAAATATCAAAACATTATGCCTTTACTCTTGTGACAATAAGCTGGTTTCCTTGCTGGGTAGTAGAATCAGTACTAGTTGTTTCTATTATTGTTTCATCATTTTTATATCGAGCTTTACCATTTATCATACTTTAATGTCCATTATCTTATTTGAGCCTCATTGCAGCCTGTGAGGTAGGTGGTATTTTTTCTTTTCTAAAGATGAGAAAATAAAAGCCCAGAGATCATGTAACTTACATAGTATAATCCAGTAAGTAGGATAACAGTATATTTTAGAACATTTTTTTTTAATTTAGTTATTTATTTTGACAGAAAGCACAAGCTGGGGAGGGGCAAAGAGAAAGAGAGAATCTCAGGCAGGCTCCACACCATCAGCACAGAGCCTGATATCAGGGATTCAAATTCACAGACTGTGAGATCATAACCTGAGCTGAGATCAAGAGTCAGGCGCTTAACCGACTGCTCCATCCAGGCACCCCAACCAGTACTTTTTATATACTTTTTTAAAGCATTTAAGATTTCTGATTTTATAAATTATGGCCATTTTTCTGACTAGATTATCTTTAGTAAATCTTGTAACTTACGTAATTAGTTTATAGAGGATGTAGACAAACACTGAAAAAAATACAGGTGTACTGGGGTGCCTGGGTGGCTCAGTCAGTTCACCGTCTGACTTCGGCTCAGGTCATGACCTCAATGGTTTGTGAGTTTGAGCCCTACATCAGGCTCTGTGCTGACAGCTCAGAGCCCGGAGCCTACTTTGGATTCTGTGTCTCACTTATTTTATAGGCTACATAGGTATAGTATATGGTATATAAATTATATGATATAAAACTAGATTTAGCTTTAGGAGTTTTAAAATAATAAGTTATTTTACAATAAGTTACTAGACGAGAGAGGATGGTTTACTTGTCTCATACCTTTGCTTACATGTAAAATAAATATAATTTCTCATGAACTTAGTTTTGGTTTTCAACTTTTATATATAATTAGTGTATCAGTTGGCTTATGTAAACTACTTACATATAAACTACTATATGTAGCTTATTAGTTAACTGCTATATCAGAATAGTTTTGTATGTTACTTTAATTGCTTACCTCATTTTGGTAGGGCTCCACACTGAAGTTCAGAAGTGCTGTGTTCTGACTATAAAGGACATATTTTTTAAAATCAATATTAAAACAGAAGGAACCATAGATCCTTGGAACAGGATCATATTTTACTAGTTCAATTTAAAAGAGATCTTAATTATATACTGTTAAGCTATAGTATTTTATACAGCGTAACTACAGAATAAGTCAAATGTATTAACTATTATTCTTGCCAAGTTTTTAACTTGCGTTTAATGAAGACATTGAATTAAACTTTTTGGGGGGTTCAAGCTGCATTCTTTAAAGTGTAGCACAAAAGTCTCAGAGTCCTCTGTATTAAAAAGGCCATAGTTAAGTAAACTTAACATACTATTTCCCCTCTGAAGCACTACAAAATTTATATTAGTATATTAAGTGTTGAGAATTCTGCAGTAAAGAAACATATTCAACTTTGTTTAATCCAAACACATTTGGACACAGGCACTTGCTTTCATCAGATACTTCGCAACATGCCACACTGTCCTACATTTTGAGAAATACTAACCAAGGCTTAAACCTACAACTTAGTTATTTGCATTTATATACATAAAAACTTTTTGGCATTTTATAAAATGTTTCATAAAAGGAATTCATTAAGTCTGTATATGATTTTTTCCCTTTTTTTAAATTAGTTTTAATATTTTTCCAAATGTCAGTGACTTTTATTTGGAGCTTTTCTTTAGAGGTCATAATCTTTTGGCCCAAGGGCATTGTCTGTCTTATAAGCAAGGTTGTTTGACCCACTTAATATTTAAAATAATTTAAATAAGCTGCCAGTGTTACAAATTGGTAGCTTTCACATGAGATTCTGGATTTCATATATGTATGTATGTATATATGTATGTACGTATGTATTTTAGAGAGAAAGAGAGAGAGCACAAGTGAGGGAAAGTGACAGATGGAGAGAGAGAGACAGAATCTTAAGCAGGCTTCATGCTCAAAGGAGAGCCCTATGCGGGGTTCAATCCTACAACCCTGGAATCATGACCTAAGTCAAAATTAAGAGTTGAACACTCAACAGACTGAGCCACCCAGATGCCCTAGAGATTTTGGATTTTGATTTCTGTTTTTAAAAAAATCTGAAGATTGGGGGGCGCCTGGGTGGCTTAGTCTGTTAAGCGTCCGACTTTCGCTTAGGTCATGATCTCGTGGTTCGTGGGTTCGAGCCCCGCGTAGGGCTCTGTGCTGACTGCCAGCTCAGAGCCTGGAGCCTGTTTCAGAGTCTGTGACTCCCTCTCTCTCTGACCCTCCCCTGCTCACGCTGTCTCTTTCTCTCTCTCTCTCTCTCTCTCTCTCCTAGAAATAAAATAAAGAAATAAATAAATAAATCTGAAGATTGGGGCACCTGGGTGGCTCAGTTGGTTAAGTGACCAACTTCAGCTCAGGTCATGATCTCACAGTTTGTGGGTTTGAGCCCCACATTAGGCACTGTGCTCACAGCTCAGAGCCTGGAGCCTGCTTCAGATTCTGTGTCTCTCTTTCTCTCTCTCTCTCTCTGTCTCTCTCTGCCCCTTCTTCCCCCCCCAATAAATAAAACATTAAAAATTTTTAATAAAAAATAAACTAAAAATCTGAAGACTAATGACAACTGGGCCTGAATCCCACCTGGCAGTCCGTTGCTTCTTCCCTTAGATAGGGCATATATATATATATACTCGATCCTTCCTGTTGTCTTACACTCAACCTGCTTTACTCACCTACTGTCTTGCCTCTGTAGTTGAGTTTATATTCTCCACTATATTCATACCACTCAAATACAAACCAGATTTGGATTTCTTCTTCTTCACAGTAGCTTTCTTGAAGTATAATTGAAATATAATAACACACGTAAATGTACAATTTGATGAGTTTTGACATATGTATAAACATATGAAACCATCACCACCAAATTAATGAACATTTCCAACAGTTCCCTTGTGCTTATGTGTAATCAGTCCCTCCTCCTAGCCCCTGTTTAATCATATATCTGCTTTTGTCATGGTAGGTTACTTTGCATTTTTCTAGAATCTTTTGTAAGTGAGATCATTCAGTATATACGGTCTTTGGTTTTTCGGTCTGACTTCTTTCACTCAATATAATTTAACTTTCATTCATGTTTATATCAATAGTTCCTTTTTAAAGAATTGCTGAGTAGTATTCTATTATATGAATATACAACAGTCTGTCCGTTTCCCTGTTAGCTGGCATTTTGGGTTATTTCTAGTTTTTAGCTATTACATATAAAGCTTTTGTAAACATTCATATGGAGGTCTTTGTGTGAATGTGTGTTTCATTTCTCTTGAGTGAATACCTAGGAGAATGGCCAAGTGATATAGTTGGTGTATATTTAGCTTTACAAGAAACTGCCAAACTGTTGTTTTTTTCCAAAGTGGTTGTACCATTTTACACTCTCACTGGCATATGTATTAGAGTGAGTTCCAGTTCTTCCACATCCTTTCTAGTACTTGATACGGTCAGTCTTTTAAAATTTGAGCCATTCTAATAGGTGTGAAATAATATCTCATGGTAGTTCTAATTTGTATTTTCATAATAAATAATGATATTGAGCAACTTTTCATGTGATTTTTTTTGGGGCATCCATATGACTTTCATCTTTGGTGAAGTGTTTACTCAGATCTTTTGTTCATTTTTACTGGTTTTTTCCTTGAGTTTAAGAATTCTTTATATATTTTAGATGTAAGTGCTTTGCAATGTTATTATTTTCTTCTGTTCTGTGATTTTCCTAACATTGTATTTTGAAGAACAAAAGTTTTAAATTTTGATTAAGTCCAGTTTATTGATTTCTTTCCTTTTATAATTTAGGCTGTTTCCTATTTATGAAATCTTTGCCAAACCTAAAATCATTAAGATTTCCTCCTATGTTTTCTTTTAAAAGTTGTGTGGTTTTAATTCCTATGATTAGGTCTATGGTTTCTGGTTTTACATTTAGGTCTGTGATTCATTTTGAGCTATTTCTGGACCTTGTATTTTATTGGTCTGTGTGCCTATCCTTTGCCTACCTGGTAGTGTCTTGATTACTGTAGCTTTGTAATAATCTTGAAATTATGAAGTGTTAATTCCTCCAACTTTGTTCTTTTCCAAAATTATCTTGGCCCTTTTAGGTATTTTGCATTTCCATATCAGTCTAGAATCAGTTTGCCAATTTCTACTAAAAAAGGCTAAGATTTGGATTTGGATTCTGTTGAATCTGTTGATCGATTTGGGGAACACTGACATCTTAACACTTGTACCTTCTAATACAAGAACATAGTATATATATTTATTTAGAGCTTCATTTAATTTCTTTCAGTACCATTTTGGAATTTTTAAAACATAGTTCTTAATACATCTCTTGCCAAATTTATCCCTAAATCTTTAATATTTTTTGGTGCTCTTTTAAGTGGTATTGTTTTTTAAATTCCAGTTTCTAATTGTTCATTGTCTATGTATAGAAATGCAGCTAAGTTTGTATATTGACCTTTTATCCCATAACTTTGCTAACCTCACTTAGGTTAGTTCTGTTAGAATAGATTTTTTATAGATTTTTATCAATTGAACTTTGCTAACGTCTCTTATTAGTTCTAATAGATTTTTTAAATAAATTTTTATGTTTACATACATTTATCATTTGTAAATAAAGACAGTTTTAGTTCTTCGTTTTCAATCTTTTTTTTTTTTTTAATGTTTATTTATTTTTGAGAGAGGGAGCGAGTGAGCCAGGGAGGGGCAGAGAGAAAGGGAGACAGAATCCAAAGCAGGCTCCAGGTTCTGAGCTGTCAGCAGAGTCCCGATTGGGGGCTCGAACCCACGAACTATGAGATCATGACCTGAACTGAAGTTGGACGCTTAACCGACTGAGCCACCCAGGCACCCTTCCTTACTTTTCAATTTGTATGCCTTTTATTTTTTATTTTTCTGCCTTAATGGCACTAAGATCTCCAGTATAATGTTGACTAGAAGCGATGAAAAAGGGTATTCTTTGCCTCTTTGCTGATCTTAAGTGGAAACCATTCAGTCTTTTACCATTAAGCATGATGTTAGCTGGATTTTGTTCTTTGTGTGTGTATTTTTTTTTTTAAGATTTTATTTTTGGGGTGCCTGAGTGGCTCGGTCGGTTGAGCCATGATCAATCGGTCATGATCTCATGGTTCATGGGTTTGAGCCCTGCATCGGGCTCTGTGCTGACAGCTAGCTCAGAGCCTGGAGCCTGTTTCAGGCTCTGTGTCTCCTTCTCTCTCTGACCCTCCCCTGCTCATGTTGTCTCTCTCTCAGAAATAAATAAAACATTAAAAAAATAAATTCAAAAAAGATTTTATTTTTAAATAATGTCTACACCCAACATAAGTATTGAACTCACAACCCAGAGATCAGGAGTTGTATGGTATACTGACTGAGCCAGCTCGGCACTGCAGCCAGAAGTTTTGTTTGTTTGTTTTTAGATGCTTTTTATAATTCAGTTTTGTGACTCTAATATCATTTATATATGTTTATCACTCTAATGTATATGTCCAATCCAAACTTCTCCACTGATATCTGTTCTTATGTTTCTCCAACTGCTTATGTGATATCTCCAGTCTTTATGTGTCATTATGTCTTTGTGTCTCACGCTTAACACATCCAAAATGAAACTTCTCTCTGTACTCTTAGCTTGCTTCTCCACAGTGATTTTCATATTAGTAAATGGTAAATTTCTTAAAAATTATTACCACTAAGGTCTAAGCTGTCTTTACTGCTTTCCTTGATTATTGCTTCCTGTTTCCCTATTTCCCTTGCTCTAGGCACAGCAGCCAGAGTAATCCTTTTAAAACTGAAGTATTTTGTAAGTAGTGTAGCTTGAAGGCTTAGAAACATTTAGTTCTTTTAATGACACAAGAGCTGATAGGAAAAATATTTCCTAGAGTTTCTGAAGGGTAAACGCAGCATTTTTGGTTACTTAATCTTAAGTATTGAAAACGCTTCTACTTTTGCTCTCTTCCTTTTCCTACAAATAATTAGATGTGATCATCACTGTCACTGTTGGATTGCTTTGTTTTTCCTATCATCTGCTGGGTTTTTTCCATTTTAAAGTATATTAATATTAAAATCTAACATTAGAAAAAACTATTTGAGGGATCTTGACTGTCAGCTCCATTGGTTTATAGTTGCTGCCTGGAGTGATATGTAAAAAAGGATTAGTTGTGTCTGGCTTGGTTGAGGAATGGGGAGGAGTATGTTTGCCATCTCCAAATTGCCTGGAGAACATAGGCAAATTTTAAATGATAATTTGCTTTGGCAATTATTGCTTCAGTTTTTAGTGATCCTTGACATTTTTTTTGACATTGAAGATGATTGGTTTAATTTTGTAAGTGTTTAACACAGTAACACTAATAGTCAACAAGAACTTAATGTTCGATAATGTTTTTGTGGTTGTGTAGTCCTTTGTGTTTTGGCAAATGTATATAATAATGTAGCCACTATCATATTTGAGATAGAATATTTCTAGCACCCTACTAATCCCCCTGTATCCTAATTAGAAGTTTAACCTAGGGGCGCCTGGGTGGCTTAGTCGGTTGGGCGTCTGACTTTCGCTTGGGTCATGATCTCGCGGCTCGTGGGTTCGAGCCCCGCGTCGGGCTCTGTGCTGACTGCCAGCTCGGAGCCTGGAGCCTGTTTCAGAGTCTCTCACTTCCTCTCTCTCTGACCCTCCCCTGCTCACGCTGTCTCTCTCTCTCTCCTAGAAATAAATAAAACATTAAAAAAATTAAAAAAAAAAAGAAGTTTAACCTAAAGATATCTTTTCTTTGAATATCATATTGAAATGTTTAAAGAATAACCTTTATTTAAATGACATTGAAAGTTATTTTTAAGGATAATCTTTCCAGCATAATTGTGATATCACTACCAGCCACACTGTTCCAAGAAAAGTCATTTCTGCTTAGCTCCCTCAGCAAAAAGGATACGTTAAAATAACATAGCATCATATTGAAGTACTTTGTCTTTGAATATTACAGAAGAAAATTCCACAAGACAGAGTGAGGATTTAGGAAGCCAGTTTACAGAAATTTTCATTAAGCAGCAGGAAAATGTCACTCTCCTCTTATCTTTATTGGAGGTAAATAAAGAATCTTGCTATTTTTGTCATCTTAATAAGCTTTTTTTTTTTTCTTCTTTGCCTTTTTGGGTATTATTGAAGAAGTAACCTATATATACCTTTTCAATGTTGTCAAATTTGTTGTATTATTGCAAGAGATTAACATGCACGTTTTAAGGACCATATAACCTATTAAAATATTGTCTGCTTATTTCTATTTTTATTTTACGTAGTCAGGAACAGTTTAATCAATTTATATTAGCTATTTTATTTCTTACATTACTTTTTTAATGTTTGCTAAACTATATTTGTAGTTTGTGGTACCACTATTACTTGAAAGAAATATTTTTCTTGAAAATGTGAATTACAGATGTTAAGTATTTTTAAATTCTTAAATTGCAGGAGTTTGATTTCCATGTCCGCTGGCCTGGTGTGAAGCTTCTTACTTCTCTTTTAAAACAGCTAGGGCCTCAGGTGCAGCAAATCATTTTAGTCAGTCCCATGGGTAAGTGACTCATCTTCCTTATATAATTTTGATTTAGAAGTGAGGATCATTCCTAAAGAGGGGGACTGAAATGATGTTAACAGACTGTTTATAATTTCAACCACTATTTGTATTTTTGATCTGTCAGTATTTTTCACATGGTTATATGTTCTAGGTGTTTCAAGATTGATGGACTTATTAGCAGATTCCAGGGAAGTTATACGTAATGATGTAAGTTAAATTCAAAAAAGAAGTTTAAGAATATGCAGCTTGTTTTCTTCTCTTTGCAAATGAAATCTTTGCTGATCCTTATTTAGTGTCAGAAGTTGGATTTGGAAAATTAGGGTACTGGCTGATCTTTTAGACCTTTTTAAGTTGTTTACATGACCACATTATTTCTTTGTTTTTTGCCTATCCAGTATTTTTGCTTAGATGATTTTGGTATGCAAACTTATGCTTTCCACGAGTTTAGGATTTCTTTCATCCTCTTCTCAAAGTTTATATTGACACCAAACTCTGCCTCCAGAAAGAATAAGGGAAACATTCCCCAGACATTGAACTGTGTAAATTTAAAGCCTTGCATTTGGAATCCTCACCCTCATTTGACTGAAAATACATTTCAAAATGTTTTCCTTTTCATTGTCATTTAACTATAGAGCATGATTTGCTCTGGAGTTATTTTCAATTCTGATTTATTTGCATATATATTTGAATATTTTGCATTAATGCAGTATTTTTTTGTTGCTTAAACGTTTTTCAATGGTTATCTATAACTTGGTCAAGACTGTAATACTTTTTGTTTTTTGTTCTTTTAAGTTTATCCATTCACGTCTTGAGAGGGGCAGAGAGAGCACAGGTGGGGGAGGAGCAGAGAAAGAGTGGAGGGGGGGGGCGGGAATCCCAGGCTCCGCACAGTCAGCACAGAGCCCAATGTAGACTCGAGCCCTGAAACTGTGAGATCATGACCTGAGCCAAAGTCAAGAGTTGGATGCTCAATTGACTGAGCCATGTAGGTGCCCCTACCTTTTTTCTTTTTCTTTTTTTTTTTTTTTTAAATGTTTTATTTATTTCTAGGAGAGCAAGAGAGAGACAGCATGAGCAGGGGAGGGTCAGAGAGGGAGGGAGTCACAGACTGAAACAGGCTCCAGGCTCTGAGCTGGCAGTCAGCACAGAGCCCGACGCGGGGCTCGAACCCATGAACTGCGAGATAATGACCTAAGCGAAAGTCGGACGCTTAACCGACTAAGCCACCCAGGCGCCCCCTTTTTTCTTTTAAAGACTTAAATTTTTAAGCAATCTCTACACCCAACATGGAGTTCAAACTCACAACCCTGCCATTAAGAGTCTCATGCTCCACTGACTGAGCCAGCCAGGCATCTCTAAGCTATAATACTTTAGACAGCAATTGGAAAAATCCTTTCAAAATTAAAGTCTAGGGCTAGGAGAGCATATCAAGTCAATTCAGTCTCCATATTGACACTGAGAAGCCCAACACTTATGGAAACCAAGTAATTTATTCTTTGTTAGTGATGTTTGTTCATCTAAGTATTTGTGGTACCTGGGCTGTACCTTTCTCATCCTAAGTGCTAGCAACCATTTGGATTGCTCTTAGCTTCACAAGTGGTTAATGCCAAAGCAGAGACAAAAGTAAAGTTCTCTTGACTTCTAGTACGTATATACAGGTTTTTTAGCTTTGTGTTCAACATTTTGCAGTATGTAGGTCAATGCAGTATTATAAGAGGTGAAATAATGTAACTCATGAGAGAAATATTTTTAATTCTTTTACTCTTTTAAGAATTATCTTATTTAAATCTGTAGTCATCTACTCAGGAATTTGAAATGTCTCTCCTTCACTAAAATATTACTATACATCTTAAACTTGATGTTATTGTTCTACTCTTCTCTTGGCCCTCAGTATAAATAATTCACTAGAAACCTTAAAAAAATTTTTTTAATGTTTATTTTTGAGAGACAGAGCATGAGTGGGAGAGGAGCAGAGAGAGGAGGAGACACAGTATCTGAAGCAGGCTCCAGGCTCTGAGCTGTCAGCACAGAGCCCAATGTGGGCCTTGAACCCACTAACCAGGAGATTATGACCTGAGCAACTGAGCCACTGAGGAGCACCCCTCCTTTTTTTTTTTTTTTTTTTTTTTTTTTTAAGGTTTCTGTTTTTATGTAATCTCTATACCCAACATGGGGCTCAAATTTATAATCCAAAAATCAAGAGTCACATGCTCCACTGACTGAGCCAGCCAGCTGTCCCATCATACAAACCATTTAATAGAAATTCTCTCTTCATGGATCACTATTAATATCATTACCATTTATTTTCATTTTCAGATAGAATTTGTGTTTATGTGCATTAGCTTGGTTCTTAAATATAACATTTCCTTTAATTCCTGCTCTTTTATCCTAAATAAATAAGGTTTTAACCTTATTCTCAGTTTTTATTTGAGACAGATAAAATTCTCTGTTTGTTGTTTTTCATTAATTTTATGATTAGGGATTAAGTTACATTTTTTTCTAACATCTAGATTCTTGTTTATTAAAGTTTATTTTATTCTGAGAAAGAGAACCAGTGGGGGAGGGGCAGAGAGAGAGAGAGGAGGACAGAGGATCCAAAGCAGGCTCTACACTGACAGCAGAGCCCGATGCAGGGCTCAAAATCACAAACCGTGAGATGGCGACATGGGTGGAAGTCAGACACTTAATGTGCTGAGCCACTCAGACACCTCTGTAAATTTATATTCTTGAATTCACAATTTCATATCATTACTGTTGTGAAGCACATACAGAAATGTCCCTGAGACATATAATTAAGCCCATTTCTCCTAGGCCACAGTTAAAACTAAGGATTGTTGAATGTATAACAATTGTTGTGTATTTATTTATGTTGTGCAGTGAATGGAATTGGGAATTGGTAGACATGGATTCCAGTCTAGGCTCCTTCCCTTTGAGATCTATACTCTTAGCGAAGTTTCTTGCTCCCTTCATGTCTTAAAAAGATTGTTCTCTACTTAACATTTTATTTTTTTTTCTCCATAAGGGTGTGTTACTACTACAGGCACTAACAAGAAGCAATGGAGCCATCCAGAAAATTGTTGCTTTTGAAAATGCTTTTGAGAGACTACTGGACATTATTACAGAAGAGGGGAACAGTGATGGAGGTATAGTATGAGGAGATTAGTTTAAAGAGATTCCTTTTGTGCTCACAATATTGTTAACTTCTGAGGAATGCAATTAGAAGGGAAAATGAGGACTCATATTTTATATTTTTTTCTTTCATTATGGTTTGTTGAGCATGTATTTCTCTTTATTTCTATTTGATAATTGTTAGGCTTTTGGACTCTAAGTGATGTCTTTCATCATTTCTGGAAAATTTCAGCTATATCTCTCTTCCAGTACTACTCTTTATATTTTCTCCTATCTTTCTACACTCAGAATCAATTCTCTGTCATTTGGTTTGGCTTTCACTTTATCTTACTTTCTCTTTTGTGTTTTCCATCTTTTTGTCTTTCCAGGCTTTATTCTGGGTTTATTTCTTCTATTTGTTTGTTTGTTTGTTTGTTTTTCATGTCTATTTTTGAGAGAGAGACAGAACACAAGTGGGGGAGGGTCAGAGAGAGAGGGAGACACAGAATCCGAAGCAGGCTCCAGGCTCTGAGCTGTCAGCACAGAGTCTGATGTGGGGCTTGAACCCACAAACTGTGAGATCATGACCTGAGCCAAAGTCAGATACTTAACTGACTGAGCCACCCAGGTGCCCCCAGATTATTTTTTCTGACTTGTTTTCTATTTCAACAGTTTTCTCTTCACCTATATTAATTTATTTATTTTTAAGGTTTTAAAAAAAAATTATATATTTTTTTAATGTTTATCTTCATATGATATTTGTCTTTCTCTAACTTATTGCACTTAACATAATACTCTCTATCTCCCTCCACATTGTTGCAAATGGCAAGATTTCATTCTTTTTGATGGCTTAGTGATATTCCATCATATATATATGTATATATGCATACATACACATGCACATATACATACATACCATATTCTTTATCCATCCATTGGTTGATAGACACTTGGACTGTTTTTGTAGTTTGGCTGTTGTAGATAAAGCTGCTGTAAACATTTTGGTGAGTGTGTCCTTTTGAATTAGTATTTTTGTATTCTTTGGGTAAATACCTCATAGTGCAATTGCTGGGTTCTAAGGTAGTTCTATTTTTAACTTTTTTGAGGAACTTCCATATTGTTTTCAAGAGTGTCTGCACAAGTTTGCACTCCCACCAACAGTATAGGAGGGTTCCCCTTTCCTTGTATCTCACCAACACCGGTTGTTTCTTGTGTTGTTGTTTTTAGCTGTTCTGACAGGTGTAAGGTCATATCTCATTGTAGTTTTGATTTGTATTTTCTTTTTTTTTTTTTTTTTTTTTTTTTTTTTTTTTTTTTTTTTTTTTTTTTTTTTTTTTTTTTTTTTTTTTTTTTTTTTTTTTTTTTTTTAAATGTTTTATTATGTTTTATTTATTTCTAGGAGAGAGAGAGAGAGAGACAGCGTGAGCAGGGGAGGGTCAGAGAGAGAGGGAGTCACAGACTGAAACAGGCTCCAGGCTCTGAGCTGGCAGTCAGCACAGGGCCCGACGCGGGGCTCGAACCCACGAACCGCGAGATCATGACCTAAGCGAAAGTCGGACGCTTAACCGACTAAGCCACCCAGGCACCCCTTGATTTGTATTTTCTTGATGATGAGTGATGTTGAGCATCTTTTTGTGTGTCCATTAGCCATCTGTATGTCTTTGGAAAAATACCTATTCATGTCTTTTAATGTTTTAATTGGATTATTCATTTTTTTGAATATTGAGTTTTATAAATTCTTTATTTTGGATACTGAACCCTTATCGGATAGTCATTTGCAGATACCTTCTCTCATTTAGTAGGTTGCCTTTTAGTTTTGTTGATTGTTTCCTTTGCTATACAGAAGCTTTTTATTTTTATGACAAAAGCAAAATAAACAATTGGGACTTTATCTTCACCTATATTTAATCTGCTGTTAAACATGTCTATTGAGAGATATTTTTCCCCATTTTTATTGAAACATAGTTGACCTACAGCACTGTTACTAGTTTAGAGTGTACAACATGATTTGACTTAACATACTGTGAAATATAAGTTTTAGTTAATATCCATCCATTGAATTTTTTTAAGATTTTTTTTAAGTAATCTCTACATTCAACATGGGGCTCAAACTCAACCCCAAAAGCAATAGTCACATGCTTTTGTGACAGAACCATCCAGGCTGTTGAATTTTTAATTTCTCTTTCCTAAAAGTTCTCTTTGGTTCTTTAGCAAACTTACTGTGTAATTTTTTATAATTTCCTTTTATCTGCAGATATTTTAAACTTACCTTTTATTTTTTGAACATAGGAAACAATTGTTTCATAGTCTCTGTCTGATAATCCCAATATTTTTAAGTCTTTGTGGATCTGGAACTTTTGCTCAGTTGGCTCTTATGTATTGTACAGTGTATTCTGGGTCCATGATTGTATTTGATTATGTGTTGTTTTTTACTTAACAGAATTATTCATAGAACTTTGAAGCCTAGGATGGAGGTAATTTCTTTTAGAGAAAACATACTCATTTCTGCCAGGCCCTGGGAGTGCAGTTTATATGGGATCATCTTAATCTAGATTTAAGGATTGAGAGTTCCTAGACCACTCAGGCAATTCAAACCCGGGATACAAGATCTATGCGGGCTACTTAACTTTTGATGATTCTCACCCTGAGGATATAGCCCTTTGAAGTCTCAGCTTATTAATGGAGAGCTTTCTATTAGATTTCTTTCCCACCTTGTGTATGCTCTTGACTTTGATTTATTTTCCTTCTGCCCCATCAGTTTGTCAGAATGAAAGTTTTAGATATTCTAAGGTCGAGAAATGTACTCCCAGTCAAAAGGTATTTATACTTGTTTACCTTGCTAAGATATTCATTTTCTTATCTATGTTAGCCTGCTAAACTGTTAACTTTTCATTGCTCCTGAGGCTTTTGTTTTGTTTTTTTTTTAATTCAGCATTTTTAGTTGTTCTTAATGAGAGGTTGGTCCAAAAACTAGCATGAGGATTGGAGGAGAACATTAGTTTATTTGCATTGGCTGAACTGGGATTAGCAAGTAGAGTAGTAGTATAGTTGACAGTTGGCTATGTTACCCTGGAGGGGAAGGCCAGCCTGGATGTAAAGATTTGAGTGTTTGGGGGCACCTGGGTGGCTCAGTCAGTTAAGTGTCTGACTTCAGCTCTGTTCGTGGGTTCCAGCCCCGCGTTGGGCTCTGTGCTGACAGCACAGTCTGGAGCCTGCTTTGGATTCTGTGTCTCCCTCTCTGTCTGCCCCTCCCCCACTCATACCATGTCCCTCTCTGTCTCTCAAAAATAAATTAAAAACGTTAAAAAAATTGAGTGTCTAGAATATGAATAATAGATGAGACAAAGTTGATAAATAGATAAAAGATTAGATGAGTCAGGATGAGTAAGGAGTGAGAAGGGAAGTGCTAAAGCAAAATCTAAGCTATACTAATAGTGAAGGGATAGAAGAGGAGCAGGTATTGGTAAAAGAGACTGAGAACAAACAGGCTGAGAGACAAGAGGAAAACCACTGTAGAGAGGGTCTGGGGAGTGGGTAGATTGTTAGAAGCTGCTGGGTTGTCAAACAAGATAAGGACAGAAATGTGTACCTTTGAGATGTAGAACACAAACATCACTGATGACCTCTGGGAGAGCAGTTGTGTATAGTGGTTGCCTCAGAATCTGTATTGCAGTGTCAGAATTAGAATTAGATGTGGGAAGATAGAGTAGTAGAGAAAATTCATACAAAGAATTTGGAGAAGTCAGTGGAGAGAAGTGAATAGGAATTGGAGGTTGACAGGAAATGTTTTTTATCTTAAATTTTTTTCTTGACATATGAAATATTTCAAACATACAGAAAGCAGTAAGAGATAGTGTAACAAACACTTGTACACATATCATCCAATTCTATTAAATGTTTACATTTTGCTGTATATGTTTTCGTTTGTTGTTTTTATTTTTCTTTAAGAAATAAAACACAACAGGGGTGCCTAGGTGGCCCAGTCAGTTGAACACCTGACTTCAGCTCAGCTCGTGATCTCACGGTTCATGGATTCAAGCCCCGAGTCAGGCTCTGTGCTGACAGCTGGAGCCTGGAGCCTGGTTCAGATTCTGTGTCTCCCTCTCTCTCTGCCCCTCCCCCTCTCATGCTCTGTCTCTCAAAAATCAATGTTAAAAAAATTTTTCTTTAAAAAGAAATAAAACACAACAGATAGTTAGGTGCTTTGTATAACCATTCTGTTACTCTGCCTTCTCTAAAATAACATTCTTAGAGTCTTCAAGTCTGATCAATATTCTGATCAAATCAATATTCTGATTTTATTTTTCCAGCCAGTGTGAAAACTTTTAACATGTGTTTGTGTGAGTCCGTACATATGCACATCATATGTTAACACATAGCAATATTTTGCACATTCACAAACTAGATAAAAAATATCCTTCTGAGTATAGTTTTAAAACTGGCTGTTTTTACCCAACATGTTTTTGAGATTTATCCATGTTGATACATGTTACTCTAGTTTATTTTAAGTGCTATTATTCAGTAGTATAAATATTCTACGATCTTTTTATTTTAATTGAGTTGACAATTAGATTGTATGTGTTTTTGCTAATATAAACTTTTGTTATGAATGATCTTCTGTGTCTACTTGTATATGAAGTTTCTCTATTGTATACCTACAAATAGAATTTTACTTTTTTTCATCTTTACCACATATTGCCAGATGGCTTTCTTAAGTGGTTTTATCAGTTTATACATCTATCAGCAGTGCTTTTAAGTTTTTTTCTTCACATTCTTATCATCCTTGCTTGCCAGTTTGATGGGTGTGAGATGATATCTCACTGAGATTTTTCGCTTTTCATTTTGTAAACTAATGAGATTAAGCATATTTTCATGGGTGTATTCACCATCCATTTTTTGTTGATTTATCTTTTACCCCTCTGAGTTACCTGCTTGCCTGTGTTAGTATAAGATTGTTTTTCCTTTTTTAGTTGATTACTGAGAGTTCTTTATGTATTCTGGATACTAGTCCCTTGTTAATTATACATGCTTCAGTTACTTTCTAGTCTATTTATAGTATTTCTGTTAAAGTTTGAAGTTTTACTCACATATATTGGTTTTTAAAAAAATGTTTGCTTTGGTAACCATGAGCCAGGTACTTTATGTATGTTAGTTTATTTAATGGGTTTTTTTTTAATGTTTTTTTTTTAAGAGAGGGGGAGGGGCAGAAAGAGTGGGAGACACAAAATCCAAAACATACTTTGGCCTTGAACCTACAAACTGTGAGGTCATGACCTGAGCTGAAGTAGGACACTCAACCAGCTAAGCCACCCAGGATTCCTTAGCTTATTTAATCTTATACCACTTTGTAATATATTATTATCTCTGATTTGTAGTTGAGGAAATGAAAGCTCTCTAATAGATGAGATAACTTGCTTAAGGCCATGTATGGAGTCAGAATTTGATCCCACGTCGGTCTGACCCACAAGGCAAGTGATCTGTGTCTTCTTATTATCTATTTGATAAATTTTTAATAAATTTATCAGATTTTTAATAAAACCTATTTAAATAACATGAGAAGCCACTGAGATTCATCTGATTTACTTTCTGGATCTAGTATTGCTTTCTCCTCCTTTTATGTAATCTACAACTTGCCTACATTTGATCCCTTTTAGTTGTCCAAAATGTAACACAATTAAACAAGAGTCCTCTGTTATAAAAATAAATAAATAGATGGATAGATAGATAATGTTTATTTATTTCTTTTTGAGAGAAAGGGAGAGAGGCAGAGAGAGATGGAGAGAGAGAATCCCAAGCAGACTCCGCACGCAGTGCAGAGCCTGAGATGGGGCTCGGTTTCACAAACCGTGAGATTATGATCTAAGCCGAAATCAAGAGTTGGACACTTAACTGACTGAACTGCCCAGGCACCCCTGTATTGGCTTTTAAAAATAGTTTATGCTTTTGTGTCTTGTTTAAAAAATTTGTCTCTACCTCAAGGTTGTAAAGGACATTTTCAACATTTTGTACTAAAGGCTTTGTGATTTTATCTTTTACATTTAATTAACATGTATTTTGCATTTGAAAGATGGTATGAGATTTGTAATCAAACATCCATATGTGTGAAGGTCTGTTTCTGAGTTCTCTGTTCTGTTCCATTTGTCTTTTTGTCTCACTCTGTACTAAAACCACACTTTCTTAATTACTAAACCTCATAATAATCTCTTATCTATTAGAATATAGGAAAAACCTTTTATATGTGCTCTCCTCTAAGCTTCCCAGATCCAATTCCAGTTTTAGATACCAGCAGAGTATTTGAGAATTCAGCTCAATTCTGACACTGTCTCCCCAGAGATAGCATCAGATTGCACAGGTTGAGGCTTTAGTCATACAAGAGTGCCTTCCACAACCTCCTTCAGATGCCAGTCACAAGCCCTAGCCTGTGCTTCTGACCTACTTGACAGAATGTAGGATAACACTTATTTTACTGGTTTATTTTATTTTATTTTTTTTATGTTTACTGGTTTATTAAAGGATAAGAATCAACAGCCAGTAGAAGAAATATATAGAGGGAGGTCCCAAAGAAAGGAACTTCTGTTCTCACGAACTTGGGGCCCAGCTCAGTGACGCATGGAAGCATTCTGGTTCTGCAAGTGTGGAGGCTTTCTGAAAAGAAATGAAAAACTGTCCTTTTGGGATTTTATGGAGTCTTCATTACAAATTCATGATTGACTAAGTCATTGGCCATTAGCTGATTCAACCTGCAGTCTCTCCCCCATCTCTGGAGGTGGGGGGGTTGCCGAGGGGTGGGTGTGGGGGTGTGTACTGAAAATTCCAACCCTCTAGTCACATGGTGGGTCTTTCTGACAACCAGACCCTACCCTTGGGTGACATCCCCAAATCACCTTCATTAATAGCAAGATAAACCATTTCACCTTTATGGCCCTGAGGAGTTTTCAGGAACTATGGATGGAGACCACATACATCTGAGAAATGTATTTTGGTCATCTGAACGAATTCTGAATTCTCAAATGCCTTAGCACGCCTTTTCCTTTTGTTCCTTCATTTGAATGAAACTTGTTTGCTAGTCAAGTTCTATGAGAATCCCTGTTGGAAATTTTTTTGCCCCTAAAGTAATCTCTATCCCCAGTGTGGGGCTTGAACTCAACAACCCTGAGATCAAGAGTCATATCCTCTACGGACTGAGCCATTCAGGTGCCCCCCTGTTGGAATTTTGATTGGAAATATATTGAGTTTACAGATTAAGGACAGTTTTCATCTTTACTGAATGAACTTTTCCCAGTCATGAACCCAGGTCTATCTCTTAATTTATTCAGATCTTCTTTTATGTCTTTGAGTTATGTCTTATAATTTTGAGCAAAAGAGTGTTACACCTTTTTTTTTTATTATTCTTAGATTAATTCCTAGGTATCTTACAGTTTTTCTTATATAAGTGGGATCTTTTTCTACTACATTCTCAAACTGGTCACTACTTGATTTTTCTTTGTTGATCTTGTGTCCAACCACCTCTTTAAGCCATTAGTCCTAATGGGGCTTTCTGTGCAGAGTATCCTATTTTCTACTAATAACAGTAATTGTTTTTCTTCCTTTTCAGTTCTTGCACCACCTTCCTTTTTTGTCTTTTCCACTAATTAAGATCTTTAGTACAGTTGAATGTTGCTGACTTTAATGGGAATACTGGTGTCTCACCATTAAATTTGGTTTTTGCTAAGAATTTTTTGTCATGAATGAATCTTGAACTTTAGTTAATGTTTTGGGGTTTGTTTGGTTTTTTTACATCTATGGAGGTTATCACATTATTCTTCTACAATCTATGAGGGGATTTTCTTTATGACACAGGCTACAACCAACATAAGCAAGTAGAAAAGAGGGAGGATACAGGAGAGAGAAAGGATGATCAATCAGTGGTACATAATACCAAAAAAAAAAAAAGAAGAAGGAATGGAATCTAGAGTGAGAGGAGGAATTGGCTTTTAAGATAGGAGAAGCACATCTTCCATTATAGTGGAGAAGGCACAGGTAGAGATAAAGATCGTTTTTCAGACTTGAAGCATGTAAAGATGGGGTGGTGGGGAGTTGAGTTGAAGGCAGAGTCATATGCTAAGAGTGAAAGAGGAGGACACAGTTAAGAATTATGCAGAAGATTAAAAAGTCTTTAGGAGAATAGGAGAACTAGTTGACTATTGAAATTAGGAAGATTTCCATTCAGGGATGAAGGCCCCATTGAGGGTTTTCACCGGGATTTTACAGCAGTACAGACTGCTTGATTATGTGATTGCATCCTCTCACTGCCTTCTAGTACTCAGCTGCTGAGATGCGAGATAGAGAAAAAGCCAAGCAGTTAGTTTTCCACAGGATTGTGTTTTCCAGGAAGGTACTATGAAAAGACAGTAAGGCAAGAGAACTTAGTATATAGAGTGTCAGAAAGGAAGATATATAATCTAAGCAAGGTAAGAAAGGAAGGAAGATAAAGTTTCTAAAATGGGAGTTTCAAAAGCTTGTTGATGGGTTGAAAGTCTCAGGGAAGCCATAGAACAGATATGTTGAGAATATTGAGCTGGAAAGATGGGAGGTTTTAGTAACGGGGTGAGAATTCTCTCTGAAGATGAGGACAAGGAACTTAGAAGTCCAGGTATTAGATGGATTGTCATTGGAATCAAGAGTGACAGCACTAAGTAGAGAAAGAAGATTTGGAACAAGATGCCAATGAGGTTTTCAGTTAACAAAGAGTAGTGACCACGGTTTTGTTACATAACTGCATTTAAGAGTGATACGAGATGGTATAGGCAGGTGGCCTGATCCTAGAGGGAACAGGAGATTTTGTGAGAGGGTAGAGGAACTTTGGTCTCCGGAAAGTACACTGGGCCAGGAGGATCATAGATTCCGTATCCTGACACTGAGGTCCATCGGCTTGAGAGCATTAACTTCTTTCACTTCAGAATGTAAGGTAAGGTAGCTTCTTTAAAGAAAAAAACATTTCGTAAAGTGATTGAGGGTATAGTAGGTTTTATTACCTAATATTTGGGAGTTGGAGGTAGCATCATAAAAGAGTTTGAAAGGAGATTAAGTAGAGGAAAAACAAAGTATTCTAAGATGAGAAAATAGAAGCGCATAGGTAATTAGCAAGGTGCATATTTTCAGAGATGACCAAGGAAAACAGGATTTTAATGCAACATAGAATTAGCTTGTCTTTAGGATTGCTAAGATAAGTTCCAGTGGCTCCTTGTAACTGATGGTGGCCTTCACACAGTGGAGGGAAGGCTGCCAGTTATAGTGAGGGCTTTGACTTTCTGTTTCCTCCAGAGCTTTCAGATGCTCCTAGTGGCACATCTTATTTAATGGAGATTTATGGTCCTTCATAAGAGATATAGTGGTTCCTCCTCAGGAGGTGAGGATCCACATGGTTCAGCAGTATGAGGTAAGGAAGCCTTTAATTTGGAAAGATCAGGATTGGTTAAATCAGAGATTTTTTAAAAGGACTTAAAGTATGCGCATTAAACATTTTACTTAAAGTTAAATGTCATACATTTTTTTTCTAATGTGCATTGATATACTGATCTTTTGAGTTAGGACCAAAACCTTTCCTTTTTTTTTTTTTTTTTTAAATGTTTTATTTATTTCTGAGAGAGAGAGAGAGAGAGAGCGTGAGCAGGGGAGGGGCAGAGAGACAGGGAGATACAGAATCTGAAACAGGCTCCAGGCTCTGAGCTGGCTGTCAGCACAGGGCCCGACGTGGGGCTCAAACTCACGAACCGTGAGATCATGACCTGAGCCGAAGTCGGACACTTAACCGACTGAGCCACCCAGGCACCCCCAAAACCTTTCCTTTGAATGTGGGTCCACTCATTGGGGTTTTTCCATCTTTCTACATCTTTCATACATCACATTGTAATACTTCATGTAGGATTTGCTTTTTGATTTCTTTATAGTGGAGTGCAAGATCTTTCTGGGTTTTTACAGTTACTTTTCTTGTTTTTTAGACTTGTTTTACCTATATATAACAACAGCTGTTCTTAACGACTGGTTTTCATTTCCTTTAGGTTTTGCCAAAGACTTAAACTTAGTTTTTATAGAAATAGCTCTGTTATTATATAGTCATCCCCTTGTATCTATAGGCAATACATTCCAGGATGCCCAGTGGATACCTGAAACCACAGATAGTACCAAATCCTATATATACTATGTTTTTTTGCTATGCATACATACCTGTGATAGTATTTATTAATCACGTACAATAAGAGATCAACAACAACTAATAATAAAATAAAACACTTGTAACATACTGTAATTAAAGTTATGTGAATAATAGTTAATTAATAACTAGTGCAAATAGTGTGGTGGATTTATAAATTACAAAAGTAATTTACTTTTAGGTACAATGCCAAAGGCATGATCCATGAAAGAGAAAATTGATAAGTGGGATTTCATTAATGTTGAAAATTTCTCTACAAAACACTGTTAAGAAAATGAAAAGATAAACACAGGCTGGAAGAAGATATTTACATATTGTATCTGAGAAGAGACTTGTACCCCAGATACTGAAAGGACTCTTAAAACTAAACAATAAACAACCCACTTAAAAAATGGGCAAAAACATCACCGAAGAAGATATATAAATGGCAAATAGCATATGAAAAGATGCTCAACATCATATGCCATTAGGGAAATGCAGACTAAAACAATGAGCTATCACTATTCACCTATTATACAAAGGTGAAAATCCAGAACACTGACAACAGCAGAAGCAGGCAAGGGTGTAGAACTGCAGGCACTCTCATTCATAGCCGGGGGAGTGCAAAATGACACACTTTGGAAGACAGTTTGGCACTTTCTTACCATATAATCCAACAATCACACTCTTTGTTATTTCTCCAAATGATTGGAAAAATTATATCCATATATTTTGCGCACACATGTTTATAGTGACTTTATTTATAACTGTTAAAACTTAAAGCCATCAAGATGTCCTTCAGTAGATGAATGGGTAAACTGTCGTATGTTGAGACAGTCCACTATTATTCAATAATAAAATGTCATCAAGCCATGAAAAGACATGAAAGAACCTGAAATGCATATTGCTGAGTGAATTAAGCCAGTATGAAGAGGCTAGATACTCTGCGATTCCAACTGTATGATATCTGCAAAAGACAAAACTGTATAAACACAGTAAAAAGATAAATGGTTGCCAAAAGAGAAATGAATAGATATAACAAGATTTAGAGCAGTGACGCCATCTTGTATGATACTGTAATGGTAGATAAATGGTGTTATATGTATGTCAAAACTAATATACCAAACCCCACACAACACAGAGTGAACCTTAATGTGAACCATGGGCTTTAAAAACGTGTCGGTTTTCATTCATCAGTCATAACAAATGTACTACACTAATGCTAGCTACTAATAAAAGGGGAAACTGAGAGGGAGAGAGTATATGGGGATTCCTTTTATTTGTTGTTCAGTTTTTCTGTAAACCTAAAGCTGCTCTAAGGTAAAAAGTGTTTTTTTAAGTTTTTAAATTTATTCTAAGAGAGAGCAAGCAAGTGAGCAGGGGAGGGGCAGGGAAAGAGAGACAACCCACGCAGGCTCCATGCTGTCAGCATAGAGGCCAATGCAGGCCTTGAATGCATGAATTGTGAGATCATGACCTAAGTCAAAATCAAGGGTCAGACACCCAACCGACTGAGCCATCCAGGCACCTCTGAAGTTTTATTTATTTAATCTTTACACTCAGTGTAGGGCTCAAACTCAAACAGCCCCAACCAGTATCAAGAGTCATAGGCTCTTCTGACTGAGCCAGCCAAGTGCCCCCAAAATAAAGTCTATTAAAAAAAAAAAAAAAAGCAACTGATTTTTATAAACACAGAGCTCAACTACTAGGAGTAAAACTGTAAGTGTACTACACAGAGGAACTTACTAGCTGTGAACATCTAATAGTCATATTCTTAATGGAGGAAACATCCTAGGTTAGACTAGTACATGGTAGAGATCAGCAAATGAGCTTTGAGCCATGAAAATAGTGTATGCTGTAGTGTGATGGAACTACCCTATAGAATAGTATGTTGTAAGCAGGGATAGGAGTAAATGGAGAAGAGGAACCAGAAAGGATAAGAAGCCTGAGGAGTGGCCAGAGGTCTGTAAGGACAATCATTAAGAGAGCAGTTAGTGTTTTAGAAACCAAGGGAAGAGTAAGTTTCAAGGAAGAGACATCAAGACAACAATGTCAAGTGCTACTTAGTTACTAAATAAGGTATGATTGATTCATTCAACAAATATTTAATAGTGAGCTGATATCTATAGACCTGATATACTGTCTCTGGCTCTGCTGAGGATATACAGTAGGTCACTGTATCCTGGTAGGACATTCACATTCCTGCCTTTATGAATTATAATCTAGTGGAGAAGACAGATACTACATAATAATGAAATGAGCAGGCTTCTGTGAAAGCATGTGGCTGGCGATGCTAACCTAGTCATTAGGTCTTGATGTTTAATCTAGGATCTGAAGAAAAAATCTGAGTTACTGAGGTGAGGGGTAGTTGAACAGAGAGGTCAAGAAATCACTGGAAATCTGAGAAAGAGCACACAGATTGTGGCCTGTCACCGTCAGGAGTTAGAATAGGCTTTTTGCTTTGCTGTACTGAAGAAATGCTGAGCTTGGAGATTTGTCTTTTATTTAAAAGTGTTTGGGGATTGAATTTTCCTTCAGGTTTTATCAGCCTTAACACTTCATTTTACATTCTTTTCCCAGGCATAGTAGTGGAAGATTGCCTAATTTTGCTCCAAAACTTGTTAAAAAACAACAATTCCAATCAAAATTTTTTTAAAGAAGGCTCATATATTCAACGTATGAAACCTTGGTTTGATGTTGGCGATGAAAATTCTGGCTGGTCTGCACAGAAAGTGACTAATCTGCACGTAATGCTACAGGTACACTATAGATAGGTATAACTATGACAAGAATTCTGACAATGTTCCTTTGAAAGAAAAGAAAATTACTTGTATTTAATAAATCTAGGATATTGAGTTGGTTTCCGATGGGATTGAAAGAAAACCTTTTAATATGAAGATTTGCAGTTATGCTCAGAGACAGAGATCCATTAACCCCTCCCTCCAACCCCTAGTAAATACACCCATGACTCCACTGCAGTAAATATTAACATCTGACAATTTTGTTTCATCTTTCATTCCCTTCTCTTGCCCTGCTAGATTATTTTTGGATTTATTTATTTATTTTATTTATTTATTTTTCAAGTTTATTTTGAGAGAGAAAGAGACAGAGTGGGGAGGGGAGGTGTGGGGAGTAGGGGGAAGAGAGAGAATCGCAAGCAGTGTCTGTGCTACAGAGCCTGACACAGGGCTTGAACTCATGAACCGTGCGATTGTGACCTGAGCCAAAACCAAGAGTCGGATGCTTAACTGATTGAGCTACTCAGGTGCCCTGCCGGATTATTTTAAAGCAAATCCAAACATATAGTTTCCTGATGGGTTTTGCACCCAGACAATAATAGGTTAGGTTGTTGATTTAAACTTTTTTTTTTTTTTAAATATTTTTATTTATTTCTAGGGGAGAGAGAGAGAGAGACAGCGCGAGAAGGGGAGGGCCAGAGAGAGAGGGAGAGGGAGACATAGACTCCGAAACAGGCTCCAGGCTCCGAGCTGGCAGTCAGCACAGAGCCCAACGCGGGGCTCGAACCCACGAACCGCGAGATCACGACCCAAGCGAAAGTCGGACGCTTAACCGACTAAGCCACTCAGGCGCCCCTGATTTAAACTTTTTGAATCTACTTTCTTCAGTTAAGTTTCAGTATAAATTTTAACCAAATGTTACGTTCAGCAAATAAATTCATTCAGTAGACATTTACTGAGAGCTAGGCACTGACTGCTAGGAAATGAATGATAAATGTCCCTGTCTCCAAAGATTAATAATCTGTTTTAAATCCGATATAAATTAAGCTGACAAATCATCTGCAATTTTATTTAAGCTCACTGGTGATGAATGGTAAAAGTGAAGACAATAGGATCCCAAATGATTTCTGCATCAGAGAAAATATGAAGTTTCTTGAAGTATTTTACTTATTCCTTTATTATTCCCTCTCCAAACCCTTCAGTTTACATACCAGCTTCCCAACTTACTGGCTCTCTGGTGATTCTTGTGGGTCTTTGAATATTTCTGAATTGTTCCTGCATCTCTGAAGTTGTTTTCCTCAAAACTAGATGGATAGTTTCTCCAGCAATTAGAGTCTGAGTATTGTTGCATGCCCTGGGAGTTGCCTACGTAAGATTGATTGGTAATTAGGGTGACCAGATGCCCCATTTTGCCAGGCTAGTATTCATTTTGTAATTATGAATAGTGTCCTCTTTCACTTCTAAAGTTTAGATAATAAATTATAGTTACCTTATATAGAATATGCCTAAAACCTGTTAGGAAAATATTTTACAGAAGAACATGGGTAGAGTATTTCTATTTTATACTCCCCACCTCATCCTTTCTACTTTCACATGTCAGTATGACATATTTCAAGACTGTTTTTCAACACGTTTTTTTGTACCTTAGAAATAGCATCCTAAGTAGTAAGCTTGATATTTTGCCCAACACCACTTTCTTAATAAAGGAAATTCCTCTAGAAAAATACCTTTCAAAACATGATTAGATAGAGTAAAGGGATCTAGCGATGTGCAAAAAGTTATCTATATCCTGCCAAGCAGTGAAAATTTAAACTGCTGAAGGAGCCCACTCATGCTTTATGGTTTAGAGTACTATGTAAAGAATTATTTTTGAAGAAGGTCAGTGTTTAAAAAGTACAGTACTACTTTACCAAAAAAAAAAAAAAAAAATTTAGACTCAAGTGCTGTGTGTAAACCAAAAAATACATTATTTTTACATATGTAGTATATTAAACCAATACTTAAATTGGTTCTTTAAGTATTTTTTACTTTTAAAAAGTAAATAAAATCTTGAAGAATGTAAATGTAAACTTCAAAATAAAGAAACTGAGTTTATCTCAAAGATTGAGTAGTTGATATATTCATGACTTCAAGGCCATAGATTATCTTCTGCTTTTCAGCCCACTACTGGGCTGTTTCCTTACAGCTTTATTTAGGGTTATTTGTATTTTCAGTTCTGTGTTATGCACCAAATGAAAATGCATCAAAAATGAGGATAAACACTCCTATTGGGATAGATAACATCCTAACTGGAATTATATCATTGCAGTTGAAATCATGCAGTTGAAATCATGATTGATCTTAAAAATTCTATAAATTGAAATTGATGTGTTTGAGGATATTCATTCAAATTTTACAGATTAAAATTTGGGGAAGCATGTTTTTGAAAAAATTTTTTATTCATAAAACACTTTAATTTTTCTTGGAATGACAGTGTTATGACTAGTTCTGCCTCCTATTCCTATAGGAATATATCCTTGTAATATCATTTTTTGAACAGATACTGCCAGCAACTCTCAGAAAGCTCATTACCTTATGAGAGAATCTTTTTCATTGCCGGGTAATTCTAGCTATTAAAAACTTAATCCATATAAAGAGTCAAAATCTGCCATCTACAGACTTCCCCTTGATTTGCTGTCTGGGAAAATACAAGTCTACTCCTTATGGTATTTTGCGTATTTGAATGTTGTTATTAAGTCTTCCCTTATGTTATTATCCTTAAAATAAGTATTCCCTCTTTCTTCAGTTACCTTTTCCTACTTCTCTGTCATTTAAAAATTGATAATTACTTTTTCTTTATTTACATCATCAATAAAGATACCCAACTGCTATTAGATGATACTAAGGATTATTGTTGATTTTGTTAGCTACAGTAATGGCATGATGATCATGTTTTTTAAAATTCTTTTTAGCCAGAGATGCATATAGAAATATTTATGGGAGAAGTGATAAATAGCTTGCCTTGCTTTAAATATATATTTTTTTCACATAAGGATAGGAGAATAAAGCAAAAACCAAAAACAAAAAAAAGCCATGGTGGTTTAACTGGAAAGGTCTTAAAGATTTGAACCATTATGTAATCCTAAAGCTTTTCTCTAGTGACATCAATGTATTAATCAACCCTCTTAATAAAATATTATAAAATCCCATTTGATCTTAATATACAAGATTTTATACACACATAGACTTATAAGTCTTGTTTTAAAATACAAGATATATGTAAAATTATTTTGAAGATGTAACTGTACTGAACATTTGTTTGGGATGACATTTTTTATGTTTCTCAGATTTCATGTTGAAGTTCAGACTAATCAGAAAACCATAAGGGTTTAATTACCATTAACAGTGAGGCCAACCCCTTGCCTAACCATAAATCTGCTACCATGTCTTCAGTGGTTAGTTTTGGTCTCTGTTTAAGTATCTCCAGTTTAGGGGGACTTTATCATACCTCAAGCCATTCTATTTTCAGACCTTCTTTATAATTAGGTAGTTCATCTTTACTTTGGTAAGAAATATACCACCCTTTTACTTATTCATTCATTCATTCATTCATTCATTTATTGGCTATAAAACATGTTATAAATACTGGGCCTGTTCCTTGGAATACAGAAATGACTGAGGCAGTTTCTACTCTGGGAGTTCACAATCAACTGTGGGAGACAAACTGGCATACTGTACTTGGTACTAAAACAGAACTATTGGCCAGGAGAGCATGAAGGGAAGAACACCTAGATCTGGCTGAATAGTTGAGGGGAATCCTTTACATAGACGTTCTTGTTCAGACAGATAATTTGCCTCAGGACTTTTCAAATCTTTAAAAAGAGACAACTTTTGCTTTCTCTTTCTTTCACAGTTGGTTCGTGTGCTGGTATCTCCCACCAACCCTCCGGGTGCTACCAGTAGCTGTCAGAAAGCTATGTTCCAGTGTGGCTTACTGCAGCAACTTTGCACTATCCTCATGGCTACTGGAGTGCCTGCTGATATCCTGACTGAGGTAAACCAAATGGAGGCAGAGACTACTCTTGTGGAAGTTCAAATCAGGAATCCTAAGAAGAATTAGATGTCAGCTGAAGGAAAAACAGTAATAGTTAACCATTTTTATATGTTAAATTTCTTTTTGATCCTACTAAAACATAATTAGCAGAATGATGACAGTATTAATTCCAAAAGGTGTACTCACTGTTCAAGTTTAATAGTATATAAATAATGTTCAAGCTTACAGGACTTTTATTAATTTATTGTATTCAGCAGAAGTGCGCAGTATGATTTATGTTTTTAATTTTGAGAACAGTATGACCTAGTCAAATAAGACTTGAGACTTAAGAAAAAGAGGTTAGTTTGAAGAAAAGAAAGGTTTAGTTTATTTAAACTTTCATAAAATCTTTCTTAAATTAACATATGCACATTAAAAGAATAGGTAATAATAAAAGTTTTGTAACAAGAGCAGCTAGCTATCTTCAGTCTCCACTCCTCCCTTGCCTTAAGTCTTGCTACCCTCTCCCTTTACTTCCTCCTGTCACCCCAGTAAATTGCATTTAAATCAATAATCAGGGCTTATAATTTTATGACTATACAGATACATTTCCCTGCCAAGCCAGAGCCCTGTATGTTTTTTAAATCTCTTTCTCTTTCCTAAGTTGTAGTGGTATTCTTTTTTCATCTTACTGATTTTCTCTGTATGTTCATATTAATACTATCATATGCTTAACATGTACTTTCCCATCCCAGACATTCTTCTTCTAGAAGGCTTCCATCCTCCTGCTGCAATATGGGCTGGTCTACTTCTGTGCACATCTCTAGCCCCAGGAGTTTCCCCATCGTCCGAGGATCTGCTTTTACCTCTCTCTCATCTTAAATCCTTTAGTTACCAGGATTCCATGTCTTTACCCCTCACCTTTTTGCTCATTATCTTAGTTTCCTTTCTGAAAGAAGTAAATGGCAAGAGAACTTGTTTTTGGCTTTTACACGTCATTGCTCTTTTCAGAGTTACTCTAATGTTTGGCTAGATACAGATTCAGAGTTGGAAATCATAATACTCAACTTTCAGAACATTATTTTAGAGCTGCCATTAAGAAATCTGAAGCCATTTTTAATCTTAATCCTTTTTATGTAACCTTTTTTTCTCTAGAAACTTTTGGGATCTTCTCTTCCTTTCTTGTTTCCTGCAATACACTGATGATGTGCAGTACTACTGATGTTTGTTGTTTTGTTTGTTTTACCCTCCCCAATTATTTTTCGCACTCACTGGACCCTTTCAAGCTATAGACCTGTGTCCTTCAGTCCTGAGCATGTTTTTTATATTTCTAGATACTTTTTTTATGTTCTGTTTCCACAGTTCCACTAATAGATTGTTGGAATTTCTGTGTATCTAGCTTGTCTTTTTATTCTATTTTCTTGGAGGTATTTTCAACTTCATCCTTAAATTGAAATTTTAATTTGTTATATTTTAAATGTGTTGGCTGATTTTATTTTGAAGCACCCTTGTTTTGTAGAAAAGGATTCTGTCTTTTAGAGAATACTATTGATTTTAGTTTTTTGAGATTTTTAAATGCTTGTATTTAGGTGTTATTTCTAATTGAAGGCCTATGCTTAATGTTTTAAAATGTTATTTTGGAAAAGTGTTAACAAGATTATAATGCTGTCATTGCTTTTTTTGGTATCTGAATTTTGGCATTTTAAAAGAAAAATGCTGAAAGATATAACATTTTCTTCTTTAAAAAACACGTTTTCTTCCTTGACTTACTCTCTCTAAATTTTTATTTTTCTCCCTTAATAGACCATTAATACTGTGTCAGAAGTTATTCGAGGCTACCAAGTAAACCAAGACTACTTCGCTTCTGTAAATGCACCTTCAAACCCACCAAGGTAGGAAAAGGGAAATACTGCTGTTCCTCTAAGGAAGTCAAAATTTACTTTGGGTTTTTAGTGGATCTCACATACACATCTTGTAAGAAGTTCGAGTGTATGTTTTGAAACTAGAAATTATCTGACAAGATAAACCTGGAGGTGCTTTAAAAGAGTTTGTGGCCCGTGTGGTCCTTGCAGCTTCGGTATCTGGGCTCAGTTATCACCCTTGCAGTTCCTCTATGCATTACGCAGACCGACCGCTTGTCCGAGCTGCAGTTAGTTCTCTGTCCTGCGAAGTGGAGATGGAATTCTGACCTCGCTGGTGCTCTGCTTATGGTTCTTCCGTCAGCAGAAGTGACTGGTCACTGATCTGTGTACTTAGGTTGCAGTGTTTCTTTTGTTCTTTTCTTTCTGAATGAACAGACCGGCAATCGTAGTACTTCTCATGTCCATGGTTAACGAAAGGCAGCCGTTTGTGTTGCGCTGTGCCGTTCTCTACTGTTTCCAGTGTTTCTTATATAAAAACCAAAAAGGACAAGGAGAAATTGTGTCCACGCTTCTGCCTTCCACTATTGATGGTAAATAATTTAGTTCTAATTTCTGTTCTGAAAAGTAGTCTTTCAAGTTTCTAGTGATAAGTTATACTGTAAATAATAAAAGACCCTGGATGTAGTGGAATATTTAAAATATGGATTTGCTTTAGAAATGCACTTTTTAAGTAAGACAGTAATTTTCTGGAATATTATCTCATCAATTTGATGCCTAAGATGTTCTAATATTTCTGTGTTCTGCCACTCTTCTTCCAAGGTCATTTTGTCATCTTTCATTTTTGTTTTGGAAAGCAGACTTTTAAAAATGTAACTTAATACCCTTAATTAACAAATTTTAAAATCTTATTTCATACTGTGTGTGTGGGGGGGGTGTAAAACAAGGTAATTAATTTTTAATCATCATCTGCCTGCCATCTTTGTAGCAACAGGTAATTCAGTCTCAGCTGGCCAGTTACTATGCGGAGGTTTATTTTCTACTGATTCACTTTCAAACTGGTGTGCTGCTGTGGCCCTTGCCCATGCTTTGCAAGAAAATGCTACCCAGAAAGAACAGTTGCTCCGGGTTCAACTTGCTACAAGTATCGGCAACCCTCCAGTTTCCTTATTGCAACAGTGCACCAACATCCTTTCACAGGTAAAGTGGCGAGTGGAAAAAATGTCAGCTATACGTTTTTGTGTCAGTGATACAAAGATTTAAGGATATCCTTCATAGATGGAGATGAAACAGGAAAGAGGCATGGACTTATCTGCTCATTAGCTCATTGTAACCAGAAACCGTGTGTGAGAAGAAAGCAATACATATTCTTACAAGAATGGTTTTGCCAAATAATAAGATTGGCTTCATGAAACACATCTTATGAACACAAAGGTGTTTTGCTTCTCTTTTTGTTTCCTTTTTATATCATCCAGTGTTCTTGCATGTGCTCTTCTCGTTCTGCTCAGTAGCCAAATTTGGGTCTGTTTATGAGAGGGAATAGAATAAAGTGGTTCATAGCCGTGTACGTCCCTCTTTCTCTTCCCAGACCAGTTGATCTTCCTTTCAGAAAACAAAGATAGAATACCATCCATTGCTTATAGACATTGTACTCCTTGATGTTTGAGAGCTCTCAAATCCTCAAAACCGTAAGGCATATAATGTATCTAGTAATATAGAGAAAAATGAAACTTTGCATTCCTCTAGACACGCAATGAGAACAACAGAGCTTCACTGAACTGTGGATACTGAGGTATTTAGGAATGTCACTTACTGTTGGATGATTTATACACATGCACCTGAACAGTTCAGGTTCACTCTTTAGCAAAACTATAGTCATCAACATTCAGAGTCACTTACAGTAAAAATATACTTACGTCTAAAATTGTACTGTCCCCTAGAGTTTTCCTCTCTCCCACCCTGTGATAATGTGCTGTGTCCTTCTTAATTTTTAATTTTGACACTCACTGAATTGTTTTATTGTGAGCTTTTAAAGAGACATCAATGCCAGCCATAGGAAGCTATAAAAAAGGTTCAAAATTAACTTTAGTGAAAAGGGGATTGAACATTCTCTTTGTTGTTTAAAATCTGTTTACTTAAATTTAAAGCTTGTTTTATCTTTATCACTTATTTCTTAGTGATTTGAAAAAACTACCCCTACATATTCATATCCATGTGTATTTAATACTTCTCATTCTCGTGTTGCTGTTAGTTGGAAACAGCTTTTCTGAAGCCATACAGTGATTAACTGACCACCACCACCAGAGACTTCGCTCTAACACTGTAGGCACGATTAACGCATTATGAGAAATTCTCAAGATGGTGGTGTCTTCCCCCTCTGAGTAGCCACAGTGCTATAAAGTGATCCTTTCTCCTCCAAAATGCATATGTATTGTTATATAATAAAAGATTAGAGCTGTCCTGTCCCAAATTATTGGTGTGGGGTTGTAGAGAGACCATCTATGAGGGGTTTTTCTGGATTTCAATTTTTCTACAGCAGTAATATTTATGAATAATTTTTGATGTGTAATTTACAGGGTGATAAGATCGACAGACGGGTATGTATTGCTTGTTGAAGCTTAGGCATTTCCCTCTTACAGCAGGGCTTTCCTTTGTCTTGGGTTTTGCTGATGATTTTTCTTAACTGCTTGTTTGAAGTTACATTCTACTCACACTTTCATGTGTCAGCAAGTTTATCTCTATTGTAAGTGGCTCCAATTTTTCTCCGTGGGGTATTGTCTCCATGTAGTGGTGTTACTAAGAGCTGTGGGAATGAGAGTCTGAAGCTGTACCTGTGCTTCTCCGGGTATGCTTGCACTTTCTGGAATTCCTTGGTTTGGGTTTTTTGGTGTTTTTTTGTGTGTCTCTTCACCTAAGCTTGCTTCTCTATTCCCCCTGAAATTATTTCAAAGCCTAGTAAAATTTAGGGTTAAGAAGTTTGTCTTTAGCTGGTCACTATATGAAAGAATGTGATGATTTTTTTTTATTACTTAGATTATGAAAATGTACAGTAGTAAGTATAATTTTGTAATTTGAAAGATTTTTAAATTAAATATTATGGGTTATTCTGGATATAACTCATATGGTATAGTTACTATTGGGGGGTTAGTTTTTGATGTGGTTGGGGAGTGCGATTTGTGTTTGTTTTGATTTTTTTTGCGTGTGTGGAGTGTTTGGCAAAAAAAGGAATGTATCTTAATATTTACATTCATATGTTCATTTGTACAGTATTGATTGTAATAACCAGAGTGCTGTTGGGAGTTATATCTTTGTGTCTGAGCATGATTTAATACATGTTAGTAACACATATTATTTAGCAGATTTAGCTTCCAGAATTTTTGATACTAGGTATTTTAAGCGCATACATGTCAGGCATTTAAAAGGGAATTTTTTGGAGGTATCTCAAAGTAATGCATTACTGTGCTAATTTTACACACAGTAAAATTCACAGACCTTAAGTGTTCAATTGATGATTTTTCATGACTTAATATACTTCTGTAATCACCACCCAAATACAAAATATAAAACATATTCATAACCTCAGAAAGTTCCATCATACCCCTTTCCTATTAATTCTCTATCGCCAGAGGCCACTGCTAGAAAGTGAATCTAATCATAACACTCTAGAACCTCATTTCAGTACTTGAAGAGTAGAAATTTAAAATGTTATCTTTTCATATTTCTATACACAATGTAAAATACTAAACTTGAAATCCACAAAGTTGGAACAAGAAGGATTTTTATTTAGAAAATAATAAGGAAAACATAATAGTCAATCTTAAAGATAATTCTGCTTCATTTACTTGGTTTGTGGTTCCATTCCATCCTGTAAAATCTGTGATTTCTAGTAACTAAACTGTCAGAATGTGCTGAAAAATAATTTCAGCATCCATTTGTTTTTCCACATCTCAGTGGTTCATACATTCTGGGGTGCTGAGAAGAGCTAATTACTTTTTCTTGACTTGAGCCTGTAAACAATCACAAACAAATATAAACATAAACAAAATGAATAGTTTTGTGAAACTTATAGAAAGTCGAATATGGTTCATAGCAGCAGTCTCCACAATAGCTAAAACATGGAAAGAGCCTAAGTATCCATCAACAGATGAATGGATCAAGAAGATGTGGTTTATCTGTACCATGGAATACTACATGGTAATGAGAAAGAATGAAATCTGGCCATGTGTAGCAACATGGATGGACCTTGAGGGTGTTATGCTGAGCGAAATAAGTCAGGCAGAAAAAATATCATATGTTTGCACGTATAGGAGGATTAGGAGGAACTTGATGGAGGAACAAGGGGGAGAAGAAGGGCGGAAATGGTGGGGGAAAGGGAGAGAGGCAAACCATGAGAGACTCTTGAATGCTGACAAAAACTGAGGACTGATGGATGTGGGGGGGAGGGGGAGATGGGCATGGAGGAGGACACTTGTGGGGATGAGCACTGAGTGTTATGTGGAAACTAATTTGACAATAAACTATTTGTAAAAAAAAAAAAAAGTCGAATGTGGCCTTTTGGTGTGTGTGTGTGTGTGTGGGGGTGTGTGTGTTTGTCTTTAGCTATTCTGTATTTATCTTATAAGGAATCCATCAGAAGATCAGAGTGCAGTGGCATAGAATGTTTTGATGGCCTTTAAGGTCTAATTTCTAATTTTATTTTTTGGATGATAGAGTAGCTTAATCAGGATTTTGTTGGATTGATCTTACTTAACATCTTGTGATTGTATACTGGACAAATACTGTGTCATTTTTGCACTCATTAATAGTTTATTTTCTTTTCATTTTGGAAAATTTAGAGAAATTAAAAAGTAGAAAGTGGGAATTCTACCACCCAAAAGTAACTGTTGGTTACATTTCAGCCTTTTTTCGTTTATACTCTTCATTTACGTAGGAGTGATCATACATGAGATTCCATTTTGTATTCTGCATCTTTTCTTACAAATATCTTTCATTTGTTAAACACTAAATAAACATCACTCTGTATGATTACATAGTTAGCCATCTCCTTATTTTTGTATACTTACTTATCTTCCATTTTCTTTATTATAAATCATGGTTTGATGAACATCAGAATAATATAGTCTACACAAAAAAGTGTTATTACACAATCCTCACTTTGCATGTTTCCAATTTTTAGTATATGTGCTGCCGAAGCGAGCACACTTTGCATGTTTCCAATATGAATAGGTTTCTATTAACCTAGCAAGAAAGCAAGCACCACTTGTATTTCACTGAGGTTTAAAAAAATTTTTATCCTAGCAGTTTTACTGTTTTTTCCTTTTCCCAGTTCAAACTTTATTGTGCCGTCTATTTTAAATTTGGAGCATTATTATCCTCTTAATATACTAGCAGGTAGAGAGCATAGAATTGCATAACTAGAAGGGATGGTTCATAGTTGACAGCACTCACAGAGCACTTCTTGTGTACCATGTGCTGTTCTGAATTCTTAATGTGTATTAACCCATTGAGTCCACTCCACTACTCTATGAAGTGGGTATTAACTATTACTGCTACTGAAAGATGATGATAAAGTTTCATGCTGTTGAATTTTAGAACCTAGATACAAATCCTGGTATTCAGAGCCTGTCCTTTTAACATCTGTGTTTGAGATTATTTAGTCCAAAGGCCTTGGTTAACTAAATGAGGGAATTGGGGTCCATGTAGCATGTTGAACTTTTACAAGGTAGGACAATAGAAGATTTGATTCTTCTAATTCTCAATCAGATGTTTTCAAGGACACCACATTGTTGCTTTTAGAATTAAATTTAGTCCGGGGCGCCTGGGTTCCTTAGTCGGTTAAGCGTCCGACTTTCACTTAGGTCATGATCTCGCGGTTCGTGGGTTCGAGCCCCACATCGGGCTCTGTGCTGACTGCCAGCTCAGAGCCTGGAGCCTGTTTCAGAGTCTGTGACTCCCTCTCTCTCTGACCCTTCCCTGCTCACACAGTCTGTCTGTCTCTTTCTCTGTCTCTCTCTCTCTCTCCTAGAAATAAATAAAACATTAAAAAAAAAAATTTAGAATTAAATTTAGTCCTCTAAAAATGTGTGTGTGTGTACATATACATATATGTATATTAAAGTACATACATTTGCATATACATGATTTATAAATCAAATAATATAAAAAGTATTCAGTAGGAAGTCATGGCTCCACCCCTGTCCTGGGTCCCTGCCTCTTATTTATTTCTTCTGTTGTCTTTAGGTGGTTTTTTATGCATATCCACTGTTTTTTCCCTTGGTTTTTCCTACCGGATACCATTTTGAACCACTAGCAAAGTGTGAAATAAGATTGCTTTGGGCTAGATTATCTCTTTCCCCACAGCCTCACCAATAGTGTAATAACAGACTTATATTTTTGCCACTCAGTTGAGAGAGGAAAAATATTATCTTAGCAAGTTTTAATTTGCATTTCTCTTTCTAAAAGGTTGAATAGCTTTCTGTATGTTTATACACCATTTAAAGTTTTCCTCTGAGTTCTCATTTCATATATTTCATATCATCTGCCCATTTTTGTATTGGGTTAAATAATTTCTAATTTTATATTAAGTAATCCAACCTTTATCTATGATAAATTACAAATACATTTTTCCTGATATATTATTTGTCTTTTGACCTTGGTGTTTTGTTTTGGATTTTTTTTTTTAGGAGACCTTATATCATACTTTTTAGAAAGGCCTTCCCCACTTAAAGATTTTAACAGACTTGGCCATATTTCCATCTCACACTTTCTGGTTTCATTTTTTGCATTTACATCTTTGTTCCATTTTGCTTGATAAACGGTGTGAGTTATGGATCCTCTGATCTTGTTTCAGATAGCTGCCTGGTTGTCCCAACATTTTGTAAGTTCTCCTGCATTCCACTAATGCCTCTATGCTGTCTTTTTCATATACTAGATTCCCATTCATAGATGGATCATCTCGGGACATTGAATTCTATCCCTGATTCCTGTCTGTTTGTGAGCTACTATCTCATCGTTGCTCTTTTTCATTTTTTTTCCAGTTTCTCTAGTTATTCTTGCCTGCTTATTTCTCCATATGAACTTGAGAACCAGATTTTTTTTAGTTCTGTGGAGAGGAAAACCTTGTGTTATTTTTGTTTAGATTACATTAATTTAATAAATGTTATTTATTATAATAATAAATGTTATATAGCATTAATATCTTCATGATCTTGAGTTTTTCTGTCTAAAGACATGGTGTCTTCCTATTGATTTATATCTACTTTTGTGCTCTTTAGAAGTGTTTTTAAATTTTCCTCCTTTAGGTTTTGTATAGTTTTGGTTAGGCCCATTCCTGAATACTTTATCTTTTTTTATTGCCATAGTTTAAGTGGGGTATTCGATTCAATCTTCTAACGGATTCTGACTAGTTCTGTTTAACTTTGCTGTTCTTATCCTTAAGTTTGACCCCAAAAGGTATACTTTTAGAAGATCTGCATTTGAATCTAGTTCCATTTTTGCTTATTCAGATACAGGCCAGTGATTTGATAGGATGCCCTTATATATGCAATGTAGGTATTTTTGGTACATGTAAATGATATTCCAAATAATAATAAATTTTTATATATACTTGGCAGTTAATGAAATAGTTTCATTTATTTACTTGAGTAATTAGTTGAAAGTTCTCAGTGGCACATAGTCAATTGAGAATAACTGTATATTTTTTAACCTTTAAATTTACTCGGATAACATGAAGATATATCATGGACATGGTAATGATATAGAGGCAAGGAAAAAGTAAAATAATGCATCATATAATAACCAAATTCATGCTAATTAATGCTTATTTGGCAGATCATTTTGAAGAAGTCTAGTTTGAATTTGCTTAATTAAATATTAAATATACTTGAAAATAGATTATAAAAAGTCCAAGGGTATTGACTTCAAGGTTCATGAAATTGGAATAATCTGAATGCTTTTTCAAAACATAATGATGGTTACTTTAAATCCATTCTTTGCCTAGCTCTGAATAATTGCATTTTGGATATTTTCTGATACTATCTCAAAGTAATGCATTACTGTGCTACTTTCCACTTATTTGTTGCAAACAAGTTTTTTTTTTTCTTAAACAAAAATATAGGTTACATAATGTAATATGGGCAGTGGCAATATTATAAGCTGGGAGACTACCCCACATAGGAGATACAAATGTGGTTTTTTAAAAATATTTTATTTATTTCTGAGAGAGCGAGACAGACAGTGTGAGCAGGGGAGGGTCAGAGAGAGAGACAGAGGTACAGAATCTGAAGCAGGCCCCAGGCTCTGAGCTGTCAGCACAGAACCCAACGCAGGGCTCGAACCCACGAACCTAGAGATCATGACCTGAGCTGAAGTCGGATGCTTAACCGAATGAGCCACCCAGGCACCCCTAAGTGTGTTGTATTAAAATTTAGGAAACTGTCATTTTGATGAATGTGCTAGTTTTCAGTATTGTTTAACTATAATTGGTGGCAGTATAATTAGTGTTTTGGGGCAGTTAGCTAACTTAAATAAATCTTTTTCTTCATTATGTTTGTGGTTCTCGTTATTTGGAATGTTGTCAGTGACTTTGCAACATGGTTTATTATTTCTGGTTAGGGAATATATTCTCTAATGGAATTTGACTAAATAATTCAAGAGATTATTTTTCCCCTATTGTTTTTTGAAGAAAGTAGAAATTGTCCTTTCATCAGAAACTTGTTTCTAAAATTCTAATTGGAACATCATAAATTTGCCTGGCAAGTTTGTTACTGTAAAGTGTTTTCGGATTGATAAATTTTTTCAAGCATCCACATCATGCATCTTCCTTAGCACACCAGGTTTGTCCACTAATAGTATTTTAGATAACCTGGTATATGTTTATGAGCCTGAATCAATTCTAATTTCTGCCTTCTGTTCATTTTGGGCAGTATGGCCCATAAAGGACACAAGAATGAATTCTCTTCTTCAGTTTCTTATATCTAGATTCTTAATACATCTTATATAAGATGTTAAAGATCTTTTAATGCAAATGGAGAGGGGTGTTAGAGCAACTTTAAGTTTAAAAAAAATAAAGATTTCTGCCAACTTGTCTATTGCAGGGAAGCAAAATACAGACAAGAGTTGGGTTACTAATGTTGCTTTGTACCTGGCTAAGCAACTGCCCCATTGCGGTAACGCATTTTCTTCACAATTCAGCCAATGTTCCATTTGTATCCTTTGTGTTTTGGTAAGATATATGTAAGTATGCTTATTTCTTCCTCTGCATTCAAGGTAGCTCTATGTTCTAAATATTTGAGTTCTCTTCAGCTGTGTTGCAGCTTTTCATACTGTTAACGTGGTAATGATGCTTGCTTATGCTGTGTGTGTGTGTGTGTGTCAGTCTGTGTACCATTGTTTGTTTTTGCTTGCTTAGACTATGCATAGAATTTGTTATAGAAATTCTTACATGAAATGTATGTCAAATTCAAACTGTAAAATAAAATACTCTAGATTTTGAACCATTAGTCTCCTTAACAAAAATTTCAGCTTACAGGACAAATTGCAGAAAATCTTGGTGAGGAAGAGCAGTTGGTGCAAGGCTTATGTGCCCTTCTGTTGGGCATTTCCATTTACTTCAACGATAACTCACTTGAGAGCTACATGAAGTAAGTGAGGGGAAGATGCTGGGGGAAAATGACTGCTAATGTCATCGAGTGATGATGATACATTTTTTTCTGCCAAAGCATAATGTAGACCAAGCTTTTGTATTTTGTTATGACTTTTTAAAAAATGTTTATTTATTTATTTTGAGGGAGAGTGTGTGCGCATGTGTGCATGGGAGGGATGGGCAGAGAGAGAATCCTGGGCCACACGGAGCTCAGTCTCAAACCGTGAGATCATGATCTGAGCTGAAATCAAGGATCAGATGCCTAACCAACTGAGCCACTCAGGTTTCCCTTGTTATGACTTTTTTTTTTAAAGCATCTCAATGTACTTATCTCTGTAGAGAGAAACTAAAGCAACTAATAGAGAAGAGGATTGGCAAAGAAAACTTCATAGAGAAACTAGGATTTATTAGCAAACATGAGTTGTATTCCAGAGCATCTCAGAAACCCCAGCCAAACTTTCCCAGTCCGGAATACATGATATTTGATCATGAGTTTACGAAGCTCGTAAAAGAACTTGAAGGTAAGGCAAAGTTTATATTGATTTTCATTAGAAAGTCCCTGTGATTATTGTGTATATGCATATTCTGGACACATGCAGATTATATAGTAAGCCTGAAAGTAGGGGCCTTTTCCTAGCTCTTGGTCTGTAGTTCATTGAAGGACTTCCGGCATTCAATGAGATTGGAAAGACTATATCTCTCTGTCATGCAGTTAGGCCATATGTTTTTACTGATTAAGTCTTAATAATAAGATAGGATTTAAAATTTTTTTAAATAATTTTTTAATCAGCTTTCTTTTATAGGTGTGATAACTAAGGCTATTTATAAGTCCAGTGAAGAGGATAAAAAAGAAGAAGAGGTGAAGAAAACATTAGAACAGCATGACAGTATTGTGACTCACTACAAAAACATGATCCGAGAGCAAGTATGTATTGACAGATTGTAAACACTCTCTAGACCACTGATACTTTTCTATTTTGGGGAAGAGTTTCTCCTGGCATTTCATACACAAGAAAATACAGAAAGTAGAGCTCATTATTTTCCTAAATGATTCAAAACTATCTGAGTATTCAACAGACTGAGAGCTCATGTTAAGATTGTGCAGGATGTTGTGGACGAAGCCATGAATCAGGTACATTCCCCTATCACAGTCTGATGGGGAGAGAAAAAATTATGAATAGGTTATTGTGACACACATAACATATTAAGTCTAGTGATAACAGATAATCAAAGATATGTGGCAGCGCTGAGAGGCGCCTAATTTAACGAGGTAAGAGCAGGGGCTTGGAGAAAACTGAACGTGAGTCTTAAAAGCATAACTAGGGATAAGCTGGGCAACAGGAGAGATAGGGAAGAGGGGCAGGACATGTTATCCTTGCAGCACTTGGTGGCTGCACCAAGTAGAAACTTGAAAGGCAAAGTTGGAGGGAGGTGGTGTGGGAGGTTAGGGGAGGAAATCGAGGCACTGGTGGTGGCAGTGATGATAATGCCTGTTGTTTTTTGTTGTGTTCTGGATGCTCACAAAACACTTTGTAAATACTTTCGCTTCATTTTCATGGCATCCCTACAAAGTAATTAATATCTTCATTTAAGAATAAATGAGGAATCTGACAGAGAATTTAAATTTGTCCAGGGTCACTCAGCGACTGGTGGAACAGAATTCAAAAACATGTGTTACTGGGACTTTAAAACTCATGCTCTGTGGTGTACAGGGGACAGGCCTGAGAAATGTGGAGACAAAAGCAGATGAAACTGGCAGGACTTGGTAATGACTGAATGTGGGTGTAGGGAGCGAAAAGGGTCAGATATAATCCTTAGAGCTCTGTCCTGCCTATCTGAATAGACGATGTTGAGAACAATAGAGGGAGCTGATTTAGAGTGGAGCATGATGATGAAAGTCGAAACTACCTTCTCAGAATCATCAACTGACATTTTCTCTGCAGGACACCAGAGAGCCTCCACAGCTGCATTATGTTGAGCACCTTCAACTTTCTACTGCATTTCTTCAGAGTGTGTTTCTTGTTTATTTCTCTCACTTAATTCCTCATCATGGCATATACCTTGACTGGAATCCTACCCAGTGCTGCAGTATTACCTGGAGGATGAGATTACTGATGTTATTAAGATGCCAGGGTCATTAAAAACAGTATACTGGTGGCAGTGGAGTGAAGCCGGTTGCCCCTCTTCCCTGCACCGCCCTCCACTGCCTGCTGATTATGCACAGCTTGAAGCCCCTGTGACAAGTGCAAGCTTGGGCAGAGCCCTCTAAACTAGAACTGAGAACCGCTTATGTGTTCTTCCCCACAGTCTATATTGTTAAGATTGGGATTCTGAGAAAGAACAAAAATATAGTGGTATATTTAGCACTCAGTCTGAGCTTTTCAGTTTGTAAGTAGTCGTAAGTTAGAATCATCTTTGGATGATTCAAACTTAAATCATTAACTCACCCATGGTTATTAGGATTTTTCAGCTATATTGTAGTACAAATATGGAGTCACTTCCAGATGGTAAGATGTAATATCTTTAAAGCAATGGAAAATAAACACTTGGAATGTGATGTTACAGCCTACACTTGGTGGCTGATAAATATGGTTAATTTAGAAGAAGAAAAGAGTGATTTGACACATTACTATAATGACTCTGCTTTAGAAATGTTAATTTTAAATATTCTCATTTAAAATGCCGTGTGACAATTAGGCAATAAGCATTAAGAGCTATAAAATATTTATATAAACCTAATGACATTTGAGAATCTATCCTAAGGAAATTCTTCAGAATACAGGGAAATGAAAATATTACCATGAAATTTATTGTAATGATATTTACTGTTTAGAAAAATGGAAAGCATCCTCGGTGTTGCTTTTGAATATAAATTATATTGCATCTACTCATATTGAGTAAACATTAAAAGTTATGATTGCAAAAAACTAGTAATATAGGGAACTTACAGTTGAATAGTAAGTAAAGGCTACAAAATGACATATGGACTGAGTATGACAAGTTTAAAACACTGATTAGAAAAAATTAAAAGAAAATAAAGAAATAGATCCTAACCAACTAGTTATATCAGGGTGTTAAGAGTTGGACGTTCTTTTTCTGGGGGATGGTGTTCTAAATGTTCTGTTCTAGAAATTATCTCTTATGTTAAAAGTAATATAGATGCATGTATACATACATATACTAAGTTTCTTAAATAGTTTAGTATGAATTTCCTAAATGATTTGATGGACCATAAAATGGAGTTTTTAAAATTGACCATTCCCCACCCCAGTAATTGCAGTGAGATTGTAGGCTGTGCTATAGTGCTTATATTAATGGGACCTTACTGGAAATTTTACAGTTCTGCTACATGTTACTTGACCTTTGTGCATACATTAATGTATTATTGCTTAATGGTTGAGTGATTCTGAAATTGTTGAGTACTTTAACATCATGATTCAAAATAATCTTCAGATTTTTAGTTTGCTCATCTTTTTTTTTTTTTTACAAATAGTTTATTGTCAAAATAGTTTCCACATAACACCCAGTGCTCATCTACACGAGTGCCCTCCTCCATGCCCATCCTCCCCTCCCCCCCACATCCATCAGTCCTCAGTTTTTGTCAGCATTCAAGAGTCGCTCATGGTTTGCCTCTCTCCCTTTCCCCCACCATTTCCCTCCTTCTTCTCCCCCATGGTCCTCAGTTAAGTTCCTCCTAATCCTCCTATACGTGCAAACATATGATATTTGTCCTTCTCTGCCTGACTTATTTTGCTCAGCATAACACCCTCAAGGTCCATCCATGTTGCTACACATGGCCAGATTTCATTGTTTCTCATTGCCATGTAGTATTCCATGGTATAGATAAACCACATCTTCTTGATCCATTCATCTGTTGATGGACACTTAGGCTCTTTCCATGTTTTAGCTATTGTGGAGAGTGCTGCTATGAACATTGGGGTACATGTGCTCCTATGCCTCAGCATTTCTGTATCCCTTGGGTAAATTCCTAGCAGTGCTATTGCTGGGTCATAGGGGAGTTCTATTGTTAGTTTCCTGAGGAACCTCCACACTGTTTTCCAGAGGGGCTGTACCAGTTTACATTCCCACCAACAGTGTAGGAGGGTGCCCGTTTCTCCACATCCTCGCCAGCATCTAGAGTTCTCTGATTTGCTCATTTTAGCCACTCTGACTGGCGTGAGGTGGTATCTCAGTGTGGTTTTGATTTGTATTTCCCTGATGAGGAGGGATGCTGAGCATCGTTTCATGTGTCTGTTGGCCATCTGGATGTCCTCTTTGGAGAAGTGTCTGTTCATGTCTTCTGCCCATTTCTTCACTGGGTTGTTTGTTTTTCGGGCGTGTAGTTTGGTGAGTTCCTTATAGATTCTGGATATTAACCCTTTATCTGATATGTCATTTGCAACTATCTTTTCCCATTCCGTTGGTTGCCTATTAATTTTCTGGGTTGTTTCCTTGGCTGTGCAGAAGCTTTTAATCTTGATGAGGTCCCAACAGTTTATTTTTGCTCTTGATTCCCTTGCTTTTGGGGATGTGTCAAGTAAGAAGTTGCTGCGGTGGAGGTCAAGGAGGTTGTTTCCTGCTTTCTCCTCTAGGGTGTTGATAGTTTCCTGTCTCACGTTCAGGTCCTTTATCCATTTTGAGTTGATTTTTGTGCATGGTGTGAGAAAATGATCTAGTTTCATTCTTCTGCATGTTGCTGTCCAGTTCTCCCAACACCATCTGTTAAAAAGGCTGTCTTTTTTCCATTGGATATTCTTTCCTGCTTTGTCAAAGATCAGTTGGCTGTATACTTTTGGGTCCACTTCTGAGTTCTCAATTCTGTTCCATTGGTCTATGTGTCTGTTTTTGTGCCAATACCATACTGTCTTGAGGATGACAGCTTTGTAGTAGAGGCTGAAGTCTGGGATGGTGATACCTCCCGTTTTGGTTTTATTTTTCAGTATTACTTTGGCTATTCGGGGTCTTTTGTGGTTCCATACAAATTTTTGGATAGTTTGTTCTAGTTTTGAGAAGTATGCTGGTGCAATTTTGATTGGAATTGCATTGAATGTGTAGATTGCTTTGGGTAGTAATGACATCTTAACTATATTTATTCTTCCTATCCGTGAGTTTGCTCATCTTCTTAAGGCTAATTAGTATGAATTTAAACACTCGAATTATGTTTTGTTTCACAGGATCTGCAACTTGAGGAATTAAAGCAGCAAATTTCTACGTTAAAATGTCAAAACGAACAGCTCCAGACAGCAGTCACACAGCAAGTATCTCAGATACAGCAACACAAAGATCAGTATAATCTTCTTAAAGTACAGCTAGGTAGGTATAACTGGCTGTGACTATTATAGTGCCCCCCAAAGCTGGACTGACTTTAACAGATTATTCTTGTGGACTAGTCTTTCTCTAACCTTAATCAGTGTAACAAATGTGTAAATCAGAGCTTATAGTACAAGTTTCTTGCTACCTATTTCCGTATTTTTTCCAGTGATTCTCAGCCTTGGCTGTGCATTAGAATATCCTGAGATCTTTTTTTCCTTTTTTAATACCACCAATACTCAGACCTCACTCAAGCATCTGATTTAATTAGTTGGGGTTGGAGCCAAGCATTAATAATTACTACAAGCTTCCTGGGTGATTCTGATGTATAGCCAGTTGAGAATGACTGCTCTAACCTTTCTGTTTCCTCATCTGCAAAATGGAATGATAATAGCATCTGTGTCCTCTGAGAATCAGATGAAACAATATATAAAATTCTAGTTCAGTGCCTGGCACAAGGTAAGTCAAATGCTTATAAATAGTATCATCCAGTAGTGCTTATGATTGGAATGATAGTTATTTGTTTTATTTATATAAAGGTGACTAAAATTTTCAGAAAAAATTAGCTCTTTGACTTCCTTTATTTATAACAATAATTTGTCAGTTATTATAGTCCATATAGAACACTATTCCTTTGCAAAGATTTTAAAAGGGATTTTGTTTTCTCGAATATTAATTGACCTAATTTGGAATTGAAACTTCTATAATCCTTAATTGTAGATCACCAAACCATGCAGTTTAGTCTTAATAAGACTATGCTGTATTTCTTCTCAGAAACCTAAAAATATCATATTTTGCTATTTTTATCAGTATGCTGTTTTGCAAAAATGAAATGTGCTTATTACAAAAGTGCTGCCAAAGTGATTCAGTTAAGGACATTTTATATTTTTATATTAAAATCTCTATATTCAAGAAATGAAAAACTTAAGTTTCATGCTGGCTTTTCAAACTTTATTCCTGTCTTAATAGGAAAAGATAATCCACATCAAGGTTCTTATAGTGACGCGACTCAGATGAATGGCATTCAACCAGAAGAAGTTGGTAGGTTACGAGAAGAGATAGAAGAATTAAAAAGTAATCAGGAACGTTTACAAAGCCAACTGGCTGAAAAGGACTCTCTGATTGAAAATTTGGTGAGTAAATGTTAAAAAAACTTTAAAAGATCAGAAGTAATTCTCATTATCCTGTTTGTCTATTTTTCTGGATCCTTTAAACCAAAATATCATCCTAAGACTTGAGAATACGAGCTTTGGGGGGTGCTTGGCTAGTTCAGTTGATAGAACATGCTTGATCTCAGGGCTGTGAGTGTGAGCCCCACACACAACAGAGTTTACTTTTAAAAAATTAGATTATGAGCTTTAGTGTCAAACTGTCTAAAGCTTCAGCACTTCCTAGCTCACTGAATGTAAGCAACTTAATTAACCTCTTTAAACTTGTTTACTGATCTGTAAATTGGTAGTTGAGAGAATTAAATGAGCTCTGTATAAAGCTCTTTAATAATACATGGAAATTGCTTAATAAATACTGGGTTTATGCTCTTTCTCTATAAAACCTCAGATAAGTGCTTAGATTTAATAAATTACTTGGTATAAGTATAAATTTATTAGCTATTATAGACAATGTGTGCTATGTTGAAATTTTATCTTGTATATAAAAACTAAAATGTTGATGTGAAATTTTTGGTAAGCCTCAGTAAGGCATAGCTTATATGTGTATAGTTCTGTTTTGTATCCTATTAGACTGAATTTATTTCATAGTTTATTTCTGTGCTATTTGTAGAAATCTTCCCAGTCATCACCTGGCACAAATGAACAGTCTTCAGCAACAGCTTCTGCTCAAGATTCTGAACAAATTGCAGAATTAAAACAGGTAATTTTCTAGCTTGATCCAAGTTCTATTTTGTGTTGTTTTAATTATAATAGAGTAACAGCTCTGTAGTTTCACTAATCTAGAACTACTTTTGTTAATGTAACCAAAATTTGATAGTGAAGATAGTCATTTGAAAGTCCAGAAGTTTTTTAATTATATGGTAATAGGGGGCCCTTGGGTGGCTCAGTCAAGCATCTGAGTCTTGATTTTGGCTTGATTTCTCACAGTTCCTGAGATCATGAGATCAAGCCCTGTGTTAGGCTCTGCACTGATAGCATGGAGCCTGCCTAGGATTCTCTTTTCTCCCTCTCTCTCTACCCCTCCCCAGCTCTGTCTCTCTCTCTCTCAAAATAAATAAATAAACTTAAAAAAAAATTATGGTAGTGGTATTTTTCTTTTTATTAAGTATTTTTATTTTTTGATTGTGTTCTTTTTAACAGATCTAAGCATCTCACGCAAGTTATTTGTAGATTAGATTTAAGGAAAATTTAAGTGTATTTATAAGTTGCAAATATGAAGATATAAAATCTTATCCTTAATTTTCATTTACTATTGACCATGATAATTGCATAGTGAAATGTATTGAGTGTTTAGACCATTTTCTCCAGAAAAATGTTGGTTTTTAGAGTTGGAAAGGGAATAAACTTCTGTATATCTCAGATGACTAGCTAAAAAAAAAATTTTTTTTTTCTGCTAGAGTAATTTATAATCTAGAAAATAAAATTAAACTTTTTCCTACTTGGTTATCATAATGTTTATAATTCTAGTATAGGGGCTCCTGGGTGGCTCAGTTGGTTAAGAATCTAACTCTTGATTTTGGCTCAGGTCATGATCTCATGGTTCGTGAGACCGAGCCCCTTGTTGGGCTCCAGCGAGGAGCCTTCTAGGGATTCTGTCTCTGCCCTTCCCCTGCTTGTGCACCCCCACTGTCTCTCAAAATAAATAAACTTAAATAAACTTAGAAAAAAAATGTAAGTAGGTAGTGCATATCTAACTTTATTCAATGAGAATATTAAATGTATTAGTCCAGTAAGAACCAGCAAAGAAAAGAATTACTTATGTATAGAGTTAAATATTGGTTATAATTGCCTTTCTTTCCCTGTGCATTTTTGGTGGGGAGAGGGCAAGAAAGTTGGGAATTTCATTATTAAAGACATGTAAACTTTCAATGAATTCCCTCCTTTTCACTACAGTACTGACTACTTTCATCTACATTTGGTGGTCCAGGGTCTAAAAAGGTCCTATTTCCCCTTTCCAAATAATAAACTTCTGGTCTTTGGCCAAGAGAAGAACAGTTGCCGGATGCATGAGATTGGGACAGGGATCTGGTGGCCTTCCTAAGCGGACTTTCCACCAGCCCCGCTGTTTGGTTTTTCTGTTTGTTTGCTTGTTTGGTCGGTCGGTCGGTTGGTTGGTTTGTTGATTGGTTTTTAATATTTATTCATTTTTAGAGAGGGAGGGAAGGACAGAGAAAGAGGGAAACACAGAATCTGAAGCAGGCTCCAGGCTCTGAGCTGTCAGCAGAGAGCCTGATGCGGGGCTAGAACTCAAGAACCTCGAGATCACAACCTGAATCAAAATTAGACACTCAGCCAAACTGAGACACCCAGGTGCCCCTCAACCAGTCCTGTTTTTGACCCCATCTTTACCCACATTTCCAGAGATATCTGGTGGTACCAGTTCCCAAGCCTTTTGGTATTTATGCCTTGTAAGTCAGATAGCAGCTGAGCTTTCTCAAATGTCAGTTAAGTTTTTAGCTTTCTCAGGTGTGCTGCATCAGTTACCACTGTCATTTGCTTTCTCAAATTCCTCAGTTTTATTGGTCTTTTCCCTTTATTTCTCTTTGACCTTGTGGGTTTCTCCCTCCCTCTCTCTCTTCCTTTTATCCATCCTCCCTCCCTTTCTTCCTTTCTCTTTCCCTTCTTCCCCCACTTTTTGATTTTTTTTTTTTACATGGGATCTCAGAAGTCAGAGATGAATATGTATAACAAACTTGCTTAATTCTTTTATCTTGACCCCAAAGTTCAAGAATTAGATTTTCAAACTTGGAAGTTGCGATTTTAGAGAGAAGGGTCAAGAAAGGAAATAACTTTAAATTTCTTCCTCTAAATAGACATTTCCTTGATAAAGTTAATGCCATTTAATGTCACAGATCAACTATTTTTGTCTCTTAGGAACTGGCAGCATTAAAGTCTCAGTTAAACTCACAATCTGTGGAGATCACCAAACTGCAGACAGAAAAGCAGGAGCTGTTACAGAAAACAGAAACATTTGTAAGTTAATTATTACTTTTTTCCCCCTGAAAAACAGTTAACGCAAGGTTAGGATGTTATTTCTCAGCCACTGTGTAAAGGAACCAAATGTGTCCGACTGTACCTACCTTCCCTTTTAGGTTGCTTGTGAGCCAGGGTTCTGGTCACCTAGGCTTCTTGGCCATGGTGACAGCCTTATTAGAGTCAGACTCACCAGATCAATATAATCAGTTATTTGATGGTTCATTTTGCTGGTATATTATATTTTATCTCATCTGTGTCCCCTCTGAACCAAGCTGGCAGGTTTTCTGCTGGTATAAAATTGTCAAAAACCCCACTCAATACACAGGGATCCAAGCCATTGGATAAGAAGGCCTTCCTGGGTCCTTCCTAGATAATCCCATCTCTACTTCAGCTTCTGCTCAAATGGTTGATTGGATCCATGAATCACAAAAGTAACTTCTTTACAAATGGTAGTCCAGCCATATCCTTGATATTTCAGCAGAACATGCTTTGTCATGTATTGCAGTAGGGATAGACTGAGAATTTTCTAAATCTTCACGTTCTGATTCCCTTTTGCTTAATAGTTCCTTCTGAAATTTATCTCTCTTGGGGCATCTGGGTGGCTCAGTCAGTTGAGTGTCTGACTCCTGATTTTGGCTCAGGCCATAGTCCCAGGGTTGTGGGATCGAGCCCCATGTCAGGCTCTGTGCTGAGTGTGGAGCCTGCTTAGGATCTCTCTCTCTCCCTCTCCCTCTCCCTCTCCCCCTCCCTCCCTCCCTCTCCCTCTCTCTCTCACACACATACACACACACACACACACACACACTCTCACACTCTCCCTCTTCCCTTCTCCCCTGCTTGTAACTCTCCCTCTAAAATTAAAAAAAATTTATCTCCTGTCATATTTTACTGTAAGCAGCAAGGAGAAACCAGGCCACACCTTTAACATTTTGCTTAGAAATCTCTATGAAATATCCAAGTTCATCATTACAAATTTTACTTTCTGCAAAGCACTAAAACACAATTCAAACAGTTTCTTTGCCACTTTATAACAAGGATCACTTTCTTCTACTTTCCGGAAACACGTTCTTCATTTCCATGTGAGCCAAACAGCCTTTCTCCATGCATATTTCTACCAATATTCTATTCACGGTGATATTTTTTCCAAGGCCATAGAAACTTTAGCTCCCCTTTCCTTCTGAACCCTCACCAGAATTGCCTTTAATGTCCGTATTTCTATTGACAGTCTCTTGAGGGCAATTTAGGCTTTGTCTGACATGCGCCTCAAAATTCATCTAGCCGCTACCAATTCTGAAAACCCTTCCACAGTTTTAGGTATTTGTTAACATCAGCACCCTCCTTCCCAGTACTTTGTTTAAAAAAGTGGTGAAAGATTAGAAAACTATGATTTAATGGGGCACCTGGGTGGCTCAGTTGGTTAAGCATCCGACTCTTGCTTTAGCCTCAGGTCATGAGTCATGATCTCATGATTCATGGGGTAGAGCCCCTTGTCAGGCTTTATGCTGACAGCACGGAGCCTGCTTGGAATTCTCTCTCTGCCCCTCCCCCTGCGTTATCTATCTCTCAAAAATAAATAAACATTTTTAAAAACTATGATTTAAGAATATTTCCTATAGCACTTAAGAAAATCTTTGCATTTTACCAATTAATGGCATTCAGCTCTCTTTCCTCACCTGTCTCTGTGAGAAGACAATGTGTACTTCTAGAAATTTTCTGAGGAAAGGGCTTTGAAAATTTTTCTCTGCTTCTTCTGTGTTATGCTTTAGCTATAGTCTGACCTTGAGGCTGCTTGACCAAGCCCTCCTCATGCTCTGCAGAGGTCCGATGTTGCACATCTTCTGACCCAGCCCCTGCTCCACTGTAGGGACCGCTGGGAGAGCGCTTCAGTGGGAGGCAGTACCTAAGGGATTCTACAGCTGTGCAGTACAGCAACTCTATTTCTGCTGTCAGAAATAGTTTCAAGATAGCGAGAAAATTAAATGACCTTTGGGACTTGCCGTTGATTGTAACTATAAAGGAACTCCTCCGCACTGACACCTCCCCCCCCCCCCCCCCCCCCCCCCCCCCCCCCCCCCCCCCCCCCCCCCCCCCCCCCCCCCCCCCCGCCAATTTCTACTTTCAGGCAAAACCGGCCCCTCTACCAGGAGAGAGTGAAGTTGGGACAGCTACAAAGACTGACGTGGAAGGAAGACTGTCTGCATTATTACAGGAGACTAAAGAACTAAAGGTTGCTTTTTGGTGAAACTTTTATTTGTTGTATATTCTAGGAAACGAACTTCAGGAAATTTGATCATATTTCATTTAATGTCCCAAATCCTTAGATTTATGAGGAAAGCTAATGGGGTATAATTTTATCTCACAGCACATCCTGCATCCACAGCACATGCTATTTGGACGACTAAAGATGGCACAAGTGAAGACTTTTCAAATGCCATTTCAAATAACGATATCATATATATAAAGTGAGAATGTATATGAATGTATTTCAGAAGTGGAAATCACTGGAAGTTTAGTTTTCTTGTCAATCTCTAATCACAATAAGAAAAAAAGACTACAACTTGGGCTAAAACCCAAGCCACATGTGGTCTTCCCATCATGCTAAGGACACAGGGACATTAAATCCTGCCAGCCTATTTAGTGTGACAGAGAAATCAGAATAAATAACATAAAGAGAGGAATGAGGTAGAAATAATAAAACTGAAAGGGAATTTTTATTCATATAAAAAAGTGGAAAAGGGAAGGTCATGTGTGATTGTGCCTTTTGGATAGTGATCAAGTTACAGCAGAGCCGATCTTTTGTTTTGTGTCTTAATTTATTTTTACAGTTATCTGAAATGGTATTATCTTAAGATTTTTGAAAAATAGGTCATTAAAACTATTTTTTGGATGTTAAACTTTTTTTCACAATAACTATCTTTGATGTGCATAGCCTAACATAAATTCTCTTGTTACTGGATATGTGTGTGTGTGTGTGTGTGTGTGTGTGTGTCTGTGAGTGTTTTATCCCCCAAACCCTCACCTCCAAACTCCTCAGATTGTCACAGAAAAAGAAAAAGAATGAACCTATTTGTTAAAAATCCTGTGAGAATGAATGCTAATCTTAGATCAGTTGATTTTTGCCATTCTTTTCCTAGAATGAAATTAAAGCTCTGTCTGAGGAAAGAACTGCTATTAAAGAGCAGCTGGATGCATCTAACAGCACCATTGCCATTTTACAAAACGAGAAAAACAAACTCGAAGTGGATGTTACGGATTCTAAAAAAGAGCAAGATGATCTGTTGGTGCTGTTGGCTGATCAGGATCAGAAAATATTTTCATTAAAGAATAAACTCAAGGAACTTGGTCACCCGGTAAGATTAAAATCTTCCCAAAATTTATATATATATATATATATATATATTTTTTTTTTTTTTTTTTTTTTTGAGAGAGAGAGAAAGAACGCATACAAGCGGGGGAAGTGTAGAGAGGAGAGACAGAATCCCAAGCAGGCTCTGTCTGCACTGATATTGCAGAGCCTAATGCAGGGCTAGAACTCAAACTGTGAAATCATGACCTGAGCCGAGATCAAGAGTTGGACGCTTAACCGACTGTGCCACCCAGCTGCTCCTAAAAATATATTTTTAAAATTGTAATGTACCTTGGAAATGTTGTGCCTGCATATCCATTATCACAGGAGTAAATATGAGTGAGGTATCATCTGTACTGCTTTCATGGTGTTCAGTGAATTGATGTAAGACACACAGGCACAGTTTGCAGCATTTGTTAACTGGCTCTTTTGGACTTTGATCCTCCTAACTAATGGATTTGCTCCTGTGGTGACAAGCAAGACTCTCATCATCCAATTGTGCCATTCTCTGTTGTCATGTTTGGTCCCGATTTGTTTGTAGACAGGTATGGCCATCTGTTAACCTCTTAATCTGTATATCTTATCTCATATTATCATCATCAAGGAAATCAGATGGCTTGTAATCTGCTACAATTACTGGAAAAAAGAATTTATGTGGTATGTGTCATTATGTGTTGAAAGTGAAATGAACAAATCATAATAATGTTAAAATGTACATATTTCCTTTAGGTTGAAGAAGAGGATGAACTTGAATCTGGAGACCAGGATGATGAGGAAGACGAAGATGAAGATGACGGAAAGGACCAGAGTCATATCTAGCTTTAAAATCTCTAGTAATGGTAGAGATTATCTTGTAACTTTGAAGATGGAGTCTTAAGACAGTGCTTTGGTTTGCCTCCACAGAAAATAAAGATTTAGAAACCCAAATGGAAAACACTCACTAATAAGACTATTGATGTATTTTTAATGATGCCACCCATGTTGAAAACCCTAAAACTAGCTTCCTGCAGAACACACATCTTTTATTGAAATTCATCTGAATTGTTCCAAAAGACAATTTGCAAAGAGCTTCAGACACTAAAAATATACCATTTTAAAGCTTGTGGTGGCAATGCTATTTGGCTTAGTTTGGTTGTTTACCTAAGTTCTGTATTAGTCTTTTATTTTCACTTCTCAGAATACGTGACTTTAAGTACTAACACATTTGATTTAATGTGTATTGGAATCACTGTTTCTAAATTCAGTATTGGGCTTCTTAGCTAATGATTTTCCTTTAAAGAAACGGATTTACTGAAAGGCAAGATAGCATGGGCTGGGAGATAATTTTGTTGTCAGCCCTCCATCCAATGTGACTCCTAAGAAGGGCAGGATAGGACACTTTAGAATGAGTGCCTTGACATCTGCTCTGGCTGCATTCTGTACTGTTCTCCAGGGAAGACACAGAAGGATACTGGCACTGACAGATGAGGAGGGTGTTTCTCAGAAAATTTTGCAACAGTGTATTAGCATGTGGTTGGGTTTGGTTTTATTTTAAGCTAAACTTTAAAACATTACAAATTAACAGCTCGTACAACCCGGATTTAGTATTGTTGTTTGATTATCATAAAATATAGTATGGTCCTAGTTTTAAAAAGACCCAAACTATGATTTATATAATTTATTGGCATTTTTGCTGAATAGGTTTAAGTCAGATAATAGATTTTTAAAAAGCAAATGAAGCAATGTGTCAAAATTTAATGTTTCATAATAAAAATAGATACTATGTTCACTTAATCCCTGGTCATGGTTCCCTTTTTTAGGTTTTGAGGAAAGTATTTTATTCTTAATAAAAGCTGAGGCAAGTGGAAGTGGTAAGAGGAGTTCCCTTACTAAAAGCGCATCATTATAACTGAACAGCCTTATCGCTCATGACTAATTAGAATTTTTTAAGACTGGAGGGGCTAAGTGCAGCCGAAGCAGGAGAGGGTGGAGAACGGTTTGGAGTTTTCTAAACAGAGCACTGGAGTGCTTAGCAATGATTTCCGTTTAAAGGAGGGTGTCTACTTAAAGGCAAGACAGCAAGAGTTGGGCAGGAACTGTGTCTCATCTGCCTCCTGACCTCAGGAAGAGTTTGAGCAGTACAGTAAGGGGCACAGACTTCTGAGAGAGGAGAAGTGCCCTCCTGTGTCCTGAAAAGGGAGACGGCTGTGTGTTACAGAGCGCCGGAGAGGCCCCCACTGTGCTTCCTACCCCTTGCCATCCGAGAACCCCATGACTGTTACTGGACCATGATATCTTCCTGAAGCTGACACCACGAAATGAACAAACGGTTAATGACTGTGTTTTCAGGCCAATGTTATAAGGATAAAGAAAACTAGGTCAGGAATATGAATAAGGCTTCTATAGATGATGGAATACCAAAGATCTTCAGAAAGAGGCATCTGCAAACTCAGTGATCGTTTACCCAAACAAAGTCACTCAGGCAGGCCTGGAGTAGAGAAGATGCATGGAGGCTTCATAGCAGTTTAGACTGGAGCCCAAAGGGATATCTTTATACCTGTAGCCACAGTTCTTTGCCTGGATCACTTCTGGAGCCTCCTAAATGTCTGCCTCCAGTCTGTTGCCTCTCCACCCCTCCCTCCCACCACCCTGTTTTACACTTTGTAAAATGCACACGTAAGGAGACAAGATCACAGTTGCCTACTGTTAGAGTCCTTAGCCACGTGGATAAGACCCTCTGTACCCTGCTGCTCGCTGAATCTCTCTTTGAGTATATTTTACAATCACACAAAGATATTTGCTGCTTTTTCATTTCTCACTGTGCTTTTGCACATGTTCTCTCCCCCGCCTATGTGCGAGCCCAGTCGTTAAAGGCAGTTTCCATGTACAGAGAGCTACAATAGTAGAGCATTTGTCATAAGGCACAACACATATTGGTCCTTATGGCTTAAAATTTTATTCACGTGTGGATATACCTTTCACACCTCTGAAAGAAAAGGAATAATCACTCAAATGGAAAAAGTAACTGCTCACATTTGACAGGTTTAAGTTACTAGTCTGAAATTCTGCTGATAGGATATCAAAGCCTTAAGTTTCAAAGTTATATTGTGGCCAGGTAAGGGCCTCATAATGCTCATTAAAACCAAAACTCTTTACTGTTAGAGCAAAATTCATTAATTCATTCAATGAATTTGAGTATATCACATGCTGGGTACCTCTGCAGGCACTGGGGATATAGCAATGAATAAGACTAAGTCCTTTTCCCATATAACTTACATTATGGAGGAGTAAGTGGCCATAAACAAGTACATAAGACAATGTCAAGTGCTGTGTAGCTTCTGGAAAGGAGTTTGCATTTTCTGAGTTTGATGGGAAGCCAGAGGAGTGATCAGGTCTGATTTCTGGTTCATAGATTACTCAGTCACAAACTGCCTGTGGGGTGGAGGCCATTGCCACCGTCTAAGCAAAAGCAGACGTAGGTCAGGCTACGTGGTATGAGTGGGTATGTTTTACAGGTAGGGCTGAGAGGACTTGCTGAATTGCCTGTGTGGAGAGCAGAGTGTAAGAGAAGTCCAGAGTAACCCCCCGAGGAAGGTGGTAGCTCTTGCTGAGCTCAAGGAAACGAGGAATCAGAGCCAGTTCGGAGTGCTGATCCAGAATTGTGTTCCTAGGCTTGCTAAGTCTGACACACACAAGTAGACAGATTTATACAAGCAGATCTGTTGTATCAGATGGATAGAGAAACTTGAAGTTCGTCAGGCCTGGAGAAATGGTATGTAGATGATATTTAGGTCCATCCAGCAGGAGAAGCTCTTGCAGGGGATGAGTGTAGAGAGAAGGCAGCCGAGAGCTGAGGTTTGGGGCAGCTCCATCTTCAGTGGTGAGGAAGGGTCTTTAATGTTAAGTGCACAATGCAGTAATCTTACCCGAGAGCACATTTGAGCCTCGGAATTAAAGGGAAAACTGAGAAAGCTGTGAGCTTTAAATTGATTTCCTAGTGTATTTTGGAAAGTAAAAACTTAATTCATTTCAGAACTGCTTTAATGAGACATTCTGTTGATGCAGAAATCTGCCCTGCTGACCAAACAGAAGATAAGTATCTGAAGAAAATATTTGTTTAATTGCATTATATCATTTGAAAGGGTTTGTTTTTTTTAATGCATGTTATTTTATCAGATTGCCCCTTTAGTAGATTATTGACTTGCCTCCCTACCAGAAACTCTAGAGAGAAGTGATTTTTTCTCATTTTTCTGTCTACAACTCAGAAACTTGAGGATTTTCCATAATCATTCAAAATGAAAATTAAGGCAGAGGGAAGACATTAAGGTGTGACACATATCTATCTTAAGGTGTGGTTTTCCTTCCTGCAAATTAACTAATTTTGTCTAGACAGAGGGTTTTTTCCATCTCCACCATAAGCAATTGTAATTTGTTGTTTTAGCTTGAACCAACTTCTGCACATTGACCTTGGTACAATTATATATTACTTTCGATTTCACTAACTGCAACATGAGACCACTTTGTAAATACATTTTTCTACCTATGCGGGTATAAACGCATGAATTTCTAATATCAGGCTTGCTACTCATTTTCCAGTTCTATCTAGGCTTATTTAAATAAATTTATTATTATATAAATACATATATACACAAATTTATTCTCTGCACCTAGAAGAATATGTGTAGTGGTAAAACTTGCCATTTTGTGGCTCTTCACTTAAAAAAGTTCTTTCACCTTCTCTGTGACATTTCATGTTCCTCCTGCCCCTGTCAAACAGCTTGTTTTCTCATCACAGAGACAGTGAGACAGATGCCAGTTAGTTGCTGTGGTGGCCTTGGGGTGCACTTTCTGTCAGCTTGTTTAAAAGTAGGATGAGCTGAACAAAAGCTTAAGTATTACTTAGGTTTCTGTACCACATTACAAATTACCACAGATTCAGTGACTTAAAAACCACACACATCATCTCACAGTCTTTGGGTCAGGAGTCTGGACATAGCTTAATGGGGTCCTCTGCCCTGGATCACAGGACTGCAATCAGGGTCCTGGCAGGCTGTGTTCTCATCCACAGGCTCATCTGGGGGGAGAACCGGCTTCCAAAGCTCATTCACACTGATGGTAGAACTCGTGTCTTTATAGAACTGATGGCTTCAGTTTCTTGCTGGGCAGTTGGCTGGAGTCTTCCCTAAGCAACTAGTGGTCGCCCCTAGTTCCTTGCCTCACGGGATCCTTCAGCATGCTCACTTTACTTTATCAGACCAGCATGGGGAATCTGTAGCCCCAGTCGGGTGGCTAGGCTGTCTTAATATAAAATGCTATAATAACAGAGCAGCATCCATTACTTTGCCATATTCTGTTGGCTAAAAGCAAGTCAGGTCCTGCCCGCGTGTGGGAGGGAATTATACAAAGGAACGAATGAGAGGAGCTGATGGGATGCCACATACTTTAACCTTCTTGAACCTTAATTCTTAATCTGTCACATATTCTCAGAATAAAGTGGGGGGGGGGCTACATTTGGAAGAGAGGAGTAAATTTGATAGCAAATGTTTGCATTAAACCCTATCTTACTTAATTCCAGGCTGGGATCTTTGCAAATGAACAGTAAGATAGATCAGAGTAACTGTCACATTGTTAATAATAATTTCACAATATGAAGCTACCAACCACAATGCAGATGTTTGTAACAAAGATGTGTATCTTTGGGCCAATTCTCTTCTCTGAACTTTACTGTCTTTGATTGGTATTACAAAGGCACCCCAAACCCAACATATTGAAAAGCAAATCCTTGTTCCTCCCTTCCCCAAGTCTGGTCCTCTTGTAGGCTCATCCCAGGTGAACAGCACTGTCTTTTTACCTGACTGTACAAATGAAACTTCGGACTCATCCTTAGTACCTGCCTCTCAATTTGGTTTTAATGCCTCAAAAGTTCTCATTTCTGTCCATCTTCCTCCATTTTGCTGTTACTCCGCCCTTGGCTCTTCTCAAGTGCTTGCTCTATTCAAGTTTGGATGTGAGTAATTATTTAATCTGTTTAATCATATTTGAAGGTTATTCCATCCACTGCTATTTCAGTGATGGATTTTTCACTGAAGCACTCTTTCTCCCAATTTAATAATCTTGAGTCATAGTAACTACCACTATTCAATGGAAAAAATTTACCGAGTTTATGAAGTTATAATATTTAAGGTAACTTGGGTTACAAGTAATAGGGAACTTAATTCAGAAAAGTAAGACTAGGTGAATTGGAGACAACAATCATAGAAAACTCTGGGGATGTGTTGATGACAATGGGCAGTAGAGAAATGGGCCGTAGCTGGACCAGGGTTTGCGATCAAGTGAGAGATTTTTAAAAATAGAGAATACGAAAGGCTGTATGCTGATGGAAGTAATCAGTGAACAGGAAGGTTTACAGTTGCTAAGTGATGTCCTTGAATGGATGACTGGGGACAGAGTCTAAAGCATAAATGAGGGGGTGGCCTTGGGGAGTGGAGTGTGGACAATATATCCATTGTAATAAGAGGAGGTGGACAATGGGTGGTTAAGAGAAAAAATAGTAGCTGGTGGGAATGTGTAAAAGTTCTCTTCTGATTTCTTCTCTTTCTCAGTTGAGTAGGAAGCAAGAAATAACGGTGGAAGGGGTTTGAGTAAAGGAGGAATTGGGAAAAGCAGAGATCTTAGAATGGAGCTAGGGAAACTAAATGGACCAGGAAAATGTAGTTCTGAGCATCAACTTCAGACACAAAAACGCCCAGGGGAATAGGACTTTATCTTCTTCTGTGTCTCAATAGCCTGGAAACCTTTCCTTTGCAGCCGCCATGCAATGTCCTATAAGGGTCTGGGTCTCCGAACAGATTTAAGCCTACGTGGGAAGGTGACCTTGGATCTGCCTTCTCACAGCACTATTTCCTTGGCAACTATCAAGTTAAGCTAGAGAGCAATGCTTTGTGCTGGCTGCTATCTGCCTTGTTTGCTATGAAGTCTCAATCTGCAGAACTGTACCTGCACAGGGAGAGCTGTAAGCTGGGACCCAGATAGACACCAGTGAGAAATCAGTCAAGGGAACCTATGCACCTTGAACTTCCTTAGCAGTTGTATATGAGTAGCTGCACACATGGATGGCCCCTGAGCCACCTGATGGCATGAAGATACTGTGCACTTATATTCCTGTTTGTATCCCTCTGTAAAGTCAAAAAATGAAGTATTAGAATAAAGTCTGAGGTAATTTACAAGTTTGGTTGATAGTTGAAACCTGTGACAAGGACTGATGTGGGGCGGAATGGCATTTGAAGCAGGATTGGTATTCAGATCCTTAACTCAATTTGTATCTTCCTGTTTCATGTCCAGAATTGGCTGGCAGACCCATTTACTGGCAAACCAATTGGCATTAAAGGAAATAAGGCCACAGAGATTGCCTTAGCTAATTGCAATTTGCCCCTGGGGTATGGTGAGTGACTGGGTAGCACCTGTTGGAGCACACAGCTTTGCGGGGGTGGACAATACTTAGACAAAGTTGAAGTTACATTAAGAAGAAGGAAGGCTCAAGGCCAGGACTAGCAGTGACAGGATATTGGGTGGGCAAACAGTTACATCTGCTGTGTGCATCTGCACGTTATAAAATAGAATCTTCTCTCAGGTCTCTGTAGCTGTTTGCTGAGACAGAGGGATTGATATCAAAGAGTCCTTCTTAGAAATTGACTTTCAAGTTAGACATGAATTATATCAGCAGATACGTAACCAAGCATTAATCTCAATCTTTCGTTTTTCTAATTTTCACATTTATATAAAATTCTGTTTTATGGTTTTTAAAATACTTTGAATGCTAAGTCCCATCAAATAATTTTCATTTAATATATTTTTGGTGATTGCCTACCATGTGTAAAGCACTATAACATTACCAATGCCTGAAGATTAGTGGAAAACTCATTACATCAGTGTCTTCCTAAACAACTTCCTTTTTATTCATGGGTTCTTTCTTAATAACCATTTGTTCACCTGCAGACTGAACTCATTAGAAGCATTGTGTTCCCCAGCTGGTGATGTTAAGTTTTTCTCCCATTTACCCTATACATTTAATATAGATGAGCAAATGATTTGATACTTGTAGTAGAAAGGGTAGGCAGACCTAAGCCCAAACCCTTGCTCCTACACTTTTTAATTTCCATGTGTTTTAATTAGCCCAGGCTACCATAACTAAATACCAGAGACTAAATGGCTTACGCAGTAGAATTTAATTTCTCATTTCTGGAGACAGGGAAATCAGACAAAGGTGCCGGAGAGGTAGGTTTCCTTCTGAGGCCTCCTTTTGGCTTATAGGAAGCTGCCATCTTGCTGCATGCTCATAATGACCTCTTCTGCACTTGGAGGGAGGGAGAGAGAGGCTCTCTGGTGTCTCTTCTTTTAAGGGCACTCATCCCATCATTGGGTCCACCTGTTATGACTGCCACCGATGCTAATTACCTCCCAGAGTCTAGATTCTGGAGACAGACTGCCTGAGTTTGAATCCAGAATCTGCCGTTTTCCAGTTGTATGGCCTTGGGCAAGTTATTTATCCTCTCTGCCTCCATTTCCTCCTCTGTAAAATGGTAATAATAACACCGTCTATGCCACAGAGCTGTGGATTACGCTCATTAATGTATGTAACATGTTTAGGGACAGTGCATGGCACATCGTAAGCCCTACTTGTTTTTGTTACTGCGGCTGTTGTTGTTATCGAAAGAAACCTGGCCTGAAGTCAAAAGACATGTGAAATGCTCATTTTGGAAGCCTTAATTTAAAATCTCCACTCATTCTATTAGTAAGTTTGAGAAAGTCACTTAATTTTTCAGTATTATTGTTCATCTGTAAAATTGGAATCACGCTAATTTCTAGAGAATCTGTGTAAGACAGTGATTAAAAGAATAGACTCCAGAGGTGCATGGCTAGCTCAGTCAGTAGGGCATACAACTCTTGATCCTGGCGTCATGAGTTCAAGCCTTATGTTGAGTATAGAGATTACTTTAAAAAAAAAAAAAAAAAGCATAGATTCTGGAGCTGAACTACTTGGGATCAGATTCTAGCTATGTGACTTGGTGCAAATTACTTAACCCCTATATACCCCAGCCTCATGGCCTGTAAAATAGGGATAATAATCATACCTGATGTTAATAGGAATGTTGCAGGAATTAAATTAATTCCTAGTTAATATATGTCAACGTGTTAGAACAGTACCTAGCACTTAGTACATACATGTTTAATAATTGCATGGCACATATAGAAGGTGCTTAATAAGGTTTAGCTAACAATTTTTTCTCACAGGGTTTTGAGGATTGACTGTATAAGTAGTAGTCATGAAACTACTTTATCGAAATTACTCATTGGGGCACCCAGGTGGCTCAGTCAGTTAATCGTCTGACTTCAGTTCAGGTCATGATCTCACGATTCGTGAGTTTGAGCCCCGCATCAGCTCTGTTTGACAGCTCAGAGCCTGGAGCCTGCTTCGGATTCTGTGTCTCCCTCTCTCTCTGTCCCTCCCCCACTCATGCTCTCTCAAAAATGAATAAACATTAAAAAACAATTTTTTTAAAGAATTACTGGTCAAATGTGAAGACTCAGGAGTCTGCAGTGTAGATTTCCATGGCCATGTAATTAGGTTTAGTCAGGATTAGCATGTTCAGGCAGCAGTGAGCATTTTCTTTTGGAATTTTGTCCAGTTCAGAGCAACCCGCTTAACTGCCTCTAGGTGGGGATGGGTCCTGGTTACCATGTTTCTAGCTTATGAATTGTGGAAGCAAAAACTGATACTTGGCTCTGCTTCCAATATGACTGAGCACTTCACATATCAAATTCAGGACAACTGAACTTTGCACCCTGAGATAAACCAAGAAGATTGGAGTCACCCTAACTCACTCTGATCTCTGAAATAATAAAGTCTTGAATATTTCCTGTAAACCTGGACTTCCTATCCAAAATAACTTAAGCCCTGTTTATGCTGATATCTAAAGACACATCACAATCTTCAGGGAAATTGTAATCATGTGGGAAAGTCACTGTTTCCTCACCAGGAGCAGACTAATATCATTGTTAAATCCTTGGTAATTTGAGTTTCTTTTCCTTAAATACTTGTGTGGGGTTTTTATTTGTTTGTTTTTGCTTTAATTTGGGAAGTCTGTTCTGAAGCCTGTTCTCTTGCACTCTTTTGTAAGTAAACTCTATCTTTCCTTTTCTAAATGTTTTTGTCTTGGCTTTAGTAGATTGGACTAGAGGTTGCAATTCTGATCCAGGATGGGCCAAATTCTCCAGTCTAGGAAATTGTATTTGTATTGTTTTTCAGCTTCTTAAAGCAGGAAGATGGGAACTGAAGGACCGTGGAGCAGCGACCTTCACCAGACAGGCAGCAGGGAGGTGAAGATCATCTGCAGAGCAGAATGAGGCTGGGGTGGGAAGTCGGGGGGAGGGCAGGGACAGGGCAGGGATTGGAGGACAGCTCTGACACCCAACACCTTGACAGCCTCCAGCCTAACAGGGCCATTTTATTCACATTGCAACACTAACATTGTCTCCAAGTTTGCTTCTGACTTTATAAGAATCAGTGTAAGCGCTATGAAGGCAAAAAATGGTCTTCATCATTGAGTCCCAGTGCCTAGATCAATGCCTGGCATATAGTGGGTACACCATAAATAGTACCTGGGTAAGTGAATTCTGTTTACTTGTTCGTAATCAAATTAGAATTCTGAGACCTTGTGTGCCATTGTTTCAAAAATCGTATCTGCTTTGTATTAGTACAAATTTAATTGACCAAATAATTTTATGTGATTAATTTTAAAGCCAGAGACTTTAAAATGATAAGAGCCTCCATTCATTCCATGGAATGAGTTGCATTACAGTGTCACTTCAAGACGCCAAAGCGTCATGGATCACCAGGTAGAGGAATCCTTGATGGTTTCTCTCAGCATCCAGGGGTTAAGATGATAGATAGCCCTTGAGAAAAGGAGACGGGGCAGCGATCTCGTGTTCCTGTTCACTGCGAGATCCTAGAACCTATAATTGCCTGGTTCTGTGTAACTTACATGGAACAATAATTATCCAAAGGAAGTTTACTTAAAAATGCCATTTTCTTCTAAAATGTTCAAAGGAATGTCCTTTATAAGTAGCTTATTAATATGGTTATTATTAGTATGAGCTAAAATTTTTCCTACTATCCACAAAACACTTGTTCATGATAAATTGGTTTGGTCATAATGAGTATTTTTCTCATTGGGTATTTAATCTGTGTTAATATGGATCTGAAAATCTGCCTATCTTAGTTAAGGAGTAATAAAGATCTGTATGGTTCATTTTTGTTTGCTGCCCACTGACTTTGTTGACCTTCCTGAATCAAAACTTTTTTCTATGGGCTGAAATGCCATTTCATAAGCTTAAGTACTCCTTGAATTTTTAAAATTAAAGTATTTCTGATGTCCATTTGTTCCCAGAGTTTCCTTCTTTTTGAGTTTTTAAGTTTCCTCTCCAATGTGCAGGTGTGTGTAATTCAGATAGGCCAGTTGGGAAGGAGCTATTGTTTTTTTTAGAGAAGTCACTTTCAAATGATGTTGCAGAATCTTTGACAAGGTGTTATAAGCCCTTCTTATTATATTTAGCTTGATAGAGGATTTATTTATAATGATGGCCCAGAGCATATGGCAACTGCAGCTTGTTCCCGTCTTCACTGCAAAACCAAAGATCTATGGTCTAACTGCTCCACGTTATGTTTATTTGGGCAAAGAAACATTTACTTTAAGTCCCACCTGTATGCCTACCTGGCTGAATGTGCTCTCCAAACATTTCTTCATTCTTTCTGATTCTCATCTGCTTTATGTTATGTGATGATGCCTATAATCCTGTGATGATTTTACATTTTCTTTTTCTTGTCGTCTTTAAGAAAGAAGGCAACTTTCTTTCAAACTTTTTTTTTTTTTTTTAAAGAAGGCTCCATGCCCAACGTGGGTCTTGAACTCAAGACCCTGAGATCAAGAGTCGCGCACTCCACCAACTGAGCCAGCCAGGTGCCCTCTGTTCACATTGATTCGAACGCATTCTCAGAGGTGATTTGCAGGACCTTGGATGAAAATGGACCCATAGTCAGTCAGTACCTTTGACAATATGCTACTAACTGTTACCTTACAATTGAGTTTTCATGCAACTCACCTGATTCTGCATCATTCTCTATATTTTAAACAATCTGCAAAGTTTTGCGTTTTGGTCTCTATTTTCTATCCTTCTTACTCTGTATAATTAAAATAGCCCAAACTGATCAAGTTAAACATAATCAAATTTTAAAGTCAGCATGAATAACAAGTTGTACACCTTGTCAAAAGGATATTCAAATAGAAAATGACCTTGGAGGACTGTTGTATCATAGATGCCTGTGAATGGAACCCTATCCCTGAAATTACTGGGACAGTTCATCTCTTCAGCATTTGTCACTGCAGCAGTCTTCCCAGTTGTCTATGTCTAAATGATGGTAATTTTTCTAAAGTCTTGAAATGTAAATGATTCCTGTCAAGCACAAGCACAGAAACTGAGCCTACTGTTAATGGCCTGCTCATCCAATTGCCTTTAATGGAGATAAAATAGCCATTACGATCTTTTCTGAGCCCTTGGGTATTAGAGGAAATTTTCGGCAATTAGTGCAGCAGCAGCTATTGGTTTTGAACTCCCTGTAGCTGTCAGTTTGACTTTAAGCAGCTGATTATTTTCTCCAGTGGTAGAGAAGAGGGGTTTTGTGTGTTCTTTATAACCACATGAAATTTTTGTTGTTTTTATTTTTTTAGCAATCTTATTTATAAAAGGTCTTGTTGATGACTTGACTTAGCCAGGATTGGCTACTAGGTTTCACCATATATGACAGTTGGTGTACGGAGTTGAGATTATGACACCATATTTTTCTCAGTGGGACACCATATTCTCTTCGATTAGTCATGTCTGCCACAGAAAAAGAATGGATATTTTACTTTATTTTTTAAATTCTTTGAAAATTTTAATTCTAGTATAGTTAAAATAGAGTGCTATATTAGTTTCAGGTATACAATAAAGTGATTCAACAATTCTACACAGTACTCAGTGCTCATCATAAGTGTTCGCTTTAATCCCTCCCCTTCACCTATATCACCCATCTCCCCCCCACCTCTGGTAACCATCAGTTTCTTCTCTACGGTTAAGAGTCTGTTTCTTGGTTTGTCTTTTTTTTCCCCTTTGTTCATTTGTTTTATTTCTTAAGTTCCACATATGAATGAAATCAAATGGTATTTGCCTGACTTATTTCACTTAGCATTATACTCTCTGGATCCATCCATGTTGTTGTAAATGGCAAGATTTCATTCTTTTTCATGGTTGAATAATATTCCATTTTACACACATCTTCCTTTTCCACTCATCAATCAATGGACACTTGAGCTGCTTCCATGATTTGGCTATTGTAAAGAACACCAATAAACATAAGGGTCCATATATTCTTTCAAATTAGTGTTTTTGTATTCCTTGGGTAAATACTAGTAGTAGCATTACTGGATCACGTGGCAATTCTATTTTTTTAAGTTCATTTATTTATTTTGAGAGAGAGAGAGAGAGTCCTATGCAAGCTTCATGTTGTCACTGCAGAACCTGACTCAGAGCTCAATCTTACAAATGGTGAGATCATGACCTCCACTGGAATCAAGAGTTGGATGCTTCATTGACTTAGTCACCCAGGTGCCCGTGGTAACTCTATTTTTAATTTTTTAGGAAATCTCCATACTATTTTCCACAGTGGCTGTACCAGTTTACAGTCCCATCCACAGGTCATAGGGGTTCCTTTTTCTCCATGTCCTTGCCAATGATTGTTGTTTCTTGTGTTTTTTTATTTTAGCCATTCTAACAGTTGTGAGGTGATATCTCATGGTGGTTTTGATTTACAAGAGTGGATATTTTTGATGGCTATGCCTCTGCCACCATGTAGGAACAGTAAAATCTTTAGGCAAGCTTTGAAAGCCACTAAGTTACCTTTTGTATGACTAGTAGGAACACTTTCCCTCTACCCTCTTAGGTTTAATGAATGGGAGCCTGTGGTTTTACCTAACAAAAGACAGATTAACAGAAAAGGAATACAAATTTATTATTTTTTAAGTGCACAGGAGTTGAAAGAAAAGTGAAACTAGAAAGGGCTCGACTTGAGGTTGGATTTGGGTTCACAGACAATAAATTATAGGAAACTAGGAAGTTGAGGAGAGAACCAATGGATGATAGGGTTATTTTAGTTTTGTTTGTGCAAACTCATGTCAGTGTTGACTCTCTATCTCTGATGATAAGGGTGTTCTTCTCTTCCTGGTACAGTTGGGGGGCACACCTTCACAAAGGGAGATTTATGCCCTTCTTTCAGGCAGATAAGAAAAAGGTAGGAAGCTAACCCTGGAGATGTTAATTCTCAATTGCCTTCAACTCAAAATTATCCTAATCCAAAATGGCATATTTGGGGTGACATATCCTAATTCCCTGCAAATGCTGACCCATGTTTCATAGTTGAAGATTGCAGTGTAAGAAAAAAGTGAAAGAAATTTGTGTCCCCAACTCCTTTCCCTGTGATTTTGCAAAAGCCTTCTCCTGTCACATCTCCCTTCAAAGTCAGCAAGTCTATAAAGCAAGAGAGTAAATTTATATTTCTAAATTTTATTCCTTGCTACAGAAGCTTTTGCGATGTCTAAGACTCTGAAGTATAGAGATTATTCCAAATCAGAGAAGGACCATATCAAATCTCTCAGGTTGCTCTGTTTTTGCCCAGATGCATGGTTTTCTTCCTTTTCTCCTATTTTTTCATCCCATTCTAGCACATGCTCTGGCAACAATAGCCCCATCTGTCCGAGTATTTCCTTTTCCTTTCTTATGGATTCTTTATTAATGCACATGCTTTCCCACATGAAGTACAATGTACAATGTAGAAAAGTCCCAGTGGTACCATACAGTTGTTATCACCAGGATTTCTATTTCTCTTTCCACTTTACAACCTTTCTTAATGTTTCTGTGTTCCGTCTAGGAATATAAGATACTATATAAATATAAAAGAACTGTAAGATACTCATTCTGGTATTGCAAGATTCCCTTGTGTCTGCTTCTTTTTACCTTACAATTTTATCTTCATGCCTAGTGGCATGCTGGAGCTGGTTGTTAAATCTTTAGGAATTCTGTGAACTGCTTTTTAAACACGGCCCTTATTAAAATTGAATTATAGGGGTATGTGGGGGGCTCAGTTAAGAGTCGGACTCTTGATCTCAGCTCAGGTCATGATCTCAAGGATCAGGGGATCAAGCTCCGCATCGGGCTCTGTGCTGTCAGCGTGGAGCCTGCTTGGGATTTTCTCTTCACTCTCTGGTCCTTCCCCAACTTATGCTCTACCTGTGTCTCTCAAAAAAATAAAATAAAAAGCCTTTAAAATTTAAATTTGAATTATATAAATATATAATTAAATAAACTATATTAGAAACAAAAGTAATAAGTACTCTAAACTCATCAGTTCCTGATTATTTACTATATTTTATTATATAATTATCTATGTTCTTACAGCTACTTATGCCCATCATATCACCCTGAAAGGAGGAAACACTGCATATGGCATCACAGTGGCACACTTCCTCACAACCCCGTTGGTGACGCCATGGCCAAAAGCTACACATCAGCTCTTTATCCCTCCAAAGAGCCAGTTGTTAATCATTTGCCAGCACACCTCTGCTCTAAGCCCACAAAATGTCACTCATATGAAGCTTTCATAACCAAATCCTCACGTGTGTATCCTTCTTCCTTCCAATTTCAAGATTCATGCAGCCAGTTCATAGAAATGTTCCTATCAAGCCACATGCTCTGTCCTTTCAGCTTTAAGGTAAGATGAACTTGTTTGTCAAATCCGTTAGCTTCTTCCTTTCGAGCCAGCTCTAAGTTCCTGGTTTCATGTGCTGCTCACAAGACGCCACTAAAAGCTCTGAGTGAATCTCTGTCAGGTGCGCTGCAATCAAATCGAGTGCTTATGAAGCTCTGCGGTAACAGTCGCCTGCCTGGTTGGCTGTGGTATTAGTTTCTCGTGCGCGCTCACTCTTCCGTTATCATCCCAACTCACTCTCTGAAGACATTTTGTCAGTGCAGCTACTTCCACTTAGAGGAGAATCTGATTTAACTGTGAAGAAAACTGGAGTGTTTTTAAAAATCTCCAGCTAGAACAGTCCCTTCCTGAGCCTTTTCCTTTAAGAATTTTCCAATTGAGAAATATTCTATTTGTTACAATTTAGGGTATCTCAACTCTGGAGGCCACAGCTCAAGTATTGGAAACCAATGACTTTAGTATTAGTTCAATAATCTAATGTGTACTGTAGGAATTAAAAGTGTAAATGACCAACCTTAGAGTCTTTCCAGATTTGGTAGGAACAATTTGAGAATAGGAGATTGTAATTCCTGAGGCAGGAAGAAAACTGCAAAAAATAAGATAAAATCAAAATAAAAAAGACAGGACAGGGCAACAGATGGCAAATTCCTATGGCTTCCCAAGTTTGTTTTTTGAACAATTTTTTGAAATAGGTTTTTTTTTTTTTTTTTTTTTCACAAAAATCCTAAACCGTTCAGAAAGGATGTAGGAGTTGCACCATTTGATTTTTAGATAAGAGTGAGGAATTGACTCAGAGTCACAGAGCATGTGCCAAAATCATTTTCCCGGGGGCTGTGAAGCTTCCTTCTCCAGGAATTTCACTTCTAGAGGAGTTGGTGATTGAGGTGAACCCTGTAATAGAGTCGGGTTCCCAGGATATGTCACAGGAGCGGTTGCCCGGGGCTCCCAGAGCGTGAACACTTCTCCTGGACGGTGCTCTCCACACCCAGACAGCAGCACAGACGGACGTGGGTCCCCTCCCAAGAGAAGGGGGCACTTCCACGTGAGCTTACATATCTCCTCGGGGCTCCCTGGTTGTGGGGGAGGCAGGGACACTAGTGCTGTGAAGTGCTCTGTTAGTGGGGAGACCTGCGGTAGTCAGAACTCGGGGTGTCGGAGGAAACCTGGCTGACATGGTGAAGCGGTTCTCCCGGTTTCTAGGTACAGAGGCCAGTCCCTTTGTCCACGGTACCCTGGCCTGGGTGGGGAGCGTGGGGCCAGGGCCTCTCAGAGCTGTGCTCCCCAACCAGCGAGGAGCCACCGTGGATGGATTTTGTCGCGGGGTGACGGGCACTGGCCGAAGCTGGACACTTGCCACGGTGCTGACAGTGGGTCTTATTACATCTCTCGCTCCCCAAACACTGGGAGGCCACAGAGCTAGCCGGTCGGCTGCCTTCCTGTCAAAAGCAGTCTCTGGTCTTCCCTTCAAGTTTCGAATTGGCTGTGAATAGAAGCACAGAAAGACCAAGTTAGAGAAAGCGCTTCCTGCCTAGAATACACGGGTGGCTCCTTGTGAATCCACAGCTTTGGCCTGAAGGATCTGGGGGCGGGAATGGGGGCAGTGCACATGACCCCTGGGGAAGGTAAAATAAAGGGGGAGCCGGAGGCCGGGGTGACACACGACAGGTAGCTGTGGCTGAAGCTGGGCTACACCAAGAAACTGGTTGGGCTTTTGCCTGATTTGCCTCCATTTTGAATGTCCTCTCAGATACAAGCTTAGAGCACGGGGAGACAAGTCATGGGGGTGAGTCCGTATCATTGTACCCAGGTCCTAAAGTATCCCGAGAGCCCTGCTGTGTCCTGGTCACTACCACCTACCACCTGTGTAGTTTCCATGTTGGTGCTTGGACTGAACACTTAAGATGGGCTAGGTATCTTCTGTCCTTTCACTTATTGTTTTCTTTTCTTGTCACTGTGACACAATGCTAGGTCATTTTCAATCAAGATATGTTTTTGGCACAACCATACTTGCTGTATTACAGGGCCCATCAATGTCCTTTCATTTGACCTAGTGTTTTAATTTTTTTATTTTTTTAATGTCTATTTATTTTTGAGGGAGTGAGAGAGAGTGAGAAGCAGACGCAGAATCCGAAGCAGGCTCCAGGCTCCAGGCTCTGAGCTGTCCACACAGAGCTTGACACAGGCCTCAAACTCATGAACTAAGAGATCATGACCACAGCCGAAGTTGGACGCTTAACAAACTGAGCCACACAGGCGCCCCCGGCCTAGTGTTTATATAGGTCCTTCTTGTCTCTGCTGACCTTTTAATTGTCACAGGTCACATACCTGTTAGGATAGGTAAGTGCTACACGCAAATATAAGTGAAAATTTTTCTTGAGCCCAAGTTCTTTTTGGCTGTTGTTTCAAATTTTATTTAAATTTTAGTTAACCAACATATAGTGTAATATTGGTTTCAGGAATATAATTTAGTGAATTTGGTTCTTCACAAGTGACCTCCTTAATGCCCATTGCCCATTTAGCCCATCCTCCTCCTCTCCCCTCCAGCAACCCTCAGTTTGTTCTCTATATTTAAGAATGTCTTATGGTTTGCTTTTCTCTCTCTCCCTTTTTTTTCCTTCCCATATGTTCATCTGTTTTGTTTCTTAAATTCCACATATGAATGAAATCATATGGTGTTTGTCTTTCTCTGACCGACTTTGAGCCCAAGCTCTCTCTGTTGGCTATGCTAAGGAAGCTACTGAGCTTTTTAGGCAGGAATTCAATTCTACAAACATCCTAGTCAATATGCCCTAAGTGACTAATCTTTTTGTTGGTGGTGGGTGTTATTTTAGTCTTAGGATTTCCTTCAGGATGGTACTGGATAAAGTTTCAACCTTACATCTTCTACCCTTGACTAATTCTGAATTTTTCTAGTATGACAGAGGTATTTTACATGAAAAAAAAAATCTGTTCTCACTGAATCCAAAACATTTCTATTTGGGTTCAACACACAAGAGGTTTGAAGACTCCAGACCCAGTCAAATATTACCCAGTCAAATATTACCAGCCCCTCTAAATATTACCACTGAATCAAATTTCTGCAGTTCAAATATGGACTTCTCTTATAAATTATCCAAAGCAAGTGTTTTAAACCTGGAGCCATTTTGCTCAGCTGAATACATTTGGCAATGTCTGGGGACATTGCCACACATGTTGTCACAAGTGAGGAGGCCAGGGATACTACTAGACATCCTCCAGAGCACAAGACACCGAAGCAACGGTGAAGTATCTGGCCCCAAGTCAAGGTGTGCTGCTGTTGACAAATCTGGATCCAAAGTAACTTAATTCATTTGTTTAAGGAAAGGGAATATGCTACTGACTTACCAGCATCTGAAATATATAGTAGCTTTTCTTGTATCCACGACTGCTGTCACTGCTCTCCTCCGACAAACCAAGCACCCCTTTCTAGAAAACAGAAGAATACAGTCATCTTAGAACCTCTTCTTCCTTTCTGTGTGTTGCTTCCTTTCCAAATGGGTGCATATGGCTCAAAGCTTGAAGAAGAGCTATTCAAAGTAACTACACTAAGATAGTGGCTCTGCCAAGGTGTTCAATGTCCTGGGTAAAATGGGAACCCCCCAAACAGACTTGGGGCAAGTCAAGGGCCAGAGTCCGTCTCTGTCAGACCCTTCCTATCACTATGGCCACAGGCACCACAGCCTTTTCATCTGAGCTCCCTCCTCTTTGTTGACCTCAGAGACAGTCCCAGGTGGTCTATAAGCCTATGTGCAAAATAACCCTAGATGCACACACACACACACACACACACACACACACACAACACAGCCCCTGAGGAGCAGTCACATTTTGATTTGGATTTTTATCTTCTCCCCCCTCGACACAAGCACCTTTTCACCTGTGTATGTATATTGCCTAAAATTTCCTTTTTTGAACTGACCGGGATTTCCAATTGAATCTTCAAAGTGGGGCCCTTTGTGACATCTTGTAATATGCCACATGTTTTCAGTCCTTTGGATGAATTTAAGTGGATAATGATGCCAAAAGTGTCTCAAAAAAATACCCAAATAAAAAACATTGCTCTGAGTGTACCATTATAGAAGTCAGTGATTTAAACGATATGCTCTCATTTCTGATAGCAACCCCATAAAGGCGTATAGGAGGCACAGATGTCCTTTGGTACGGAAGCTCTAACTGACCTACTGTGAACTATTTGCGTCTCCCTAAAATTCATGTTGAACCCTAATCCCTAGTGTGATAGTATTTGGAAGTGGGGCCTTTGGAAGGTACTTAGGTCATGAAGGTGGCGCCCTCATGAAAGCAGTTGATACCCTTATAAGAAGAGATACACGGATGCTTGCTTCCTCTCTCTCTCTCTCTCTGCCATGCGAGGATACAACAAGAAGATTGTCTGCAAATCAGGAAGAGGGCCCTCACCAGGAACACATTGGCAGGCACCTTGATCTTGGACTTCCCAGGCTCCAGAACTATGAGATATGAATTCTTGTTTATTAAGCCACCCAGCCTATGGCATTTTGTTATAGCAGCCAGAGCAGACTAATACATGGGCTCAGAAAAAAAAAAAAAGGCCCAAGATGATCTAACAATGTCTATACTGATCAGGTAAATGGGCAATGATGGCATTTGCCCTTAATCCTAGATATATAGTAGACAGGTACCTATACCTCTACTTATCATCTGTTTGGAAAGAGCAAGAATTGTTGGTAGGTTGTTTTGGGGTATTTTTGGATTGTTCTTATGTCCCCAAACCATTGATTGGCAAATATACACTGAAAAAATCACTTGTACAGATTCTAGAAGTCACACACGACCCTGTATTTATCACGTGTGCCCAGAGCAGGGGAGAACCAGAGAACAATGGTGCAGAGCCCAAATGACTAAGCTGGGTGAGCACCCAGACTGACTGACTGGGTCAGTAATTTGTTTTCAGAAAGCAGGCTACAGCCACACATGACTGAAAAGTTCTATCTTCACAAAATAATAAATTACATATTATAGACTTCTAGGTAGCCTGTAAACTATAGGCAAATCATGGAAATGGAAATCATGATGGTAAGTCCCAAACTTTTTTTTTTCATTTTTCTGTATATATTTTTAATGATTAGAAACAATCAACTATGCAGTCATAATTGCAGTTACTGGGGTCTGAAAATGCCAGTCAATAAAAATAAAATCGATATTGAACTGTCATGAGTAGGATGTTTATCTTACTTTATTCACTTAAGTTTTTGAGAGCTTCAAACTATACGGTTTGTGACCAGTGGGATGCATGTACAAGACCTCAAGTCCAAGTATGGGACAAGTGTAGCCCTGAAGTTCCTCATCAGCAGAAGAGTGAAGGCCATTCTTCTAGAGGCCTAGCAAGAAACACATTGCCTAGCTCAGAAATATGCTGGAGTCTCACATTTCATCTTAACATAAGTCATGTGACTTTTGTATTTGTGCCATAATAGACTTATTGTAATATTAACATGTTTTAACTTATCCGTTAAATTTTTCCTCAGAAAGAAATCTAAAAACTGATCACCTTAGAAGATGTACCATGATTCTCTTGTGGCTTGGCCCACCTCTGACCCACCCTCTGGTCCTCTGCAGGAGCACGTTATGATCTATGATCCATGAGAAGGGTGAGTTTGTTGAACTGGGTACGAGTTCTACATCTGAAAAAGATGTACGAGTTCAACCCTCAGTATATATGAATGTGACCTTATTTGGAAATAGGGCCTTGGCAGATACAGTTAAACTGAGGATCCTGAGATGAGTTCATCATGTATTTAATCCAATGAGAGGGTTTTCAGACACAGAGAAAGAGGGAAAAGGCTGTGTGAAGATGAAGGCAGAGGCTGGAACATGGGAACACAAGTCAAGGGACTCTAGGAGCCATCAGTAGCTGGAAAAGAGCAAGGAAGGATTTCCCCTGAAGCCTTAGGAGAGAGCATAGCCCTGCTGATACCTCGATTTCTCACTCCTGGCTTCTGAGAGAATAAATCTCTATTGTAATTGGTTACAGCAGTCCTGGCAAAGTGATACACTCAGGAACTGCAAAAACGACAATTCCACAGATAATACCACCAATATTTGAGCCCTGCTTTGGCCATAGACTCAGAAGTTAACTTTAAACACTGTTCTCACACAAAGTGGCAAAGCTGCAATGAATCTTTTTTTTTTTTTTTTTTACAAATAGTTTATTGTCAAATTAGTTTCCACATAACACTCAGTGCTCATCCCCAAAGTGCCCTCCTCCATGCCCATCCCCCCCTCCCCCCCACATCCATCAGTCCTCAGTTTTTGTCAGCATTCAAGAGTCTCTCATGGTTTGCCTCTCTCCCTTTCCCCCACCATTTCCGCCCTTCTTCTCCCCCTTGTTCCTCCGTCAAGTTCCTCCTAATCCTCCTATACGTGCAAACAT